>NC_084734.1:50030349-50630349 GCF_033978785.1 Entelurus aequoreus | reverse complement strand
TTGGCATATGTCACATCTTTGGACTGTTTCCTCAATCTGTTGACCCATGCCAGGCCAAAACATTATGTCTCTTGCCCTGTGTTTGCTCTTCTCAACTCCTAAATGTCCTGTGTGGATGCATTTTAGCATGTGTGGTCTGAGCTTGTGTGGCATGATTATTTTCTCACCCTTTAGGAGGATCCCATCGGCTTCTGTGATCTCGTCACGGTGATTCCAGTAATCGCTGACGAGTGGGTGACATCGTTTTCGTGTCTCCGGCCAGCCTGACCGGATGACTTGCTTTAGCTTGGAGAGCTGCTCGTCCTGAGCTGTCTCCATTTTGATGTTGTCCAGCCTGTCAGTACTCACCGGGGCTGTGCTAATGACAGTGTGCACTTGTGTCTCCATAGCCTCGGATAGAGACTCGTCCTCTTCATCCATGGATTTTCTCGACAGTGTGTCGGCTACAGGGATCTCTTTGCCTGGTCTGTGGGTGAGAGTTATGCTGTATTTTTGTAATGCAAGCATCATGCGCTGTAAACGCGGTGGAGCAAGAGCTAGGGGTTTTTGAAGAATGGTCTCTAGCGGTTTGTGGTCTGATTCCACAGTTATGTTACGCCCATAGAGGTACTCATGGAACTTCTTACACCCATACAGAACTGCATACAGCTCCTTCTCGATTTGGGCATAATTTTGCTCTGTGCTGGTGATCAGCTTGGATGCATATGCTACAGGTCTTCCTTCCTGCATGATGGTTGCACCCAGGCCGTTTTTTGACGCATCCACTTGCAGTGTCACTTCTTTTTCAGGATCAAAGTAAGCCAACACTGGCCCTGGCTCCGCTGTGATGATCTCTTTCATCTTCTGAAATGCATTATCAATCAATCAATCAATGTTTATTTATATAACCCTAAATCACAAGTGTCTTATCATGAATAGTGCCCCATATGAACTCTGTGTCCTGTCTTAGCAGTAGTCTGAGTGGTGCACACACCTCAGCTAGGTTGGGTGCAAATCTCGCTAGGTAGTTGACCATGCCTAGCACGGTTTCGAGCTCTGCCTCACTTGTTGGCGGTGGCATGTCTCTGATGGCTCTCACCTTAAGTGGGTCTGGTTTCAAACCGTTGGCTGTGAGCTTATGGCCAAAGTAGCTCACCTCAGAAACACAAATGCGGCATTTATCTGGATTCAGGCGTATGCCTCTCTTTCTGGTGCGGTCGAGCATGGCTCGGAGATTGCTGTCGTGTTCCTGCTTTGTTTTTCCAAACACGACGATGTCGTCAACGATGCCAGCTACTCCTCTCAGGCCTTCGTATGTCTCATCCACTCTCCTCTGGAACTCGTCCTGGGCGGACACGATGCTGAAGGGCAGCCTGAGGAAACGGTATCTTCCAAAAGTGGTGTTAAATGTAGTGAGCAGTGAGGATTCCTCACTTAACTTGATTGCCCAATACCCTGATCTTGCGTCTAGGATGCTGAAATACTTTGCCCCTGCTAACTTGGATGTCACGTCTTCCAGTGTGGGTAGGGGGTAATATGGCCTCATTATTGCCTTGTTTAGGGGTCTTGGGTCTAGGCACACTCTGAGTTTGAGTGTCTTGGGCTTTTCGCACACTACTAGGGCATTAACCCACTGGGTGGGCTCTGTCACCTTGCATATTATTCTGTCCCTTTCCATGTTGTCTAGCTCTATTTTTAAACGGTGGCCCATGGAACCAGGGGCCACCGCCCCCACGCAGCCAAGCCGGACAGCGACAGGAACCCCAGAGCCTGGCCCACCGCGCCACCCACAAGGGCCAGCAGCAGGCCGCAGACGGACGCACCCGGCAGAGGACAAGGCACGAGAAAAGCAGGGGGCAGCCAGACCCCAAGCCAGCGAGAGACCACACCCCACACGGACAGAAAGGCGGGACGCCCCGCCCGAGGGGCCCGGAGACCCCCCGCAACCGGACGGGAAGACCGCCCCCGCCCCACCGGCAACTGGGCCCCCACGAGCCCCCCCCCCCCCCCCCCCACCCCCGGAGAGCGCGGCGAGGCCAGCCCACGGCCACCCCACCCAAGCCGGCCGCCACAGGACCACCCAGCACGGGGCCACGGGAACCACCCACCCCACCCGCAGGGACCCCAACGATGGAGATGGAACAACCAGCAACCGCCCCGCCGAGTCCCCCCCCTGAGGTAGGGGAAATAAATAAATAAAATAAATAAATACATAATAATAATAATAATAATAATAATAATAATAAATATATTAAAAAATAAGAATAAATAAACAATTAAATCTATTTATAAAAAATTTTTTTAAAAAATTAAAAATAAAAATTAAAAGAAGATCACAGACATGCTGACACACAAGGTCGCTACCCCAACAACTGGCCGACTCGCAGCACCTCGGAATACCCTGCAGCACCAAGCTACCACAGTAGATGCAGGGACCCGGAAGGGATGGACGGTGGGACCCAGGAGCTCCAGACACGCAGTCCGGATGCAGTAGCCTGAGGCGCCGACCCCCATCCGACAGGCAGGCCGAGTCTAGTGATTTAAACCAGATTTGAGAAGGTTTGGTTGGAATCATTGAAAAGAGATAATTAACCCTAGGCAAGACCATCATTTCCACGCGCCAGATCATCCTAAATCAATTTTAAGATTGGGGAGTAATTCAAGCGATTCAGATCTGACAATGTGGAGGAAATATTGATTCCCAGGTATTTAATGTTCCCTTTATGCAGTGGAATCGATGAGGTCCTCTGAAAGTCAAAATTAATTGGTAACACAGTAGATTTGGACCAGTTGATTGAGTAATCTGAAATAGAACTGAATTTATTGATAAGTGAGATTGTATCTTGAAGAAAAGAATGTGGATTTTGTAAGAAAAGTAATACATCATCAGCATAAAGGCTTATTTTATGATGAACGGTTGCGGTATGGATGCCTTTAATATTTGCATGCTGTCGAATTGCGGTTGCAAGAGGTTCAATAAATATAGCAAACAGTGACGGAGAAAGTGGACACCCTTGCCTTGTGCCCCTCATAAGATTAAACCTTGGGGAGATTTGGCTATTCGTTCTAACCGAGGCTGTAGGGGAACTATATAGGACCTTGATCCATTCTATAAATGAGTCTCCAAATCCAAATTTCTGTAGAGTAGCTAAAAGAAAATTCCAATTCACTCTATCAAATGCTTTTTCAGCATCTAATGAAACAACAGCTGTTTTTAAATTATGAATAACAGAATAGTCTATCACATTGAGTAGACGGCGAACATTGTTGGACGATTGTCTCTCTTTGATGAAACCTGTTTGATCAGGATGTACTATATATGGAGTGACTTTTTCTAATCTTTGAGCTAATACTTTGCAGATAATTTTAAGATCAGCATTAATCAGGGAGATTGGCCGGTAACTGGATGGAAGTGTTGGGTCTTTATCAGGTTTTAGCAAGAGACTGATTGTGGCAGAGTTCATATTTGGAGGAAGGAATGAGTTTTCTTTAATCTCTAAAGCCATTTTCGTAAATATCGGAGCTAGCAGTGACCAGAATGTTTTGTAGAACTCCACAGGGAACCCATCAGGCCCTGGTGCTTTATTGTTTGGCATCTGTTGAAGAGCATCGTGAAGTTCATCTACAGAAATAGCAAGATCTAAATTTGATACCTGCCTTGTATTTAATTTAGGTAAGTCTATACCATTGAGAAATGTCTCAATGTCTGAAAGAGATGGGTCAATCTGGGGTGTATACAAGTTTCTGTAAAAGTCTCTAAATATGGAGTTAATTTCCTCAGGAACGTGAGTAATGTTCCCAGCTGAATCCTTAATGGATGGTATGGAGTTTTTTTCTTTGTTTAATTTTAGTTGGTTAGCCAAATATTTGCTTGGTTTATTGTCATGTTCAAATGTTTCTAAGCGTAACCTCTGGAGCAGGAATTGACTTTTCTTATCAATTATTTCTCTTAAATCTAATTTGAGTTTTCTCAGTTCGTTCAGAGTATGTTCATTTTGTGAGTTGGCATAAGCTATTTCTAATATTTTTATTTCATTTTCAAGTTCCTGCTCTAGTAAACGTTCCTTTTTTTTCTTGTATGATGAATAAGAAATTATTTTTCCTCGCATAACGACTTTTGCGGCCTCCCAGAGAATGCACGCCGTGATTTCTGGTTGATCATTAAAATCTAAAAAATCTGTCCATTCTTTCTCAAAATAGTTGAGGAAGTCTGGGTCCTTTAGTAATGATGTATTAAGTCTCCATTGTTTTATAGGTGCAGTTATAGTTTTGTTAGTGAGGGAAAGTGAGACAGGTGCATGGTCACTGATGATGATAGGATGAATGTGAATGTTTGCGATATCAGATACAATTCAGCTACCAGTTAAAAAGTAATCAATGCGAGAGAATGAGTGGTGAACTGGGGAAAAATAAGTGTATTCCCTAAGAGTGTGGTGATAAGAACGCCAGGCTTTAAACGGTCTTTAAGAGCAAATGGTACCCTCCGTGGTGGGCAGACAACTGGTGCTACTTTGGGGTCTATTCTGAAATTGCATTCACCTGGGAATGTGCCGATGCCTTTAAAACATCTGAGTAGTCACTTAGGATGTGGTCTGACTGGGTGCTGTTCCCTTCGTCACTGTCGACTGCGTACACTACTTTGATGAGTCCCAGGGCCTTGCAGGCTTTGTAGCCTAGGATGGGTGGGCCTTTACAGTTCACTATGTAGAACTTTTCTGTGGTTGACTTAGCTTTGTATGTACTTGCTATTTTGCAGTTGCCGTTCACTTCCAGCGCATGTCCGCCGTAGCCTGTTAACTTACGGTCAGCAGTCATTAATTGTGTGCTGGGCATTAGCGCATTAAAGTCTTTGGCTGGTATCACACTTGCTTGTGCCCCAGTGTCCAGCTTAAAAGTCAATTTCTTGTTCTGTGGCCCCAATCCAATGGCTGCATATGCACTTTCCTCATCTTTTTTTCTGTAGTAACAGTGTCCACAAATAGCTCTGAGCTATCATATTCATTGTCTTCACCAACTGTGTGGATTTCTCTGTGCACTGTTCTACCTGGGGTGTGGGACTTAGTTTTGCACACTTTTGCATAGTGGTTGAATTTTCGACACTTTAAACATTGTTTACCTTTTGCTGGGCACTGTTGATTTATTGTGGTGTCCTCCACACTTGCTGCAGGCATTTTCATGCACTTTTGGGCTGTCATGGTACCTGCTAGCTCCCTTTATGAAACTTGGCCTTCCAGGTTTGCGGTGGATTGCGTGTACTTCGTGGCTACCGTTAGCCATAGCCTTTAGCTGCACTTGTGATAACTCATGGGAGCAGGCTATATCGATCGTTTTTTCGAGCGTGAGCTCCGGCCCCTGGCTGAGTAGTTTTTCGCGCACTCTGGGTGAGTTGGTAGCGAAAATAATACGGTCCCTGACCATCTCGTCGCTGTCTGTGTAGGTACAGCCTTTAACTAGTAGCTTGAGATCTGTCACAAAGTGCTCAAATGACTCACAGTTTCCTTGCGTCTTCACCTGGAATTTATATCTTGCAAATATAGGGTTTGCTTTCGGGGTGAGGTATTCTGAGAATCTGTCGTAGAATGTTTTTAGCAACTTAGCTTCATCTTCAGTCAGTGTCCACGTGTTGCTGATGTCCCGTCCTTTGTCGCTGATCCACAGCAGAAGAAAGCTGCATTTTTCCTCTTCTGCTCTCTGTTTGAGCGGTCCTGTGAACATGAGTTCTGCATGTTGCTTGAATCTCCGCCACGCATCTGGTAGGTTAGATGAATCCCAGTCCATCTTCGGGGTAGGTACGCCAAACGCTTCCATTGTTGACTTCTTCCCCGCCTTTTTTTTTCTTTTTTCGACGAGTTTACTTTTTTTCTCGCGGGTCCGTCGTCTTACTACTTTCACTCTGACACCATGTTGTGATTAGCTACACACGAGAAGTATTATAGACTAATCTTGGTAATAACTGGACGTAGAAACTTCTTTGGAGTTCAAATCCCAGCCGAGTCATACCAAAGACTATAAAAATGGGACCCATAACCTCCCTGCTTGGCACTCAGCAACAAAGGGTTGGAGTTGGGGGTTAAATCACCAAAATGATTCCCGGGCGCGGCGCCGCTGCTGCCCACTGCTCCCCAAGGGGATGGGACAAATGCAGAGGACAAATTTCACCACATCTAGTGTGTGTGTGACAATCATTGGTACTTTAATCTTTAATCTTTAATCTTAATTCTCAGTTTGGCCCAGGAGCTCTTTATTTAGTTTTACCTCTTGGTCGAACACCGGCATGTCCTCCCTTCCGGTTAGTGAAATGCCATACATCCTGTTACAGCAGTAAGGAACAGACTTTCACAATAAAGGTTTCAGCTGTAAACATTACAGTGTACATGCTTTGACTATTGAAATGTATTATAGATAGACTATCTTCTGATTTTACACTGTTTTCATATTGTTCGCGGGTAAAATAATTACAGTTTTTAACAATCGCAGAGAAAAAATTATTATCAGGGTCTATGTCCATATCAGTCTCTGTTGTGGTGTGCTCTTGATACTCACACATGTCCAGTTCTTTTTGTTGATGTTGGAGGATCTTCTGTAACATGTCCATATTAATACTTGGTGTGGTCTGTGTTCTTGGTGTGGGTAGCATTGAGATGATGTAAAAGTCACAAGCTACATTGATACCAAGTACTGCGTCAATGTCAATACTTATCAAGATCTTCTATTTTCCTGATCACCAAGATTTTTGCTTCCTCCGGCGTCCCATTTAGTTTGATGAAGGTCTTATAGTTCGTTACCCAGGTTTGTTGAATCTTGCTTTGCCTTTTAAGTTGTCGTGCGACCCTTGCGATGTCAGCATTTTTCTTGGTCAAGTGTTCATTGATGAAAACATCTGTTCCTTTGAGTTTGCGTCCTTGCCTTAATAGTGCGATCTTCTTCTTTCTGCTTGCGAATCTCATGATGACAGCGGGTGGTCTCTGGTTCCTCATGGGCAGTGGGTGACAAGCCTCGATGTGCTCCAGGTCCATCTCTATCCCCCTGCTTTGGAGATAGGAGGCCACCTGCTGCTCCATCGACTGTGCCTCCTGCACGCTGGGCTCCCCGCTGTCCGCGGCCACCGCACGTGCGTAGTTGCGTGGCTTGATCCTGATCCCGGTGATGACCACATCATTCATGTGGGAGTATTGCTCCAGCTCGTCCACTCGCTGCTCCAGGTCCACAATGCGCCGGTCTTTTTCCACATTCTGGAGGCGTAGTTGTTTCACCTCCTCCAGCAGGCCCAAAAGCTGCTCCTGGTGCTCCCTCACCGCAGTCACATCACCGCACAGGGAAAGGAGTGTGAGCCTCATCTCCTCGAACTGCTCCGATGTGGGGCTTTTCCTCTGTGCAGGCATCCCGGTCTATCCGCCGACACATCCAGCAACAGAAGGAAAAATCCACCTCCGTATCTCAGGCCGGTAATGCTAGCCGGCTCCGGTGTGCTAGCTCGCAGCACCGATCGACACAAAGCTACAAAGTGTCACGGCACAGTGACACAGCGAAGCCAAAAAAAGCACAAAAAGTACAAAAAAGTACAAAAAGTTGTACTAGCTTTGCACAAGGTAATTGCCAAACTCGACAGCCCCACTTCGAAAACAGCCAGACGCGTACAAACTCCAAACCGCAGTGTATGAAATAATCATATTTATTTTAGTTAGCACTTGCCAAAAAAATGTGTCAAGCTGAATTTAAAAGCAGATGGATTGATCAGAACCACTGAATATGTGTACAATTTATAATCCGATTAGTTGACTAATCATTAAGATAGTGATGATTAGTCATGTATAAAAACAGTTGTTAGATGCAGCTATGTTATGTAATAATAGTGCATGAGGCATTAGCTGGAATATCTGCTAATATTCACAGAGCAGTGATTCACAATTAATTTCTGTCATGCCCTTCATAGTGGCCATCATTTTGTTCACACTTCTCTTGAATGGACATATTTTTGAAAACATGACATTTATTTTATTAATTTGATAAATGTTTCACTTTTTAATTGTTTTGGTTCAATGCATAAAACATACAACACACTTTCATTATTTCTTACCACATTCATGATAAACCCGATGGTGGTGTGTGTTTCTAACACTTCCTTATCTTTTTATTCTGCTTGTTTTCCTTGCCGACTCTGTTTTTCTTTTAATTTCTGTCAGAAACTTCTCCATCTCTCCTACTCCGTCATCCGTCTGCATGTGTTCTTCTTTTGGGTTAAACATGCAGCCTGTTGATTAGTTTGATGTCACCGTGTCACAGTGACTGATGTCACCTAGCTGGAGACGTGTGTATCACTAAAGCATGAATAAAGACACTTAAGCCCCTTTTGCACTAACCCTTTTGCATGAGGTTATGGAGGGTAAATCACACCTAACCTTATTCGTGTCCACACACAACAATGCCACTGTTTAAGACCACCTCTCCCCTCCGTCTGCCAGCGCAACGCATCATAGTCACCTCTGACCTGGAAGTGTATCCTTACCCTGTGTTTCAATGTAGACTATTGCCACATTTCTTTTAAAAGTAAACCTTGCTTGCCTCACCATCAGCAGCTGTTAGACTATTGTAGTGAATCCCCCCAGAGCCATCATACATGAATCATATATTTAATGGACGTGTGAAAGTAAACAATGTGATAAAGAACATTTTACAACAACCAACAACAGAACACTGTGCTTGTAAGCTGAAATTGGCGGTCATACTTGACGGCCGCAACCACTTCATGGCTTCACAATAGTTATGAAGTACAAAAATAGACGTTGAGTAATCGCTCGACATACATCACGGACAATCTGCTTTGCCAGTCCAAATGCATTCGCTATTTTTTGTAGTCTTCCCTTGTCCATGGGAGCCCGCATTGTCGCTGTCTCTCCTTCGACAAATGGACAAAGTTTTTTACTAAGTAGAATCACAGCTGACCTGGACATTCGAAAGTTCTCTTGCCGTTCCTCTGACACAACACAATCGGTGACAAACATATCCCACCAAGCTGTCGTTCTTCCAGGGCTTATCCAAAACCGTCACTCAACATTGCTATGTTGCCGTCTGAGATGTGTTCTATCCGAAATAGCTGCAATTGCCCGTTTCCTTCTTTTGAGGTGTTGATGTGTGATTTACAAAAGTGTCTGTACATGTACAAGAAGGAGAAATACGGGCATGTCTAGATGACTCGCCTCCATCTTTTTAGTGGCTGCCGCCGAGTTACCGAACGGGTTGTTATGAAGCTGGCTGGCGGTCTTTTTGGCGTCACTTCCTCTCCGAACTCAGTTTGTAAACGATCAATGAGTCCATACAAAACTACCCGTGTAAAAAAAATGTGTATGTGTGTGTGTGTGTGTGTAGTGTGTACTATATAAATAAATAGACTTACTGAGCAAATGTATTTCTCGATCGTCCAGTTTGTAGTCAAGAGACAGACCGCAACTGAAACACATTTAAGCAAAGCGTATTTCACTGACACGCAAACACTGCGCAATGGAGTGACGTCAGACGGGAACCAGAGATCTGTCACAGCGGATGCTATCTTGCTTTAAAGCAACTTTATGGATCATTATATTACCTACATGTTTCACTTTTTTCAGTGGATTAATATTGATTAATGGATCACTAGGACTGTTGATAAAATGCGGTCGTGACTCATCGTGAATAAACGTGTGTTCACTTCAAACTGACACAGGGTGCGTGACTTTGAGGAACTTTTTGAGAAGGAAATATTGTTGTGTTGTAAACTTTTCTGTGGTGTTGCTTCCTTATTTGTCATTATTCAAAGCTGATTTTAATGTGTAGCTGTGGCAGCTGAACTGAATGTGACAGCGTGTCATAATTATGCCGGTCAGCTGGAACAAAAAATACTGATAGCAGTATCGTTAGTCCAGAATCTGGACCGACATAATTAGGAATCGGTACCAAAAAATACCGGTACTCGGCATACATCCCTCGTCATAGGGAAGCACACATGAAGCATAAGGCAAAAATGTAATGTCCCTAGCAAGGCATGACATAAGCAGAGGATACATAAAACAAAGCAAGACTACATAATTAACAACCTACATGACCCAAACATGAAACAACAAACCAGCGCTGACTGATTGGCGAGACTGGCATATAAAGCCCTCTGATTAGTGATCAGCAACAGGTGAGTGTCTTGATCACCAATCAGAGGCAGGTGTGCTCACTCAGCGCTCTTAACAGCGAGTGACAACCAAAGGAGGAAAGAAGATCTGAGACAAAGGAAAAAAACGTAAGCAAGTCCAAGCTGTCAGGAGAAAACCTGACAAACTTAGTTATATAAATGTAGATTTCTTTAGAGGAGCTTCTTTAGCAGCAGACATATTCAAAGTATTTCAAAACACCTTCATTGCAAAGCTGTCATTTCAGGTGTTTGATCAGGTATGATGTACTGAAGCGCGATATTTTCTTTCCTGCCCGTGGAATGTTTGCAGAACATTTGGTACAAATACTAAGGGTGTAATCAGCCCAATATTAGCAAAAAAAAAACAAACAAGTTTGGGATTATACGTATGTGTCTGCATGTAAAATGTGTGATATAATGTCCGATACAAGCAGTCCTGCAGAATTTTTACTTGGGCATAGCTGGACACCCAGTTAACATTTAAATGTCCTCCAATAAGCACACAAAGTTGGTATTTTCTTGTATTTTAATCAAGTCATTGACAAAAGGTAAACGTGTTAGGCTATAGACTACTAGGTGAAAGCAGCTACACAACAGCTAAGCACACAATAGCACTCAAGCTTGACATACATATTAAGTTCTTCATTGAACAATATTGCAGTCTAAAACATCACACTTCTCAATATAAACAAGTTTCAAATAATCCTAGTTACATATTACACATACTGTACTAAGTCTCCAAAGCGGTAGCTAATTAGAAAGTCTCCAGTAACAAACGTGTCCGCATCATTCAACTTAATGCGTCATGAGGTTTCGCAAAAAAAGTTAAAGTTAAAGTACTACTGATAGTCACACACACACTAGGTGTGGTGAAATTACCCTGTCCGTTTGACCCATCCCTTTGTTCCATCCCCTGGGAGGTGAGGGGAGCAGTGAGCAGCAGCGGTGGCTGCGCTCGGGAATCATTTTGGTGATTTCACCCCCAATTCTAACCCTTGATGCTGAGTGGGAGGTAGCGGGTCCCATTTTTATAGTCTTTGGTATGACTCGGCCAGGGTTTGAACTCACAACCTACCGATCTTAGGGCGGATACTCTAACCACAAGCCACTGAGCAGGCGACAGCACACTACTAATTTTATTTTATTTTTAAAAGTATGATATACTTTTTAATGTTATCGGTAATACATCATAATCATATTGGCCCAATTATTAATTCATCCGATATTTATCGTGTACCCTGACTAAAAACACTTTGGTGTGTGTTCTTGATTGATATTTCCTTCCCCGTCACATTGTGTTCCAGCATGTTTAAACCTAGCAGACTGACAGTCCAGCGGTGCAGGACAACCGGTCAAATCGGGATACCTTCTTCCTGCTTTGGCAAACCCCCCAATCCTTTGCAGTATTTGTGCAATTGCCAAAATAGTGCAGCTAATGCAGCATTTTCACTTAATATCTCAGGGTAGAGCCGGCCTCAGGGGATTTATCATGATGTGAATTTACTGCAGTGGAAAAAATTATGACAAGGTCAGTGGATCTGGCAGGATTTGTAGGCTGGTCAGACACTTGATCTTTTTTGCCGTGATTTCTACAAACGTGCTTTTTTGCAGGAATATGGCCTATAGAGGCATGTTAGTGTCTGTCGGTATCAGCACATAGCAGCTGGTGTGAAATAGATAGATCTGACAAAGATGTGTCAAACATGAGCATTGTTTCTTAGTCGGGTGAGAAGTCTTTATTATCTTTATATGTCTAATAATATATGCCTGATGAGTGATTATTGTCTACTTTTAATGAACCCGTTGTTTTGAAAAGGGTTTTGATACTGGTTTTGACACCAGTTTTACCAGTCAATCAACAGTCCTACCCTCATCTGTGGTCACCAATGATTGATTGATTGATTGAAACTTTTATTAGTAGATTGCACAGTACAGTACATATTCCGTACAATTGACCACTAAATGGTAACACCTGAATACGTTTTTCAACTTGTTTAAGTCGGGGTCCACTTAAATTGATTCATTATACAGATATATACTATATACTATATACAAGCTTTAAGAAGTGACCAAAAAAATTTTTTTTTTTCCATTTCGGAGGAGCCAATTGAGTAGGCTTGGATGTCTAGTTGTACTGTCTCTTTGGTAGGATTGTCACCGTACCAGCATTTCTGTAGTCGATATTGATACCTATCAATTAAACGATTTTCGATCTTCATTTGATACCACGATAAAGATACAAAAAACTGAACCCATGTGCTTTTATATTCCCTACTTTATTTGAAAAGTGTTTGAAAGTGTCAATTTAGGATCGCCGTGCTTCAACATTTTTTTGCACTGAATTTAAATCGTAGTATCAGCTGCCAAGAGATAACACATTAAAAAAAGAAAAGCAGTGTTCTATAACCTTTCAGTAAATCAAAACAAACACTACTGTGCTTATAAATGTGCTCATAATTAACAAAAATAGTCAACTATTTTACATTCTAAAAAAACAGTAGTGGCAGGGAGCCTTCAAGTATATAAAACAAACAAAATTGTTACTAATATTAATATAAAAAGGCTAAAATATATATTCAAAGACACATGTTGGTGTTGGTATTCATTATTTGTGTCAACATTTCATCCTTTTCTCATTACGTTATGCCTTTTTGCACTCACACGACATCCTTTTATGACCACTTGTATTTAATCAGTGACTAAACGCATGGCAAAATATACACCTCTCTGTCTCTTTTAATGCGTATCTCTACTCGCTAAATATAGCAACAAAGTGGCTTAAGTGCATCACAGATCCTTTCTGCTATGTCTTATTCTCTGACAAACCAGGCGTGTATGTGGTGTGTTGTAAAGGCGAGTTGCGCTACACATACAGTTTTGCTACACTGACACACTTTCATTGTCATTTGTTCATTTGTGACAAGCTTCCAAAAATAAATAAATAAATGGAAACACTGGCTCATTTGTTTAAGACCGCAGGTGTTCTCCTTTGCCGCTGACTGAGAATTGACACGACTCACCGGGGAAAAAGTTTTGTAGTGTATTCTTTACTGACAATACCGAAAAAAGCAGTTATTTTTTGTGTGTTGGAATCAACTTGGTATCTAAATATTGAGACTTCTGACAACCTTCTTCCCTGGGCATGTCCTTCCAGAAAGAAGTCTAGGGTAGACCTAGGACACACTGGAAAGACTCTGTCTCACAACTGGCCTGGTAATGCCTTGTGACCTGAAGATATGGCCAGAGACAAGGAAGTCTGGGCCTCCCTACTGAGACCCATGTGATCCAGCTAGCAGAAGGACACGTGGATGAATGGACGTAGTTGTGGTTTCATTGAATTGTAATTTGATGTGCTAAGATTTGACACATCGAGTAGAATATGAATTTCATCAGAGGTTCCATGTTGGGTTGCACTGCATTAAAAATGTGGGTATAAACCTAGTTTGATATCAGTTTATGATCTGGTGGAGGAGATCCCTCAGTAACTGGAGGGTTGTCTTTAGAAATATTGCTTTCTCTAGCCCAGACACTGCTCTTGTGTCTTTGAGAGAGACACTTTGCCCACATAGCACACATTGATACTGCGCTGATTAAAATACTGATCTATAACATTGCATGTAAAATGCCCAGTGCTTCTCAAAAGGATGTGTTCAATACAGGCACATCCATGCAGATAAAGCCCTAAAAAGTCTGGAGGCTCTAGAGCGCCTTCTATTCGGGCTTCTACCGACAATAGTTCGAGATGCTACCTCAGTAGCCTTAAAACTCAGTTTATACTCCAGTTTTTAGGTTTAGATATATATGCTATTTTTCTGCTCTGTCTCCTCTCTCCTGCCTGAAGAGGATACCAGGTGGCCACAGATAATTTCTGGAAAAGTACCAGTCCGGATGAGGTGCCCGCTGACCCGAGTTGTGACTCGGGGTGGATCACTCTTCCATGCACAGCTGTGGACATCACTGTGCAGCTGACCTGGCTAAGTCCAAAAGAAGACCACCCTATGATTATATGTTGGCTTCTTCAATTGACTGGACTCCCACGTTATCTATTAATTTAACAATTCAATAATTATACCCACCCTGCGATGAGGTGACAACTTGTCCAGGGTTTACCCTGCCTTCCGCCCGGGTGCAGCTGGGATAGCCTCCAAAATGGATGGATGGCTGGATAATTATACCCACTCAACATCCATTGCAGCCGATCACTCTGTAAGGGGGGTCCCTATATCTGCGGTCCCTTCTAGAAGGGGAAATGCACTTTTTTTGGAATTTTGCCTATTGTTCACAAACATTATGAGAGACAAGAACACAGGTCTCTTTTTTTTTTTAGGATTTTAAGGATGATAAAAAAAACGCTTGCAAGATGCGGCTAATGGGAGTCACCATTGTAGCCTTTAAAGCCCTCTAAAACAACTTCACAACCCTCCATCGACGTTTATTATATACACACTGGAAGTATATATATAATGTAGTAACAGACATGTTCATAATAATATGTAATATGTTCAATATTTACTGTATTTTAGTAATTTCCTGCACAGCCGGAACTAATTATTCTGCGCATTTATTTCCGCTTTCATGGCAGCGCACTTCCGACTTCCTACTCAAATGCAGACTTGGTAACAGACAACAAACACGTCTATTTTTGGACAACGAGGATTTACAACCTTATCCTTTTTGAAGCTGAATATACGGAGGATGAACTGCTGCTTCTAGAAGAGAGCACAAAGAAGAGGCTGAACGTTGGAGCAGACGGAAGCCGAGAGAGTGCAACATGGCCATTTACGCTGCAAATCTGGAACTTTTCAGCCAAGCTATGCTTAATTAATGGATTGTTTACCCAACTCATATGGAAACATATCCGGCCAGTTGGACCAAACGGACAACTGTCCATTGAGTAAGTCACACTAGAATTCATCATGACACATGCAGTACATCACCGCACAACTACAGTACATACGCTGTCGAGCTAGCAGTGTACAAACAAAACATGAAATGTGGGCTAATATTTTAAAGATACTGATTGTTAATGTTTTTCAGTCAGTACAAACTGTTGTCCTATCGCAATGTTGTGCATTACAAACTTAAACGCATTTCGTGCTGACTTAGAAGCGAGCTTATCTCTTTCCGTAGTTAGCTTTAACGGCTAATACCGTAGCACGCCAATGTATTACTACCCTAGAAAAAGAGTTCCTCAGTGTTCACTCTTACAAAACAAACATTTTTAAAGTGATTTAAAGGCAGAATGTGTTGCTCCCATTAGCTGCATTGCTAGCTACCAAGAACGCTACCAATGTGCATATTAACATTTTTATATCGTCATAAGAAATTTTTTTTTTTACGTTATCAGCCAAACTGCCTTAAGGTAATGTTGCAATTTTCAATGCCAACAAAGAAATTGACTCACACATATAATAATAAAACAAGATATAACAACTGGGCAGCAGTTATAATCAGTTCATTTGTAAATGTTGCAATAACAAATTTTATTTTTATTACTAAAAACAACAATATTTATTAACACACAAACATACTGAAAATGTGTGCAGTTGAGTACCGTTATCGATTCCCAAGTACCAGAAATCGGTACCATAACGGTTCAAATATGAAAGGTACCCATCCCTAATTATGCCATGCACACACACACAAGTACAGAAAATTGGTACCGTTGAGTTCCGGTTTCGATTCCCAGGTACCCTATAGCTTGGTTAATATGCAGGAACAGGTGAATCCTTCACCATTACCTGCATTGTTAGCCACCTCTTGCTCGCAGTGTTTTATGTATTTTGAATGTACAGAAAAGAGAACGTGTGTTCTTCTCTCAGATAAAGACTGCAAATGATGGAAACAATTCCAGGAAAACGTGTATTTTCCTCTTAAATGAATGAATGAACACTTTTAGTCTAAATTCTACGCAGTGTTTTATAGATGAGACCGTGAACACTTTTGGAGAAAACGATATTTGGCATCTTGTGCTCCTACCTCATACTCCACATACTCTTCCTCCTCCACCTCGTATGAAACAGTTTGGATCTTCACGTGCTCTCCATCCTCCATCATCTTGGTCTGTGGCTCCTCCGGGGCGGAGGCGTCCCCTCCGACCACGTTTGATGTCTCTTTGGCCTTCTTCTCCGTGAAGGTGGTCTCACAGCACTCACTTTTGTATTCCTTTGCTTTGATGCTGCCATTGTCCTCCTTGTACAGGATGAAGTTGGGCCTGTAGAAGGCCTCCACGGCCAAATGCAGCGACGTGGCGTCCAAGAGCTGCTGTGACTTGATCTTGGCGTTGCTACTGTAACGGCCTGCACTCACCACGTTGTTCACCTTGCCGCCGCCTCCTCCGCCGCCGCTCTCGCCACCACCTCCAGAGTAGTAATTGATAATGTTTTCCTGGTAGTGGTTGTTAGGGAAGTCTCCTCCGTAACCGTTGACCATCTGCTTGCTGTTTTTGTCCAACAAAGGGTTCTGGAGCTCACTGAGATTCTCCATAGCAACACTTGCTCTTTTTATTAACTCTAACGAGGAGTAAGAATGGTGGTGTGTGATTCCTTATTGCGCACGGAGGACTGTAAAGGCACTCCACCGTTCAGAGATCTGTGAAGAAAAAAGAATATAGGAGAGAGGAGAGTCTTTAACAAGCAGACATTTTCCAGAGTTTACTGGCAACACATCAAAGTTTCATTCTTTTTATTGCTTGTCAACAATAACATCTTTGAAGGACTCAATTAGGTTCAATTTGTCTCTTTGTTTCGCACACACCCAGAATATCTATCAAACACTCCCAGGATGGAGGGTGTGTTGTTTTGTTCACCCTGTGTGGTTGTTTTCACTCCAGTCCTTGTGTCAGTTTTAAATAGGCATCAAGATGACATCATGGACGATTAATGCTTCCAAATTTCTACTTCATCTCTGACTATAACCACAAGCTCAGTGGCCTTGTGGTTAGAGCAGGGGTCACCAACGCGGTGCCCGTGGGCACCAGGTAGCCCGTAAGGACCAGATGAGTAGCCCGCTGGCCTGTTCTAAAAAATAGCTCAAATAGCAGCACTTACCAGTGAGCTGCCTCTATTTTTGAAATTGTATTTATTTACTAGCAAGCTGGTCTCGCTTTGCTCGACATTTTTAATTCTAAGAGAGACAAAACTCAAATAGAATTTGAAAATCCAAGAAAATATTTTAAAGACTTGTTTAAATAAATTCATACATTTTTTTACTTTGCTTTTTATAACTTTCAGAAAGACAATTTTAGAGAAAAAATACAACCTTGAAAATGATTTTAGGATTTTTAAACACATATACCTTTTTACCTTTTAAATTCCTTCCTCTTCTTTCCTGACAATTTAAATCAATGTTCAAGTAAATTAATCGTTTTTATTGTAAAGAATAATAAATAAATGTTCATTTAATTCTTCATTTTAGCTTCTTTTTTTTTCGACGAAGAATATTTGTGAAATATTTCTTCAAACTTATTATGATTAAAATTCAAAAAAAAAATTCTGGCTAATCTAGAAAATCTGTAGAATCAAATTTAAATCTTATTTCAAAGTCTTTTGAATTTCTTTAAACAATTTTGTTCTGGAAAATCTAGAAGAAATAATGATTTGTCTTTGTTAGAAATATAGCTTGGTCCAATTTGTTATATATTCTAACAAAGTGTAGATTGGATTTTAACCTATTTAAAACATGTCATCAAAATTGTAAAATTAATCTTAATCAGGAAAAATTACTAATGATGTTCCATAAATTATTTTTTTAATTTTTTCAAAAATATTCGAATTAGCTAGTTTTTCTCTTCTTTTTTTCGGTTGAATTTTGAATTTTAAAGAGTCGAAATTGAAGATAAACTATGTTTCAAAATTTAATTGTCATTTTTTTCGTGTTTTCTCCTCTTTTAAACAGTTCAATTAAGTGTAAATATCATTAATTATTAATAATAACATACAGTTAAAGGTAAATTGAGCAAATTGGCTATTTCTGGCAGTTTATTTAAGTGTGTATCAAACTGGTAGCCCTTCGCATTAATCAGTACCCAAGAAGTAGCTCTTGGTTTCAAAAAGGTTGGTGACCCCTGGGTTAGAGTGTCCGCCCCTTGAGATCGGTAGGTGGTGAGTTCAAACCCCGGCCGAGTCATACCAAATAATATAAAAACGGGACCCATTACCTCCAAAGCATCAAGGGTTGGAATTGTGGGTTAAATCCCCAAAATGATTCCAGAGCGCGGCCACGGCTGCTGCTCACTGCTCCCCTCACCTCCCAGGGTGGAACAAGTGTGATGGGTCAAATGCAATTTCACCACCACCTAGTGTGTGTGTGTATGTGTGTGACATCAATGTGTTTGGCATTGGTGGCCTTTTCCTAAAGTACAGTACACGTGCGCGACTATGCGTCTCTGAGCATTCAAACCTAAAAGGTCACAGTAAACCAATGATCTGTGCTTCCAGGGACGCGCCTAAATATTACCATGAAAAACGATACATTGTGAACGTTTGTTTGAAAGTCACAGTGACTGGCAAAAAAAACATTGTTGCCATAAAAGCACATCTTCTCAGTGCGGAAGTGAACACCTGTACACAGTGTCACCGTTCTCACGATCACGCTAGTTTAGCTGCTACCTAAACAACTAGCGCAGATTTCATTTCAACAACTAACAAATGGTTTCCACTGTTCGATGTGCTCGTTCATGTCGATGGTGTTTTAATGTTTAGGGCAAGGGTGTCAAACTCATTTTAGCTCAGTTGCCGCATGGAGGAAAATATATTCCCAATTGGGTGGGAATGGTAAAATCATGGCATGATAACTTAAAAATAAAGACAACTTCAGGCAGTTTTCCTTGTTTTACATTGGCCAAAAACAGAACAAGCACATTCTGAAAATGTACAAATCTTAAATAATCCTCTGGACAAAATACTTCAAGTTAGTTGAAAATTCTGAGGAAATTGGTGCAGTTTCAAAAACACAATGAGCTTAGACTTAGTCTCAGTGTATCTACAAAGCCAGGATTCAACTTTAAGTCGCAGTCTTTCTTAACCTGACTCTTGCCAGAACCTTGTAGTTCTCTGAGCTCCACACAAGGATCTGGGCTCGAAGGCATTGCAAACTCCTTCCAGGTAGCAAAAAATAATGAACCAATCAGGATCGCCGGGCGGGATTTCATAGATGTGACGTTGCGCCGAAGGAATGTTTGATTCAAACAACAATGGCAGCACGGAGCAAGTAGTCATGTGCCGACATTGATTCTGCTATTGCAACTGTTTTGCGACAACGATAGAATATTAATTATTTAAAAGATGATCAGAGAACGGTTTTGAAGGCATTTATTGGTGGCGAAGATGTTTTGGCTCTTCTACCGACCAGGTTTGGATTTCCCAGCGTCGCTCTCATCAGCGTCACTGGTTGATTGCGATGCGAGTGGTTGAAGTAGCACCTCATTCAAGATAACGGACAAGTGGTTTATCCAATTCAATGATTTTTTTACAAGGCCCCGCCTTCTGAAATACATCTCCTATTGAAAAGTCCCAGATCCTTGTGTGGAGCTCAGCGAACTACAAGGATCTGGCGAGAGTCAGGTTAAGTCTTTCTGGGATTGAACAAAAACACAACATGTAATCTCTTCTAGGTATCAAATACCTCCTTTGTCATGTCCACGTATTAATCCAGAGCTAATTCAACAAACCGTAAGAAACGGAGGTAAAAAACTATTAAAAAGGTTTAAGTTCACATTTCTTGTGTTTGACACAGACATTTTGGGGGCAACGAGGATGACAAATGACGATGTGTTCAAAGCAGAAGACATAAAACGGCAGGTTTTAAGTTTCATGTGGGTCGAGGAGGAGGAGCCACAGTCCCCCTTTACTGTGTACCTCTTGCTTGCCAAACAGAATTGCTATTGTGACATCCAGTGGACACATTTAGAACAGCAGTTTCTTACGTAAAGAAAAAAGCAGCTCATTTTAATACTTGGCAAACTCATCACGCGGGTCGGTTAAAACCGGTTCGCGGGCCTGATCCGGCTCCCAGGCCATACGTTTGTCACCCCTGATTTAGGGGAAGTGCTGGAATAAAAAAGGTAAACCTAGTCTGTTGGCAGTGATTAAAAATACTTGGAATGTCAGTTGTTGTTTAGTTATGCTCAGACAGCGTCTGCGCATACATGTCGCTTCCAATGTAATAGTAAGCAAATGAAGGAAGTAAGTGCCACTGAAGAAAAAGATACAACCAACCAACTATTGCAGCTGTATTTTCTGCTTCCACTACTAATGATCAGACTGGCGACGGTGTCTCAACATCACACTTTTGTCACCTCTACTAAACCTGATGCATAATAAGTGCATCTACTAGTGGTGTGGGAAAAAATCGATTGTCATTTTTTTAAATTTGTATTTATTTATTTATTTTAATTTTATTTTTTTAAATTAATCAATCCAACAAAACAATACACAGCAATACCATAACAATGCAATCCAATTCCAAAACCAAACCTGGCCCAGCAACACTCAGAACAGCAATAAACAGAGCAATTGAGAGAAGACACAAACACGACACAGAACAAACCAAAAGTAGTGAAACAAAAATGAATATTATCAACAACAGTATCAATATTAGTTACAATTTCAACATAGCAGTGATTAAATATCCCTCATTGACATTATCATTAGACATTTATAAAAAAGAAAAAAAAAAGAACAATAGTGTCACAGTGGCTTACACTTGCATCGCATCTCATAAGCTTGACAACACACTGTGTCCAATATTTTCACAAAGATAAAATAAGTCATATTTTTGGTTCATTTTAAAGTTAAAACAAATTTACATTATTGCAATCAGTTGATAAAACATTGTCCTTTACAATTATAAAAGCTTTTTACAAAAATCTACTACTCTGCTTGCATGTCAGCAGACTGGGGTAGATCCTGCTGAAATCCTATGTATTGAATGAATAGAGAATCATTTTGAATCGGGAAAATATCGTTTTTGAATCGAGAATCGCGTTGAATCGGAAAAAATCGATTTTGAATCGAATCGTGGGACACCCAAAGATTCGCAGCCCTAGCATCTACCTTCTGCATCTTCCTCCTAAAAAAAAGTTAACTTTCCTCCAGCTGTGGCTCATCGCCACATACCAATGTCTGCACTTTTCAGATCACAATTTCAAGCTGCAACGTTTGTGTGATGAGGCCGCATGTCGGCTGTTGTTGTGATCCCAAGATGCAGAAAAGGCAGGTGTCGTGCAGGCAGAAGGGCATTTGATTAAGAACCAAGTACAATACAAATTAACAAAGGTTGCAGGCACTCAGAAGGCAAAAGCACACTATGGCATACACCACTGATGTCAAACTCAAGGCCCGGGGGCCAGTTCTGGCCCGTCACATAATTTTATATGGCCCCTGAAAGCCTAGAAAAAATTGTTTTCAATAAAATACTTTTTTTTTTTTGTTGACAGAAAAAAAAATGCATATTTTAAACTTTAATATGATTTACTATTATCTAATATTGCTTTACCATGAATTGATTTACGTAGACCCCGACTTAAACAAGTTGAAAAACTTATTTGGGTGTTACCATTTAGTGGTCAATTATACGGAATATGTACTGTACTGTGCAATCTACTAATAAAAGTTTCAATCAATCAATCAATAAAATCTGATCATGCCCATTATATTATTATATACTGCATTGCAAAACCATTTTTGTAAGATAAAAACAAATATCTGCTTGTCACCTTTATTTATGATTTTAAAGCAAGCTATACATAAAACAATCTAAATCAAATGCCTATGCATTTCGATTAATCATGATTAATCACAGGTTATTACCCGCATGCATAATGTAAATACATTTTTAAAAAGCGGCCCTCTGAAAGCAGCCATTACTGCCATGTGGCCCTCAATGAAAATGAGTTTGACACAACTGGACACTAAATAAATGAACCAGCACTGTAGGAGTATACCAAGTTAAACTAACTACAACTACGGTAATTAATGATGACAAACAGGTGTGCTGGCTGGACAAGGACAGAAAATAAAGGTGCTTCAAAACCAAACATGCTAATTGCTAAGCTAGCCTGAAAAAGAATGAGTGCTTTGTAAAGTTTAAGAAGTGTGCATTACTGCATTACTGCAAAGAGTAAGCAGTTAACAGGAAATTAACAAGTAGATTAATGCGAGTTAGAGAGAGGGTAAAATAACAACAATAACAACAGGCGTAAACATAAGAGGAGTGTGGATCCATCCATGTTTCGGTAGAGTCAATACCAAGGCTAGTATCTGTATATGATCAATACTAGAGTCATTGGATCAATATTTTATTTTCATTATTGGGGTTTTGTAGGGGTGTAAAATGATGAATTTAAAAAATCTGATTAATCCCATTTTGGAATTTGTATTAATCATGATTAATCACATGTGATTACTCGCTTGCATGACTAACATTTTAATTATTGTAAAATGAAAATACGGCTTTGTAGTCGCCAACATTGAAAGTCAATTGTTGTGTTTGTGAAAATATATGATAGGTTTTTCACTTATTTCTTCTCTTTTTCATTAATATTTGACCTCAATGTTATGTTGATTGATTTTGTTTTTAATTTATTCCTTGTTTGATTTTTTATGAATGAAATAAATAAATGAACTGAACTGAACTGAACTGAAAATGTGTTTAAGAAAATACCACAATATTTGTATACAAATGCAATTTTACTGTCAGACTGTCTTCCAGAAAAGTTTTCAAACATTTAACTTGAATGCATGTTATATGTTTGCACAAAACTTGCCAACAGTTGTATCTAAAGTTCTTTCAAGCTGGATTTTGGAGTGAAATTTGCCAACAAGCACAACAGTCAGAGTCTTCTCACCCATTGTAGTACTGACATATGCATTGATCTGATCACTGACCGTATAGTTAAAGTGAAGGACCTTGTACGGTCAAAATAAATTGCATGATTAATCTAAGTGTGTTAATGATTAATGCTATATTATTTTGTGATTAATCACATGAGTTAACTGGTTAATTTTGACAGGCCTATTTTTTTTCGTTAATTTTTACAAACTCTGGGAATAATTTCCTGGACACTGCAATGAGTTGAGAGTAAAAACCAAAGGATTTAAAAGAGTAGTAGATTTTTACTTTTGTTTAGTTGTTGTGTATTGTTAACTTTGCTTTGATCAACAATTGTATGTAATAAAAGAGAACAAGGAACTAAGTCAAACATGGTGTCGATATTTTTGCACTGTCAAATGGTAAGAGCACCATCAATACATTGAAATATTTACAGGTAATACGTGTGATTGGTATCACTCATGAATGATCGGTATCGGAATCAACAGTATAAAACCCTGTATGTGACAGTCCTAATTTTGAGTAATAGTTCAGTATTTTTTAAGGATTTGTAGGTTAATTTAGTGTTATTTGACTATCACACCATTCTACTTCAGATGCCTATTGTTTATATGTTTGGATTGTCTGAAAAAATGTTTCATGGTAAAATATATTTAAAAGCATTTTTTTTAAGGATTTCCTTCTAAATCAGGGTTGTCAAACGTACGGTAGGTTTTATCTGGCCCGCGTGATGAGTTTACCAAGTAGAAAAAAGAGCTGCTTTTCTTTTTTTAAAGAAATAAACTGCTGTTCTAAATGTGTCCACTGGATGTCACAATAGCAATTCTGTTAGGCAAGCAAACAGTTTATACCGGGGCCAAGCAAGAGGTACACAGTAAAGGGGGACTGTGGCTCCTCCTCGACCCACATGAAACTTAAAACCTGACGTTTTATGTCGCACGTTTGCACCAAGAAAAATTCCTAGTTTGTGAACCCGTTCTCAAACAATGGCAATAAAACTATTCTGATTCTGATTCTGATTCTGATTTATGTCTTCTGCTTCGAACACATCGTCATTTGGCACCCTTGTTACCCCCAAAATGTCTCTGTCAAACATGAGAAAAGTGAACTTAACCCTTTTGAATAGTTTTTACCTTCGTTTCTTACGGTTTGTTGAGTTAGCTCTGGATTGATACGTGGACTTGACAAGGGAGGTATTTGATACTTACTATAATACTAGAGTTTACATGTTGTGTTTTTTGTTCAATCCCAGAAAGACTGTGACATAAAGTTTGATCATGGCTTTGTAGATACACTGAGACTAAGTCTAAGCTCATTGTGTTTTTGAAGCTGCACCAATTTTGTCAGAACTTTCAACTAATTTGAAGTGTTTTGTCCAGAGGATTATTTGTGATTTGTATGTTTTCAGAATGTGTTTGTTCTATTTTTGTCCAAAGTAAAACAAAGAAAAAAAAAGGAAGTTTTCTCTATTTTTAGGTTATCGTGCCATGATTTTACCATTACGACCCACTTGAGAATAGATTTTCTTCCATGCGGCCCCTGAGCTAAAATGAGTTTGACACCCCTGTTCTAAATTGTCATGCGAAGACAAAACAGCTTGCATGAGGTCAACATTTGACACAAAGTATAGTATACACTCTGTGGTGTTAAATACAAGCGCAATAGCATCCATGTAATTATTCTGGTATGTCACCTACAAAACACACCAATGAATTATTCTCAATCAGCATGCTTCAGTGTCATCTTTGTTTCGACAGTTTCTGTCACCAGGATTAACCCCGCCTCGATTTGCATGAACGATGAGGTATCAAAATCACATTCAAGTGTCAAAAAAACATCAGAACACAATCACGAGCCCGCCTTTGTTTCCCCTCAGCCTGCAACCTCCTTTTCTGCGATGTCACCTCTTGACTTTAGTCTGATTAAAGCGCTTTGCAAATAGAAATGGCAAATGCAGATTAATTCTTGGGGTCCTGACCCCAATCGTGTGTCGCTGTTCGTCCAACGACTGTGCAGCGTTCCCAACACTTAAAGACACACAACGATAAACAAGACAATCAGTGTTTGATGCTTGATAGTTTGGTTAATTCGTCTGATTATTGGCGACCATTAACTACACTCATTCTTTGTTAGAAATAATCTATGACTCTTTAAGTCAGACAAAAAAAAGCCAGCATGTTCACAATTAACATGAGGGTGGTTAGCACATAGGTCACACAGTCAAGAGATCTGGGTTCAAATCTCCATTTGAGGATCTCTGTGTGAAGTCCCTGTGCATATCTGGGTTTTCTCCGGGTACTCTGGCTTCCTCTCACATTTCAAAAATAATAATTGGCAACCGTGCCATCGTACAGGAGGAACAGCCCGCTAGGGCCCACACTGCCACTCACAACCAGACAATGAATGGGGTAGAGGGGCTTACATCAATATTTTTTCCGAGGGCCCAGAATTCCTAGCAACTGCCCTGATTGGAGGCTCTAAATTGTCCAGAGGTATGAATGTTAGTGTGAATCTATATGTGTCCTGCAATTGGCTGGCTAAATTTAGCATGCTAGAAATTGACTAAGGTGCATTTTGACTTTGGAACATTTTGAAACGGTAGAGAAATTTTGATGTAGTAACATTTTTTTCTTTAAAGAATCAGTGGAAAATCAGGGAAAACCAGGAATTTATAAGTACTCACACAAATGTTTATCATTAATACCACCGTAGGCTTCCCTATTGTCCGCTGTCTTTTACGTTACAGACATTCTCCGTGTATGTTTAAAGCTTCAAAAGTGTTTGTCCATCATAAACATTCATTTATGGTTCATTCATGGTTCATTCATGGTTCAGCCATGGCCGCGATCAGTTGGGGGGAGGGGCATTTTGCTTGAAGAAGCATGTTAAAATGTAAATTATTGAAAGACAAGACACCTAATATAATATTTTACCCCAAAAGTGTTCCTGGCCATGTCATGCTCTGCCACTGATTAAAATATGAAGGCAACATTTATTCCATCACTTCCGGTGGCTCTGTAGCGGACGTCATTAGTACTTGCAGTGCAAAGCTGAAGATCTTGGGTTTGAACCCTGGTCGTGGTTGAAAATTCGGTATGTTTTTTAAATGTATGTTTTAAAGATGTTACAATTGTTTAATATGCTAAACTTCAGGATAATGATAAAAACGTGGACTGTTACAAAATCATGCTAATTATCAAATAATTTAGATGAATGATAGATAGTTTAATTAAAGTCAATTAAAGCTTTTGTGATTCTGGAAATTCATTGTGTTGCTCAAGGTAATATAATTTATACAGTGCTGGGATACCCATGATTTCAGCCTTTCAAAGTTATTTTTGGACAACCAATTGTATGACCTCGGTATTGGTCAAATCGTAGTTACTGCCTTGGTTCCAGAACATTTATCCCCGCACGTTAAGATAATTTATGAACTGTTAAAAGCGATCTACAATGGTAATTTTTGTTGGTAAATGAGATGATGAAAGATTATCATCTCACTTCAACTTCTCTGACATACAGTATAAATGCTTCCTCTTTGCTATGTTAGCATTGCAAATGAAAATATGTTCTTAATTGTCTTACCCTGGATAACTAAACATTAAATATATAAATACATGTCAACTAGTAAGTAAATGTTTAAATACTACAATACCCAGCAGGCTTAGCGCTGTAGACAGGAACAGGAAGTACATTAGGTCCGAGCTACGCAATTGTGTCATTTGATCAATAAATCATTGATATATTGTTACACATTGTGTTTCCAGCTTTGTGAATCATCAATCAATCAATCAATCAATCAAAGTTTACTTATATAGCCCTTAATCACAAATGTCTCAAAGGGCTGCACAAGCCACAACGACATTCTCGGCTCAGATCCCACATCAGGGCAAGAAAAAACTCAACCCAATGGGAACAACGAGAAACCTTGGAAGTGACCACAGATGTCAATGGATGCCAACACAAGAAACAAAAATACATTTTAAATAGATAGTTTTTGTTCACGCTTCAGTGCCACTCAGAGACAAATTTGATGAGCAAAAATTACACTTGATGGCCAAAATATGCAGGGAAGTTCCTGGCATTGGACAAAGTTGCAAAGCTACGCATAATTTTGTTGAATTTGCGTTAATTGCAAATTCCTCAAGGGTCTGATTATGATAATTATTAGGGGTGTGGGAAAAAATCGATTCGAATTCGAATCGCGATTCTCACCTTGTGCGATTCAAAATCCATCCATCCATCCATCCATTTTCTACCGCTTATTCCCTTCGGGGTCGCGGGGGGCGATGAAGCCTATCTCAGCTACAATCGGGCGGAAGGCGGGGTACACCCTGGACAAGTCGCCACCTCATCACAGGGCCAACACAGATAGACAGACAACATTCACACTCATATTCAAACACTTGGGCCAATTTAGTGTTGCCAATCAACCTATCCCCAGGTGCATGTCTTTGGAGGTGGGAGGAAGCCGGAGTACCCGGAGGGAACCCACGCAGTCACAGGGAGGACATGCAAACTCCACACAGAAAGATCCCGAGGCCGGGATTGAACTCACGACTACTCAGGACCTTCGTATTGTGAGGCAGATGCACTAACCCCTCTGCAGAATCCATTCTCATTTTTAAAAAATCCAATAATTTATTCATTTTTTTAATTAATCAACCCAACAAACTAACACAGCAATACTATAACAATGCAATCCAATTCCAAAACCAAACCCGACCCAGCAACACTCAGAACTGCAATAAACAGAGTAATTGAGAGGAGACACAAACACGACACAGAACAAACCAAAAGTAGTGAAACAAAAATTAATATTATCAACAACAGTATCAATACTAGTTACAATTTCAACATAGCAGTGATTAAAAATCCCTCATTGACATTATCATTAGACATTTATAAAAATAAAAATAAATGAACAATAGTGTCACAGTGGCTTACACTTGCATCGCATCTCATAAGCTTGACAACACACTGTGTCCAATATTTTCACAAAGATAAAATAAGTCATATTTTGGTTCATTTAATAGTTAAAACAAATTTACATTATTGCAATCAGTTGATAAAACATTGTCCTTTACAATTATAAAAGCTTTTTACAAAAATCTACTACTCTGCTTACATGTCAGCAGACTGGGGTAGATCCTGCTGAAATCCTATGTATTGAATGCATAGAGAATCGTTTTGAATCGGGAAAAAATCTTTTTTGAATCGAGAATCATGTTGAATTGAAAAAAAAAAAAGATTTTGAATGGAATCGTGACCCCAAGAATCGATATTGAATCGAATCGTGGGACACCCACAGATTCACAGCCCTAATAATTATGTATGTTATAATTCCTGCATCAATTTAAAAAGTGCTTTCTAGAATGTACACTTTTTCACCATATCTTCCTTGATGAACTAATATTCAATTCCCCCACTCACAGTCTTTTAGAGAACCAACTCCAATCCCACCAACAAACTACAGTATCAGTGTTCCTCCCAAGTGGACCTCCGCCTTGCCTCTCAGTATTCCGACATTGCATTAGTAGTCGTGTTCCCACGGGTCCACAAGTAGCTGCAGGAATGCAGAATCATGTGGTTCTTCGGTAAAGGTGGATATGATTATGAGCAGCCACCAAAAATAAAATGCATCCCCAAGGTTGTTTCCATCTCATTAGCATGCCACCATGTGCCTTCTTCCCTGGTCTAGACCCGTTGGTGACACCAAACTTTTTGTATGATAAATCAAGTTTCTGGAAGAGAAACATTCTTGTTTAACCTTAGCTGTCCCATACAAAATGTGTTTATTTTCTGGATAAATCCGATAAAAAAGAGATTAAAAAAACTCTTCAATGAGGTGAGATTATCTGTACTGTGCTGTAAGTGTTTTAGGGTGAGCAGATAAAGCGTTCCGTTTCTTCTACTTGCATTGCTAAACTTCGCCTGAGCTCATTGTAAACAAACATGGCGTCGATCGTGTGTGACGTCTTCACTGTTTCAGAGGGAAGACCTTTCATGTGCTATTTGCACCAAATGTTCTGCAAACATTCCATGAAGAGGGAAAAATACATCAGCGTTCAACACATCAAACCTCATCAGCCACCTGAAACACCAGCATCGCTACGAAGGTGTTTTGAAACCCCACGAAGACGCTTGCTGCTAAAAGAAGCTGCCCCAAAGAAAGGTATACACAAGAAAGGTATACACAAGCATTACGTAGAATATTTTGAGTCAATAGTGCAAAATAAGTAAACATAAGCAAAAACTTCGATTGGCTCTGATTTAAATCCTTTGGTTTTTGCCCTTAAAGTTCTCCTTTGTCCAGAAACATATTTTCTGAGTTTGTAAACAATAACAAAAACTACCAATCCAATCACTGTAGTATTGACCATATACTGATACTACACTTAGTATCAGTACTGTCGATAATTTACATTCAAAAGCGCTAGCTTGCGGTTAGCATTTTGCATGTCCTCCTAAGGTGTGTAATGTAGCATGTTAAGCTGGTCCTTGTCCTCAAGGGATAATGACATTTTTAAGAAACATACTTTATATGCCGCCATGGAGGCATATATTACCGATTTAAAAGCTGCACTGTGGAGGGAAGTTCAATACTAGCTTGCTAGCAAGAAGGCTACATTGTGTTGAGGACGCAGATGTTTGCTTGTTGCTGTCAAATTTGTGGGACCCAGCTAGAATGTGTCATCATGTGTCATCATCACGATGTAACAATAGTATTAAAATCTCTATTGTTGCCAAATTAACATGATTATTATTATTATGTATATCACAGCAAGTGGCAGGATGTGGAGAAAAGATAGAGTGGACATAAAAAGGACATCTAGCCGCTTTAGTATTCTCTGCAGCCCGTTTAGGCAGCCAACAACAGTCGACGGGCTTGAGTGGAAATAATTTGATTGCTACCACAAGGCTGCCAAGCCTCACGCTCTGAGTGTGAGAGTCAAGAAATGTAACCCTCACCACACTTGACATTTCTCATGCATGTATTTCCCTATTCACTACTCTATTTGTATTTTGTACATGATAATAAACTTTGGCCGTCGCGACTTGCAGTGACTGACTGAGCTGACCCATCTCATCAGCCTAAATCTTAGCAACCATGAAAGGCACCCATACACCAATCAGAAGCACCGTAAGGCGTGTCCTGCCTGAGTTTAGGCCAGACCTTCGTTGCGGAGAAAACGCATTTGCGGGCGGCGGGGATCGGTGGTGCCGTTCGTCATTGCTACAATCTGTGAGCGAATCAACTTGAATCTTTTGGCGGTAAGGCGTAATCTGATATGTGACTGAATGGAAATGGAAAGGGATAGTGGCGGGTTATCTTCAAGTACTACTGTATTCCTAAGAAAAAGAAAAGACAAAGATTAAGAGTTTTGGATGAATAACACGAGATATGTGTAAAAAAAAAACCCCATCAAATTGATGATATTATACCAATTCCTCATTGAACTGCTCACAGAATATATACAACATACGTCTTTGGACAAATAAAACAGGTGGCTGGCTCTGTTCAATCAATCAATCAATCAATCAATCAATCAATCAATCAATCAATCAATCAATCAATCAATCAATCAATCAATCAAACTTTATTTATAAAGCGCTTTTCATACATAAAAGAAATGCAATGCAAAGTGCTTCACAAAGTTAAAACAATACCCTGGTGACCCATATCTCCCTTTATCACATACATACGCACAGACACAGATACCAAACACACACACACACACACACACACACACACACACACACACACACACACACACACACACACACACACACACACACACACACACACACACACACACACACACACACACACACACATTTGCAACTATATGGATACATTATTGCATGGCTGAGTACAGAGGAGACATGTGTGTAAACACTATCACAGGAGCCATCTGCACCAGGAGGTCATCAGACCATGGCCACCAGGACGCTGACACAAAAGCGCCCCCACAAACACAGCCGGTAACCCCTGAGGCAGATGGCTCATCTGAGGAACGTTGGAAAATACAAATAATAAAACTTGTAAAATAGTAAGAACCATGTGTAAAGATAAATAATAAAATACAAGTAAGATATGAAGACTAATAGAAAAAAAAAAAAAAAAAAAAAATATATATATATATATATATATATATATATATATATATATATATATATATATATATATATATATATATATATATATATATCCATCCATCCATCTTCTTCCGCTTATCCGAGGTCGGGTCGCGGGGGCAACAGCCTAAGTAGGGAAGCCCAGACTTTCCTCTCCCCAGCCACTTCGTCCAGCTCTTCCCGGGGAATCCCGAGGCGTTCCCAGGCCAGCCTATATATATATATATATATATATATATATATATATATATATATATATATATATATATATATATATATATATATATATATATATATATATACATATGGTAACACTTTAGTATGGGGAACACATATTCACCATTAATTAGTTGCTTATTAACATGCAAATTAGTAACAATATGGCTCTTAATTAGTCATTAGTAGGTACTTATTAATGCCTTATTCTGCATGGCCTTATTATACAACCAGTAAGCCATTAACTAAGAGTCTTCCCTCAATAACCTCAGAATTATAGCTATATTTATTTATTATGTATTTACTGTATATATATATATATATATATATATATATATATATATATATATATATATATATATATATATATATATATATATATATATATATATATATATACAGTAAATACATAATGAATAAATAGAACTAAATATAATCTTGCAAAACTAATAGGATAAAAAGTCAAATACAAATGACTTCATAAAAATAATTATTATAAGGTAAAAGCCAAAACAAAAAGGTGGGTCTTAAGCCTGCTCTTAAAAACATGAATGTTCTCTGCAGCCGTTATGCCTGGTTCACACCAACGGCCCTTGCCGCGCTTTAAAGCGGCGAGCAAAGCGCCGTCATTTTTGTCAATTTTTCCACGAATATCCCGATCTCCGAAGTAATGTTATGCTTTGATACGCTCTGATACGCTCTGATACGAATTAGTTGCCGCTTTGTTACCGTTCCTCACGATTTGATCCCGCTTTGATACGCTTTAAACCACGCTTTGATACGTTTTATTACGCTTTATTGAACTTTATTATGCTTTGATGCGATCATGACGCTTTAAATCAGGCTCTGACACGATTATCAAGCTCTGTTGTGCATTGTTACAACAAAAATAAGAAAAAAATGTGAAAAACTCAGTATACTGTTTTCCACACATTTTTTATATTCATATATTTTTTCAATTTCTCTTTTTTTTTCATTATATTTATTATATTTATATACATACATATATATTTATATACATATATTATATTTCTTTGTCATCTTAATAAATATATATCTTTCATTTCTTATGCTAGTTGACAATAATAAAAGGGATTTCTTTTATTTTTTATATTCATTTATTTTTTCAATTTCTCTTTTTTTTCGTTATATTATGTTTTATATCTTCATTTCTTTTATTTCTTTGTCATCTTAATAAATATCTATCTTTCATTTCTTATGCTGGTTGACAATAATAAAAGGCATTTCTTTTATTTTTTATATTCATTCATTTTTTCAATTTCTCTTTTATATTATGTTTTATATCTTCATTTATTTTATTTCTTTGTCATCTTAATAAATATCTATCTTTCATTTCTTATGCTAGTTGACAATAATAAAAGGCATTTCTTTTATTTTTTATATTCATTTATTTTTTCAATTTCTCTTTTTTTTCCGTTATATTATGTTTTAAATCTTCATTTCTTTTATTTCTTTCTCATCTTAATAAATATCTATCTTTCATTTCTTATGCTAGTTGACAATAATAAAAGGCATTTCTTTTATTTTTTATATTCATTTATTTTTTAAATTTCTCTTTTTTTTCCATTATATTATGTTTTATATCTTCATTTCTTTTATTTCTTTGTCATCTTAATAAATATCTATCTTTCATTTCTTATGCTAGTTGACAATAATAAAAGGTATTTCTTTTAAACGTAACATATTCTCTTTATTATTAACATTTTCATACAGAAAAATTATAGACAGTAATGTCAAACTGCAACATCAAACAGCAGAAGTACAGAAACAATGATCATCATATAAAAAAGGCAATGATGCAAAAGAGAATGGATTTGTAATCCTGTGTTGGTTTTACATAAAGTTTCAATGTCACTAGTCAATATCACAGTCACTTCCTATTGCACGTTGAACCAAGATCTGTTAAGCTTTCCTACACTTGGAGTCAAGCTTTGCTGAGCTCTGTCAGGCTTTGTCACACTTTGATACGCTCTCTGCGCTTTATTCCATTCTTGACAGAGCGCAGAATTTTTTTAAACCGTTTAACAATTTTTGTCGAACTTGCCGCATGTCCCGCTTCACTACAAGCTTTCCCACGATCCATTAGGACCCTCACGCTTTAATCAGGCTTTGTTACGCTTTAACGCCGCTTTGCATGCCGCTTTGCATGCCGCTTTGCATGCCGCTTTAAAGCGCCGTCAAAGCGCCGTTGGTGTGAACCTAGCATTAGCAACCAGCTTTACAGGCAAATGATGACGGTTGAGAAAAGAAGGTAAGTGTTGTTAATGCTTAACGTGTCTCCGCAACTCGATAATTTGTTTGGCTGTGCACACCAACGCAGCTTTGCCTTGCAACTCATTGTGCCGTTTGTTGTTGGTTCATCTGCGCGGGAGCATTTCCGCACTGCAAAAACTTAAATCTAAGTAAGATTAAATATCTCAAATAAGGGTGATATTTGCTTATTTTCTGTCTGTTAAGATAATTCTTCTCACTAAGCAGATTTTATGTTAGAGTGTTTTACTTGTTTTAAGTGTTGTGGTCCTAAATGATCTCAGTAAAATATTACAGCTTGTTGCTGAGATTTGATGACCTATATTGAGTAAAACATACTTGAAACTAGAATATCAAGTGTTGCAAAGCTGTGTCATCAACATTCACAAGTATAAAACTACTTTTTTAAAGTAATAATTTCTTATTTCAAGCTTGAAAAAAAAAATCATGACTTTGACACAATTTTGTCTCGTAATTAAAACGGATGACAACCAAATGGACTTTGCTATTTTATTTTCAATGAAACAATAGAAAATACGTACTCATATAGTAGTACAATTGGCACAGTACAGTAAACTGACAGTTAATATTTAAACATTTCACATGTGACATTTCTAACAATTTTGAACAGAAATAGTTCATGCACATTCAGATGAATTCTTCAAAATTACAATTAAAACATTTTTGGGCTGTATATATGCACACTAATTGACTGAAAGAGCACGCACTTGGCGCGATGATGTCATGTTATCGATGGAAAAATGCATTTTTAGACCATATGATTTGCCTGAGCGGCTAGGAGACCCCGAGAGTAACAAGCGGTTGCCTTGTTGCCTTTCCATTAAGAACAATAAATTCGTTTTTAGAATAAGTTTTCTGGTTTCAAGAAATGTAATGCCGAGCGCATATCATTATGTCAAGATAATGGCACTATCCATCCATCCATTTTCTACCGCTTATTCCCTTCGGGGTCGCGGGGGGCGCTGGAGCCTATCTCAGCTACAATCGGGCGGAAGGCAGGGTACACCCTGGACAAGTCGCCACCTCATCGCAGGATAATGGCACCAGCGTTTACTTAATTTAAGAATATTTTTCAACATATTGAGCAAAAAGGTCTCTTTTTTTTTTTTCCTACCAAGAAAAGTGCACTTGTTATTAGTGAGAATATACTTATTTTAAGGTATTTTTGGGTTCATTGAAGTTAGCTAATTGTACTTGTTTTGGAAAGTCTTGACAAGCCAAATGTTCTTGTTCTATTGGCAGATAATTCTGCTTAGATCAAATAAAATACCCCTCATTTTTGTATTTTTTTGTCTTTTTTTTTAACACTGACTTTTTGCAGTGCGGTTTTCAAGAAACGAGTGGTAGTGCCAAGACAACGGCGAAGCGTGCGGTCGTGTTATGGGGTTAAAATGCGTGCCTGTTGGTACCCGGTGGGTAACTCTGCGGTAGGGGAGGGCACCCATGTATTTATGCATTTATTTTTCCTAATGTTTTTGGGAGCTACTGGCTGATCTACCTTCAACTTCTATTGTCACTCACTTTTACTTGCTCTCACAAGAGTCCACTGTTTCTGGGTCGCCCCCTGGTGGTTGGTTGACTATTTGTTGTGAACATGCTTGGTTTGAAATGCAGCGCAGCAGAGCCGGCCCAAGGCATAAGCGTACTAAGCGCTTGCTTAGGGCCCCGCATCCTCAGGCTCAACTGTGAGTGATGAATCAGCTGAGGAAAAGACTGTCACCATACAGTATACATTTAATTTCTTAGTATAAACATTACACCTGAAGGGAAATTAGTATGGTCAAAGTATCTCATTAATATGTGTGCCTATATGTATGTATGTATTTCATCTTAGGTCCATCTCCCTCCTCTACAGTGCTCTCTCACACACCTCCATCCTCTGTGCCCACTGTCCCCTCCATGTCTGAAACCACAGCTGATTTATCTAGTAAGTTAACTGCAAAACTTATTTAACTTGAATTTAACTGAATTTAACTTCAGTAGACTGTGCTCTCTTTGTACAAAGTAAACTTTAAATATGAACAATTAACTAAAAATATAAACTAGTAATTAAAGACTAATATGTACAAGACTGATGAGACAAGATGACACTTTTACTGTAAATACAAAGCTTTATCACTTGGACTGTTCAACCCCAGGCCACTCTTGTAGCTGAATGTTTTCTACATTTTAAGATTAGGAACCATATGTGGCATTCTGGACATCATTCGTTCATTCATTGGTATTATTTATGTTCTTAACTGGGCCACCCCCATATCTTTATAAATGACATGTCATTTGTAATATGCCAGGCTGACAATAGAATAATGTAAACAACACTGCCAGAGCCGCAATGAGTTTATAGTAGGTGTGTGAATGATCAACAATCAATATTATTGGCAGAAATAGAGGGCCCCAAAATCAAATTTTGCTTAGGGTCCCATGGAGGCTTGGGCCGGCACTGCAGCGCAGCCTGTTTTTTTAAATGTTAATATCGCAGACGATCACCCTAATTTAATCGTAGCTGCCAAAATCGTGATTACGATTAAATTGTGATTAATTGTGCAGCCCTACAATAATTAGTGACAAGTTATCGTTGTTACGGGGGAATTAATAGCAATATACAGAACATGGCAGTTAAATGGACGGGGGAAAATAAAGCAAGTAAGGTTGTGTGCTCGGACTCTAGCAATATAGCTTAAAAAAAAGACAGGATTTAATATATGAAATAGTACTAAAAATATTTAGACTAAATACAGCTGGCAGTGTGGTAAATATGTGGTAAAGTCAATAAAAAAAATGGCAGGATAATTGGAATAAAGAAAGAAAATGTAAGCAGTATTACAAAGTACAGAGTGTATGAGTAATAACACTTAGACTTCCTTTTATTGTCATTCAAATTTGAACTTTACAGTACAGATACAAAACGAAATTTCGTTGCATTAGCTCGTTGTAGTGCAGGATAAAAGAGCAATAAGGTGCAGATATAAATAAATAGATTACTGTACAGATAAATATATTTCACTTTTGCATATGCATCCACGTTTATGGATGTATGTTATATTGTCTTTATATTCCAGCGAGTTAATCCATTTTTGGGGGGAATTGAGGGGATTATTATGATGCGTTCAAGAGTCTTATGGGCTGAGGGAAGAAGCTGTTACAGAACCTGAAGGTTCTGTAACAAGAGGAGGTAATAGAACTAGGAAAGAGGAAGATATCATTACTAGACTGAGGATATGACATACATATCTAAATAGCTCATTGAAATTAGGGAAACATAACACAGGGCTTTGTGATTATTGTCATTAAATAGAAAATGTATAATACTAGAGGTGGGAATTTATGGGCACCTCACGATTTGATTAAGTTTACAATTCAGGAGCTAGGGTTTGATTAAAAATCGATTAAGGATGCATCTTCAATATATATATATATGTAGTTTTACATTTATTTTCACTAAAAAGGCATTCATCACTTGCAACTTTTAAAAACAGTACATTTGTATTAAGAAACAGTTGAATTAATTTCCATGACATGTATTAAATTAATGGGATGGTGTGCAAAACTGGAACATAAGTGCTCTTAGATAAAGGAACTGGTCGGCATTACTTAATTTACAATAAATAAATATTCTTGACGTTTATTAATCAATTTTACAATCGCCCATGTCTGAATTGCATTGCATCTAAAAATCAATGATTTTCCTCACTTATGATTAAGATAGTGTAGGAACTATAATAGAGAGAAGGAAATAATGAACAATAATACAGTGAATGACCAGTCTTAAGGTATAAATTGACGTTAAAAAAGGCCAAATCGATGTTAAAAAAAGGCCAAACATTTTTTTTGAACGCATTATGACACCAAAGTCTCACTCTTGTCTTTTTCTGAATCTTGCCAGCCCTGCGACCATGCTGTGAAACATTGAGTTCAAGTTGTGGCGACCACACAACATAACATTTTTTTCTAACCACATGTAAACAAAGAGAGTGAAGATGTTACTCCTGGCTGCTTCAAGCCTGATCGACCGTGAGTAAACGCAGTGAGACCTCAGAAGTAGTTTGTTGCCGTTTCTCTGCTTGGCTGCATTAAGACGTGTTGGGAGGTGGAGCGTGAAAAACAGCGAGCTTCAGCAGAACACACACGTGCGGCACGTGGCGTCGCCGCCATGTGACCGTGACCGGGGGTGTCAGACATGAAGCTCGTAGATCAGCGAGCTACCTGTTAGCATCCTTCGGTCCCATCGGACGTCTGTCAGCAAAGCTCTCTCCGCCTGTGTCAGCCCGCCGCCAGTCATCCTCTGACCTTTGACCCCCCCCCCCAGAGCCGAGAACGTATATGACCAGCCGGGACCCGCAGGCCGGCGTGGCGAGACGCACCTGAATACCAATGCGCTTTATCTCTCGGCCATGTTTATCGAGCCACTCCATCCACTCCGCTGCGTGCGCTCAGACAACAGCAAATCCATCTCCCTGTGATTTCATTTTGAGCGCAGTGTTATGTGCCGCGCTTAATAAAAGCTAACGTCTGGTCCTTATTGACGAGCGCCGAGGTCCGGAACACGCGTACATTTATCACGGGAGCATGTCGAGGCGCAGAAACACAATCAGGAAGTAACAAGTCGCTTGCGCTATGTTGACCTAGTCCTTAATGAAGTATTGTTAACAACATACGATACAATTATTATCAACACTTTAGAACATGAATAAATCACATGATAAAATCATCAACACACAATAAAATTATCAGCATATTACTCATGATAAAATTATTAAAACATATAACACAATTATCAATACATATGATACAATGATTAACACATGATAAAAAAATAACCCATTTGTTAAAATGTCAACACATGATAAAATTATCAACACATAATACAATTATCAATACATATGATACAATGATTAAGACATTATAAAATATAATCCATCTTATACAATTATCAACACATTTGATAAAATTGTTAACACATGATAAAATTATCAACACATGATGCAATTATCAACACACATGATAAGGTATCAACACATGATAACTTTCTCAATATATATGATACAATTATCAACACACATGAAAAAATTATCATCACACATGCAGTGATGGGCAGTAACAAGCTAGAAGTAGCTAAGCTTCGAAGCTTAACTACATTTTCCAGTAGCTTGGCGGTAGCTTAGCTACTTTTTAAACGAGTAGCTTTTCCTGTGGCTTAGCTTTTAGAGCCATGTAGCGAGGTAGCTTACATCAAAGCTACAAGCTATAAAGAGAGAAAATGTACTGCGTAAAAAATACAACGACCTGGATAAATGGAACATCCATACATACGGAGAAATTCCATGATGGTTGGTTGGTGTTCGTATGATAAGTCACAATTGACTAGGGTTAGGGCGAAATATTAAGGACTGGCCAATCAGAGCAAAATAAGGCGGGGTCATCGAAAGTAGTAAAGAAAATCATAACAGACATGCACTCATGTCACATGACGACAAGGGAGTCGGAGACAGAGGGACGCTTCATGCTGACGACTAAAAAAAAAAAACATATTTGAAAACGGCAGATGAATTTTATCCCGCAGATTAGATTTTTCCCTTACTGATGAAGATGACGTGCAGGAAACCCACAACGATGCGTTTTCTTCGGCAATATTTAGACAAATTGTTTAAAGAAAACAATGCCCAAAACCTTTGGTTTTTATTTGTTTACTATGTAAACCAAAATCATAACTGCTCTCTTCATCGAAGATGTGGAACACACATTTAGGAACACACATTAAGGTGAGTTGAGTTCGTGAAAGGATTTACTGCGCATAACCATTGCCAACTGTTCTCAAACAACACACAAGTCATTGTTTTTTTTTTGTCAATATATAGATGGATGCTGTTTTTTTTACTGTAGGCAGAGAAAATGAATAACATTACAGGGATGGGCCAAAGAAAAGGCAAACTAAATAAATACATACAGTAGGGTGTGGGGACCCCTAGAAGTAGTTGTTGGGTGTCCCCAGCTAAATGACAGATAGTTAATAGTAATGGACCCTTATTGTGTTTATTTGTACACTCTCAGTTACATTAACATTGATATTATACATGTGGGCCCATAGATATAAATGCAGTTAAATGTAGCTTTGATGTAGCAAGCTACTTTTGCTGTGTAGATTGTAGTGTAGCTTACTTCCCCTGCAGCTTAGCTACATTAAATCGAGAATGACTTGTAGTTTAGACTACAACATTTTCCAAGTAGCTTGCCCATCACTGCACACTCGATACAATTATCATCACATGATAAAACGATCAACAGACATGATAAAATGATCAACACATAATACAATTATCAACAAATATTAAACAAATATAAACACACAATACAATTATCAGCACATGACAAAAGTATCAACACACGTGATAACATGATTAACACATAATACAATTATCAACAAACATTCAAAAGTATCAACACGCATGATACAATTATCAACACATGATGAAATTGTCAACGCCTGATACAATCATCAAACCATATGATAAAACGATTAACACATGATGAAAAGTATAAATGCATATGATACAATTAAACACATGATAACATTATCAATACTTGATAAAATTATCAATACACATGATACAATGATTAACACTTGATAACATTATGAACACATATGATACATTTCTCAACACAATTGATACAACTATCAACACACATGATAACATTATCAACACACATGATAAAACTATCAACACACATGATACAATTATCAACACATGATACAACTATCAACACACATGAGTGGTTAGAGCAGACCTGGGCATTCTGCGGCCCGCGGGCCGCATCCGGCCCTTTGTGCGTCCCTGTCCGGCCCGCGTGAGGCCAATTATAAATTACAAAATACATTTTAAAAAGTATCTATGTCGAGTGTGCAATACAACGGTGCTGCTTTTGTTTTGAAAATCGTTATTTGTATTACTTCCGTGTGGACGTATGCGTGTGCGTGGTTGTGAGTGAATGTGAACAGCTGCAATTACAAAATAAAGTTGAAAAAACATCTATGTCCTGCGCGCAATACAACTGTGCTGCTTTTATTTTGAAAAGTATTATTTATGGGCGTGTGTCCGTGTGTAACCTGCGAGTGAAGGTGCACATGCAGCGACAAGTGATGCACGGTTTACACCCGAGACGCTAAAAAGAGAAAAGTTGATGAGGAATGGCGTGTTTTCAACAAGACATGAACTGCAAAGCAACGTCCCCTCTAAGGTGCGTGCCTGCGCAATTGCGCACTGCTCAAGCGTCCGCTGCGCGCAGCAAGTATATGCCGCGCACCAAATCAAATCCCATCTGAATTCTAAACAAAATAAACATATTTATTCTATGGAATTTTGCAATGCAACTTTGAGTGACAGTGACAACAAACGGCCCTAATGGTGTTCGTCAACACCGTTTACAACACCGTTCAATTGAACACCGTTCAATTATTGTAACGTCTATCGAGATGCTTCGAGGACAGGAATTATATCGATCACTTTATTGAGCAAAACTGTTTATATTCGGACATAACCACACCAAAAACATGAGTAAAACACTTCTATCTCGAAAAACTAGTCATTTTCTGCCGTACAAACCAGGCCAAAACCAACTTGTCATCTGTCACCAACACGCATAGCACTAAACCACTGGTGCGTTTATGGCCACACAAAAAGTCGGACAACTCAAACACCACACAAAGTTACGCTATGACTCCTCAGTCATACGTGTGCTTATTTTACTGTCATTTATTATTAATGTTAATTTATTTATATTAGTCATGGAATGCTGTTACACACACTATGTTGAAGTATTACTATTATTATTAATTATTATTATTATTATTATTATTATTATTATTTATCTTACGGTATATATCAAAAATAATATTGAGCAAAATTTAATTGAAATATTGTCGATGTGGCCCTCCAGCAGTGCTCGGGTAGCTCATGCGGCCCCCGGTAAAAATTAATTGCCCACCCCTGGGTTAGAGTGTCCGCCCTGAGATCGGTAGGTTGTGATTTCAAACCCCGGCCGAGTCATACCAAAGACTATAAAAAAAAAAAAAGGGACCCATTACCTCCCTGCTTGGCACTCAGCATCAAGGGTTGGAATTGGGGGTTAAATCACCAAAATGATTCCCGGGCGCAGCCACCGCTGCTGCCCACAGCTCCCCTCACCTTCCAGGGGGTGAACAAGGGGATGGGTCAAATGCAGAGGACACATTTCACCACATCTAGTGTGTGTGTGACAATCATTGGTACTTTAACTTAACTTTAATAACATTATCAACACACATGATAAAACTATCAACACACACGATAACATTATCAACACGTATGATAAAATGTCGGGCAGCACAGTGGCAGAGGGGTTAGTGCGTCTGCTTCACAATACGAAGGTCCTGAGTAGTCGTGAGTTCAATCCCGGCCTCTGGATCTTTCTGTGTGGAGTTTGCATGTTCTCCCCGTGACTGCGTGGGTTCCCTCCGGGTACTCCGGCTTCCTCCCACCTCCAAAAACATGCACCTGGGGATAGGCTGATTGGCAACACTAAATTGGCCCTAGTGTGTGAATGTGAGTGTGAATGTTGTCTGTCTATCTGTGTTGGCCCTGCGATGAGTTGGCGACTTGTCCAGAGTGTACACCGCCTTCCGCCCGATTGTAGCTGAGATGGGCTCCAGCGCCCCCCGCGACCCCGAAGGGAATAAGCGGTAGAAAATGGATGGATGGATGGATGATAAAATGTCCTCATCTGCTTTTGGAATGAAACGGCTCAGACGCCATAATTGACTTCTGTGTGCACACCAACCCCTCATGCCACCGTAAGCCCCCTCCGCCCCACCCCTCCGAGTCCACGCCCCCACCTCCCAATGGACGAATTTAAGTGTTCCTTGATGTGTAAATCTTCTGGTGCAGATGTTGAATAATTCATCAGGAGCTTGTTGTCAATAAAACATCTGCTGCCAGACGTCTTCATAGCCGATTGATTGAAGCTGTTTTGTCTGCTGCTGTTAAATCTGCTGTTTGTTTTTGCTTCATAGCCACTTACCAAGGCAGCACAGCTTTTTACTCGTTTTAACCAGGGTCATTTATCCTCATCCAGAAAACAACACAAACAATCAGACAATTTTAAATGCCAAAGGGAGAACACTATTCAGTTTTGGTTGTTGCATCACAGCATATAATTTCAGTTACAATCATAGCAATCTACTTCATGTGCCTGCAGAACATACATTGGATATTATGGGTGTCCTGATATGTTTTTACTTCCAATACGATACTGATATTCCCATACGATACAGACATACTGCCATTATTTTTTATAGTGTGCAATGTCAGAAAAGCTTTGATCAAGTGGAATTAGTCAAACAGAGAAGAGTGGTAGGTATTCAAAACACTAACCTATTATTAACTGCCTGGAATAAAGTTAAAGTATAAGTTAAAATACCAATGATTGTCACACACACACTAGGTGTGGTGAGATTATCCTCTGCATTTGACCCATCACCCTCATCCCCTGGGAGGTGAGGGGAGCAGTGAGCAGCAGCGGTGGCTGCGCCCAGGAATAATTGTTGGTGATTTAACCCTCAATTCCAACCCTTGATGCTGAGTGCCAAGCAGGTAGGTAATGGGTCCCATTTTTATAGTCTTTGGTATGAATGGACTCATGCTGTCTTTAAGTTTAAGTGTAATGGTAGTTTTTTTAGTGACACATTGCGGCTACCATAATCAATTAAGTGTAGCTGATAACACAGTAAGTTAGTAGTAATGTTTGTTACTGGTACTTTCCAATACACTTCTGCTTTGGAGACTTTGTATGTGTAAGTAATATGCAACTATAATTATTTGATACTTGTTTATATTGACAAATGTGCTGTTTTAGACAAAAATATTGTTTAATGAAGGACATCCGTATTATGTATGTCTAGCTTGTGTGCTATTGTGTGCTTAGCTGTTGTGTAGCTCTAGGTCCTAGTAGCCTATAGCCTACCATGTTTTTACTTTTTGTAAATGACTTGACTAAAATACAAAAAAGACCAACCTTGTGTGCTTATTGGAGGACATTTAGATCAGTGTTTCTTAACCGTAGGGCCAATAATTATATTACAGTTTTTTTCAGTCACTAGCGAGCGTTCGTCCAAGCAATTGTCACATTTTCAAAACTCTAAACACAACTAGCACTGCATCGGTCTTTTGTGGCCATACAATTCAGACGTTTAATGTCGTTTTCTCACAATATGCAGTCAGTGAACACATTCCCAAGCGTTTACATTTTCTTATCAGACAAACTATACCTCCCAACAAAATTATGGATTGTTTTTGTATTATTGACTACTGTGATATGTTACTTTACCTGACTATGGTCAAAATAAATATTTTCAGTTTGCAGCATCATTGTTGAGCAGTTCTTGAAAAGAGAACAGGATATTTTTACTTTCTCTTTAGGTCCTTACATATAGGCCCACTTCAAAGTAAACAATGACAATTGCTATGGATTTGCCAATATAGTTTGTCAAGTTACCGTAATCATTCATCACATATGCTAAAAAGGTAAGGCAAAATGCCCCAAGCATGTGATTTCTTATAGTATAAAATAGGGTTTAAAAAAATGTGTTTTGTATTTATCACTGTTCTGGGTAACTCACTCCAATAGTGTCTTATCATTTAAAGTCTGTGTGAGTGAGATGAAAATAAAACTGCATTTTTACAAATGCTTGCTTTTATTTTGATGAATGGGCATATGTTTTGACAGAAGTGTGTCATTTTGAAAATAATCTAGGAATTAAGAAAATTGAATGTGGTGTTTGGAAAAGTGTGTATATCTTTTGAAAAAAACCCCCACCCAGTTAGTAAAATTGTGTTTAAGCAAATGGAAATCCTGTTTCTCAGCTGTGTTCCGCAGCGGTACTCAGTTGTAATACACTTTTCCACCACTTATGGCAGTAATGACAATATCAAAACACGTCAGAAGTCTGGAGCTAAAGTCATGGAGAAATGTCTTAAATGTAAAAAAAATGACTAATGTGGAGAAGCTGTATTTTCATTTGCACTTTAATTCTATTGAGAGTTTGTTTAAGGAACATATATATTGTTATTATTTGTTATTAGTTGGAATTTGTTTATTTTAGCCCTGTGTAATTGTATGTTCATCAGGTTCATGGGTATGATTGATTAGTATTTATTTTGTAATCAGCCTGGCCTAATAATCTTTGCGATTAACACATGCTTTCATATTGACAAGGTTTATCTTGTTAAAATACAAGTAGATTAGATATAATTATAAAATATTAAAAATCAAGCGTAACATTATTTAATTCATTGGTTACATTTGAGTGGAGTGGAAAAAAAACATCTTGTTTAATTCGCTCTGCCTAATATTGAATTACAGTGAAAGCAGTAAAATGTTTAACAATTACATATTTTTGCATTAATAAATACATGATAATACCAACACTTCAAAACAAGTTAGCGGTTACAACAGCTTCTCCTTCAGCTGATATGCTTCATTTCTTGTTTTCGGACGTGCACACACAGTGTAGTCTACTTGTGTAGTTTGTGTAGTTATTACATTTTTCTCTCTCTAAAGTATTGTTAATCAACCTGCTAATTTCCTGTTAGCTGTAATGTGTTTCTAGCTATACTTTTGTTAAAATGTAATAACCACTTTCTTTATTCTTCGAGTGTTTCACAACTCTATGCTAGCCTAGCGGTTAGCTTGGCTCCTTGTCATCTCCTGCCCTCTCTTGTTCATTGCATCACATGTTTAGCTATTCATTCAGTGATAATGGTACTTGCTATGTGATTAGTAGCTTAGATGTGCGACTTTACACAGTGTACACGATGGACATACTTAAACCATGTGAGCTAGCCGCCAGCTGCACTGTGAAAAAAAACAAAAAACTTTTTATTTTACGGTAAAAACTGGAAGCTCAGTTGCCAGAATTTTAGTTTAACATTTACTGTGGTTTTTCCACCAAATTATACTGAAAATTAAAAACCTATACCACTTATATTTTTATGGGAAAATTCTGATGGCAGAGCTACCATATGTTGTTTTTTTTACTGTACAGTAAAATCTAATAAAACAATGTTTACTGTGTGTTAAACCAGGCATTGACTAAAAAGATGCCATTGACTAAGTTTCATAGTCAATAAATATGACTAATTACGGCAGCACAATTCTTGTATTCACACCTTTATCCAGATTCTCACCAAAACATTTATTTAATCCAAAGGAAGTTGCAAAGTAGCCTGTTGCTCTCATACATACATAAATATTAGTGATGTAATGATATCAAAATGTCACGGAACGATATTGTCGTGGTATTAAGGCCACAGTACAATATTATTGTGGCATAGTCAAAATAAATAATGGCTTGTTAAAATTACCAAATGAAAAATAAAATGAAGTGGCAGTAATGTTAAGGATGAACACATTTACTGTAATTGAACACTAAACAAATTGCTCAAATGATTTAATCATTGTACAAACAAGGTTTTTTAAGTGCAAAGAATAGTGCAGGAACATAAAGTGTTTCAAGTTACTTTAACTGACAATGTAAACATCCAGTTTAACAAGTGTGAAACAATAATGTTCACTTCAATTTTAAACTTCCTGAGAAGCATCGCCCTCTGCAGTGGACATTTTTGTATTAGGAAAATGTTTTTTTTCTAAGAAAAGTAAACTAACAATTAAACTTTCAATAATGTAAATACCCCACAAATTGATGTTTGGCCTCTCTTGCTTCCTGGCTTCATGTGAAGGATATTTTCTGTCCAGGATGTACCGCCTTCCGCCCGAATGCAGCTGAGATAGGCTCTAGCAACCCCCGCGACCCCGAAAGGGAAAAGCGGTAGAAATGGATGGATGGATGGACGGTTCATCAAGTGGCCTATTACTTGTATTCTTTGTTGTAGGTGTGGCGGTCTGCAGTGTTTTTTTTTTGCATGTCTGTTGCCCCACATGAGAATTTATGCCAAAGGAAATAACTCCTTGTCTGCTCATTCATCAGACTGATGAGAGGCTCCAACATATTTTTTTCTCCTCCATTGTTTTTGTGTTCACTGTAAAACCAAAATGTGTCAATACATCTGATTTACTTTTCGCAGAAGGTGTTCCACTCTGCTCGCCTACAATGCGCAAAGGATCATGGGAGATGTAGTTCTCTGACCAGTCCATTTAATCGCGCCCGAAAAAACTACATTGACGGTAGTACTCCAAGTTCTCGTTTGTTATCGTCACATACCAAGGCATTATTGCTAGTATTTTGAAACCGAAATACTGCAGTATTTACAATACCGTTACATCCCTGACAAACATGATATAGATTAGGGATGGGCGATATAGACAAAAAAGTATATCTCGATATATTTTTACTTACAACTCGATATTCGATACATATGTCGATATATTTTCCGGTGAAAGTATACATATAAAGATATTCATATTTGAGCAAGATTCACTGAAATTGAACTGCATGACAAGTGTACTGTAAACAGTCAGTGACCCTTTTATTAACCCAGTTAGTCAAGATGGGTATTAAAAGCACAGAAAAGAAACTGTTTAAGTAGCACAGAATTACATAACATAAATAAAATAGAAAATATTCTTTCTACGTAAAATAAATAACACTGCTGTGCAAATAATACATTTTTGGCAGCATTTCTCGTGCGAAATATGCCTGACTTGGCAATTCGAGAACAGTTTTGATTTGGGCTTACATGGTAAACAACTCAAATGAATGTTTTATCCAGACGCATACATTTGTCCAAATGTGGCCAAGTAGATCCATTGTGGGTTTCCTGGACGTCGTCTACATCGCTAAAAGAAAAATATAAACAAGAGAATCCCTCTGCCATCTTCCACTAGTTTTTTTAATATATAAATCTCTCTTCTCTCCTACGACTCTCTCGTCGTCATTTAGGATGTCTGTTGTGATTTCCCTTCCAGGTTCGATGACCCGCCCTATCTTGCCTCTGATTGGCCTGTCCCTAGTGTTTTGCCATGATCTTAACCAATCGTGATTCATCATAGTAAACAACCAACCAATCATGGATGTTTTTATACGTGCAAGCACGTCTTGGAAGGAGGAAGGGGAGGGGTTTAGTAGGGAGTGGGAGGGAGTGGGAAGCGAGGGAGAACAAGGAACACAACAAATAAGCGGCATTTGGTCATTTTAACGTGAAATAAATGATATCGATATTACGATATTTTCTTAATTAATATCTTGTTTAAAAATATATCGAAACATCTTACAAAATCGATATATCCCCCCAGCCCTAATATAGATACATTAGCATTTACATTATTACACAAACATACTTAATCCTAGGGGTGTCCTGAAACAACGTTTTCACTTCCTATAAGATCAAGATATTTGAGCCTTAAGTTATGGCTGTTACGATATCAATCTGATACAATATCAGCTGAACTCATACATACTGTTGTTATTTTCTAGTGTGGAATGTTAGAGAAGGTTTAATCAAGTGAAAGGAGTCAAACAAAGAACAATGGTAGGTGTGTGAAAACCCTAACATATTCATTATTAACTGTCTGTAATGTACTTATGCTGTCTTTGAGTTGGAGTAGAGTGGTAATTGTTTCCTTGGCGATATCTAGTGGCCACAAAAATTAATGAACTTAAGATCATGACGCAGTAAGTAGAATGATGCGGACACACTTTCTAATACGCTTCTGCCTTGGATACTTTGTATGTGTAAGTAATATGCAATTATAATTATTTGATACTTGTTTATATTGACAAATGCGCTGTTTTAGACTGCAATATTGTTCAATGAAGGACACTTATTACGTATGTCTAGCTTGTGTGCTTAGCTGTTGTGTAGCTGCTAGGTCTTAGTAGCCAATAGCCTACCACGTTTACCTTTCACTTGACTGAAATACAACAAAAGACCAACCTTGTGTGCTTATTGGAGGACATTTAGATGTTAACTGACTGTCCAGTTTGCACAAGTAAACACACTGCAGGACTGCTTGTATCAGACATTATTTCACACATTTTACATGCATGCAAGCCCTTATCATCTGACACCGTTTTTTTTCCTTTTTGCTGATATCAGACTGATATGCAATATTTGACTGACAAAGTAAACAAAAACACTTAAGATAATACTAAAACACTATACAATACTAATACTAAAAACATTGCATACATAAGCAGGCAATATTACTAATAACTTACCTCAAGAAAATCACCAAAATTACTAATCAAATTTAAAATGGGGACTAATCCAAATAATACATGTCACTTTTGGGGTCAATACTTTACATGCACACTTTTGTTTTTGTTTGTTTTTGTTTTTTTTTCCAAAATCTCTCTTTGCTGAGTGTCATAATAATGTGTGTAACATCCAACATGTCCATCATGACTCACACACTCCAGGAGTGCAGGGGATATTGATGGGGATGAGGATGGTGCAGGTGGAAGTTGGGAACCATCATCTACATTCTCATCCAGGGAGGAGGAAGATGATGAGGATGAAGGCAGATAAACCATGCTTTTAAGATGACCATCATCACATTCATCACACTTGCTAGTGATTGGCTGAGAGCCAACCAAACAGTCACATGGTCGCGCTGTGACTTTCAATGGCACGCATGAACAACACATCCAACGTCTTACCTTTCTTGTGTGCGTGTCATGCGTGCTGTGGAGGCATGTTGCAGACTTTCCCACGCGGGGACGCGGGCGAGGATGTCCGGATGGAGCCGAGCTGCTGTGGGCTGCACTCGGCCGAGCAGCTGCGCTCCTTCTTCTTCTTTTTTTTTTTTTTTGTTTTTTTTTTTTGCTTTTAAAGCTTTCAAAAGCAAAACATTTCTGTGGCCCATCCGACTCTTTTGTGTGGTCTGTGGAGTGAAAGCATCTTGGTTGTTTTTGAGGTGTGGTTTAGTTCAGGCAGTACGGATCCTTGTTGTGCACGCAGAGTCCTCCTCCCTGTGCGTGTGCGCGCCCTCACACGCACGGAGGTGAGGCAAGTGTGGGAGTGTCTTCCATCACTGCCACGCTCCTCCTGCACCGCCACTTATTATTTCATACACTATATAAGTGGACACAATAATAGGTACACCTGCGCAAGGTAATGCATGTATGAAAAATAGGTGTGCTCAGTTTGGATGGATGTTGTCACACAATCTCAAATGAATGTTTTATTGTGAATGGAGGTGTTCCTAATGTTTTGACTGTCATGCATTATACGCATACCTGCATGTGTTAACATTATAAACATGATGTTGATATTGTTGATATCTAATATTTCGAAACCAAAATACCACCGCCTGCAGCAGTGTTTATCAACCTTTTTTGAGCCAAGGCACATTTCTTTCATTGAAAAAATCCGGCAGAAATCATTAAAAAATGAAAAGTCGTTGTCGCAATTGTTGGATATGAATTGAAACCATAACCAAGCATGCATGACTATATAGCTCTTGTCTCAAAGTAGTTGTGCCGGCACGACCTGTCACATTATGCCGTGACTTATTTTGAGTTTTTTTGGTATTTTCCCAAATGTAGTGTTTTAGTTCTTGTCTTGCTCTCCTATTTTGGTGGCTTTTCCTGTTGTAGTTCAATGTCTTCTTTTGAGTGCTATCCCCCGCACCTGCTTTGTTTGAGCAATCAAGAATATTTGATTTGTTGCTATCGTTTTTGTGGGGACATTGTTGACTGTCATGTCATGTACGAATGTACTTTGTGGATGCCGTCTCTGCGCCACACGCTGTAAGTTTTTGCTGTCGTCCAGCATTCTGTTTTTGTTTACTTTGTAGCCAGTTCAGTTTTAGTTTCGTTCTATAAAGCCATCCCTAAGATTTAATGCATTTTCTTAGGGGCACTCAACTTTTTTTAATTTTTAGGTTTAAGCATTAGATACCTTTTTACCTGCACACTGCCTCCCGCTGTCGCCTGCATATTGTGATCACGACAAACCATCTCACACGACCTGTTCCCGACATATACAAAGAAATTAGCTACCGGCTTCCACCTACTGATATGGTATGGCATACATGGTTACTCTGCCGAGCTCTAGACAGCACTGACACTCAACAACAGTACATTATTTGCAGATTATAATTACTGGTTTGCAAAACATATTTTTAACCCAAATAGGTGAAACTGCATGATCTCCTACGGCAGTGATCCCCAACCTTTTTGTAGCTGCGGACCGGTCAACGCTTGAATATTTGTCCCACGGACCGGGGGGGGGGTTAATTTTATTTTTATTTTTATTTTTTTTCATAAAGAAATACAATCATGTGTGCTTATGGACTGTATCCCTGCAGACTGTATTGATTTATATTGATATATAATGTATATACTGTGTTTTTTATGTTGATTTAATTAAAAAATATATAATAAATAAAAACATTTTTTTAAATTTTTTTTTTTTAATTTCTTGTGCGGCCCGGTACCAATCGGTCGTGTGAGACTACGATGGTTTGCCCGGTGGTCGGGGACCACTTGTCCTACGGCACACCAGACTGTACCTCACCGCGGCACAGTGGTTGAGAAACACTGGCCTACAATATATGCAGGTAACACACGGAGCAATCAAAGGGGGTTATTGCACAATATATGTGATAAACATGATGTTGATAGAGATTTTTATATGATTATCACAGCGGCGGGCTGTGCGTTTCCCACCTAGGCCTTCAGTGATGTCCTACTTAGTCTGACTTTAATAAATACCACTCAAAATACCATAATTTATGTCACCACATGACCACGGCTGGAGAAATGCTATGCAGAAACACACTTGTGCACTACTGGACATTGAACCATCTCAACAGTGTACAAAACAGGCTATATTGAGGCACCTTTAAAAATTAATGAACCCGCATCAGCATTTAAATCATACCTTACATGGTACTGTTAAAATTAAAGTAATTGTAAAGAAAATATTAAATGTGGAAAAAAACATACATAAAATATTTGAACTTTTTCTATGCGAGTTAAAAAAGTGACAACCGATGATTTCTCTGTTGGCCGGGTATGGCTCCGGTGCCACTTCCAGCTTTTCGCAAATTACAACTTGTGAATCGATTCTCACTTGGGAGTGACGAGTGAAAATCCAATCACAGTCACGTTTAGCGTAAGGCTACCTAGATGGGCTACTGTCAGAAACTTGTGATCTGATTGTCTATCGCAACTGTTTATCCGGCAGAATTCATACAGCGCTGGCAACAAGCTAGCTGAATTCTGATTGGATAAAAGCTGTAACGTAAAAACCAGCAACATTGGAGCCTAATAAGATATGAAGATATGGGACGGCGTGGCGAAGTTGGTAGAGTGGCCGTGCCAGCAATCTGAAGGTTGCTGGTTACTGGGGTTCAATCCCCACCTTCTACCATCCTAGTCACGTCCGTTGTGTCCTTGGGCAAGACACTTCACCCTTGCTCCTGATGGCTGCTGGTTAGTGCCTTGCATGGCAGCTCCCGCCATCAGTGTGTGAATGTGTGAATGTGGAAATACTGTCAAAGCGCTTTGAGTACCTTGAAGGTAGAAAAGCGCTATACAAGTATAACCCATTTATCATTTATAATATGATGAGTACTTTATGGAAAGTAGATTAAAATTAACTTTTATTAATCTATGATAATGATTTATGTTGGGCCAGCAGAGAAGGTCTTGCTGGCCCTAACGGCACACCACTGGATTATTATACTGTGCTAATGCATATTGATGACACATTATAGTTGTGTCCCGGAAATTGCAACAAACACATCTTCAACACAACTTAGCATCCTCGTGAGCAACTGTGGCTAACGTCCCTCCACAGTGTTAAATAAAGTATGTTTACCACTTGCGGACTAGGACTAGCTAAACACGGTGCACTACACACTGTAAGAGCATAGACAAAAGTGTCGCCAACTGCTAAGCTATAGCTCTTAAATGTGAACAAAGATGGGCAGAGCGATACAAATATCAACAGTAATACTACAGTTATTAGGTAGAATTTTTTTCATAATCATATTTATTTTTTTGTCGCTTTTTTTATTACATTCTATAAACTTAGGAAATAAGACTTTTAAGAGCATAGCCAAAAGTTGTTTCGGCTTTTGTAAATTATTTGGGGAAAAAAACAAGAAAAGACCAACCTTGTGTGTTTATTGAAGAACATTTAGATGTTGACTGGCTGTGCAGATGTGCACAAGTAAACATGCTGCAGGACTGCTTGTATCAGATATTACATCACACATTTTACAAGCCAGCACATCTATTTATTTATTTTTTACTGATATAGGACCGACATCCAATATCAGTATCAGATCAGGACACCCTTAAAGATTATCTGAAAAGTTGGCACACTAACATCGAGTAACAACATATTTGATTCTATATCTATATTTTTATACTTGATTTTTTTCATTTGAAAGCTAGCATGCTTAGGTTAGCTTGCTAGAAATTGACTACTAGTGATGTGCTGATTGATACAGAAAAATCAATACCGTTGATAACAGATCTTTACACTGTAATATGGATTCTCAAATATTGATACTTTTGATACTTTAGTTCAGTGGTTCTCAACCTTTTTTCAGTGATGTACCCCCTGTGAAATTTTGTTTTAATTCAAGTACCCCCTAATCAGAGCTAAGCATTTTTGGTTGAAAAAAAAAGAGATAAAGATGTAAAATACAGCACTATGTCATCAGTTTCTGATTTATTAAATTGTATAACAGTGCAAAATATTGCTCATTTGTTGTGGTCTTTCTTGAACTATTTGGAAAAAAATATATAAAAATAACTAAAAACTTGTTGAAAAATAAACAAGTGATTCAATTATAAATAAAGATTTCTACACATAGAAGTAATCATCAACTTAAAGTGCCCTCTTTGGGGATTGTAATAGAGATCCATCTGGATTCATGAACTTCATTCTAAACATTTCTTCACAAAAAAAGAAATCTTTAACATCAATATTTATGGCACATGTCCACAACAAATCTAGCTGTCAACACTGAATATTGCATTGTTGCATTTCTTTTCACAGTTCTTTTTGACAGACATTTAAAAAAAATCTCACGTACCCCTTGGCATACCTTCAAGTACCCCCAGGGGTACGCGTAACCCCATTTGAGAACCACTGCTTTAGTTATTTGAGATAATGTGTATGTTTAACAGGAACTCTGTGTAAAAAAGTACAGTATTTTTTAACTATAAGTCGCAGTTTTTTTCATAGTTTGGCCGGGGGTGCGACTTATACTCAGGAGCGACTTATGTGTGAAATTATTAACACATTACCGTAAAATAACAAATAATATTATTTACCTCATTCACATAAGAGACTAGACGTAAAAGATTTCATCGGATTTAGCGATTAGGAGTGACAGATTGTTTGGTAAACGTATAGCATGTTCTATATGTTATAGTTATTTGAATGACTCTTACCATAATATGTTACGTTAACATACCAGGCACGTTCTCAGTTGGTTATTTATGTGTCATATAACGTACACTTATTCAGCCTGTTGTTCACTATTCTTTATTAATTTTAAATTGCCTTTCAATTGTTTATTCTTGGTGTTGGGTTTTATCAAATACATTTCCCTCAAAAATGCAACTTATACTCCAGTGCGACTTATATATGTTTTTTCCTTCTTTATTATGCATTTTTGGCCGGTGCGCCTTATACTCCGGAGCGACTTATACTCCAAAAAATACGGTAAGTACATATGTAAATGAGGCAATATATCAACGCTGAATGCGTTTGTTGAGTTAACATATCCACATAACTGAATTGTGAATTACTTTTTATTCTAATATTAGCTTTTATTGATCAATTTATTTTATTGCTTTTATTATTTTACTTGTTTCCTTTTTTATGGTTTGAAACACTATTTTTGTGTACTTTGTATGTCTTTGTCCTCTGTTTGTTTTCTGTTATTACCTTGGCTATGTATATTCATGGCACTGTACATCAGTATATTTTAAAGAATAAATAACTCAGTATTGTATTATTAATGCTGTGATATGTGTTATTGTTTAAAAATCCCCACTTTTTAGAATACATACTAGAAAGGAAGACATTTTAGAAGACACATTTAGTGAATTTGCACTAAGTGTTAGTATCGAATCGGTGTTAGTATCATTGCCGATAGCAGCCTGACTTTTACTCGGTATCGGATCGGAAAGAAAATCCGTGGTATCGCTCATCACTAATGACTACCATTAGTAAGGAGCATTTTTACTCAGGTATGGTTTGAGTGGTTGAGAAATGTGGAAGTATTATTATTAAAAGCGATCTGGAAAAGTGGGAATTAATTGAATGTGAGCAATGGATGACGCTGATTTCCAACTGAGAGAGTTGTAGTTTTTTACAAGCAACACGTTACTTCACATTACCTTTTTATTTAGTTTGAGTTGAAAGTTTCATGAGGTTTTAATGCTACTTCAGCTCAAAGAGACTTCAAAAGGCAGCCTCACCTAAATCTGTCTCATTATCTTGGATCTACGTCTTCTGGAACAACACGTGCTGGGAGTCAAGTCCTGACCACAACCTCCTTGTCGTGATCTTTAAATACTCTGCGCCGACGTCTACAGCTCAGAGATTATTCGATGTTGACGTGTCTTTGCTTTCCAAGTAGGATCAAATGTTGAGGGAGGCGGATAAAAAAATCAACACAAAAATAGAAAGTGGACGCACTCCGACATGATTCACTGAAGCATCATCTAAACACTTGCGATGAGGCGGCAACTCGTCCACCCGAGTGCAAGGGCGGTTTAGGCTGTGATATGTGTTATTGTTTAAAATTGTTTAAAACCCCAAAACCTCGAGAGGGACAAGCGGTAGAAAAAGGATGGCTAGATCATCTAAACCAGGGGTGTCAAAGTCAAGGCCCGCGGGCCAAATCCGGCCCGCTAATGAATTATCTATGGCCCTAGGGATGATATTTGATTAGTATTAGAACAGGCTGCTGTTTTGCACGCACCAATACTCCATCAGTCTTGGCGCTCGGAATTTTGAAGATACCAAAATTAGCAGCACTAGCATAGCTATGTGAACTACATGCTAACATTACATTTTTACCATTATACTAGGTTGGCAACATTAGTATAGCTATGTGAGCTAGTTGCTAACATTACATTTTAACATCATTTTAGGTTAGCAAAATTAGTTTAGCTATGTAAGCTACATGCTAACATTAAACCATAATTACAAGTTAGCAACACTAGCATAGCTATATGAACTACATGCTAACATTGCCTTTTAACATCATTCTAGGTTAGCAACACCAGCATCGCTATGTCATAAAAATGGGGTCCCACAGTAAATTCTTGGGGTCCCACTTTTTTGTAACCGTTTTGAAAACAAATGATAAATGTATGCATTATCCTGTTATATCTCACATTCTATATTGTGTTTTGGAAAAAGGTTGTCATTAACGTTACTTAATTCATGTAAAAAAAATAAATGTACATTAATTTAGTAATAAACATTCATTCACTTTCTTCTTTCCTTCGTGGATCTAAACTTTACCGCTGCCGGTATGTTTTTCTATATTTTTATTGTAATATTTGCCAAAGTAAGACAGAGAAAACATTTTTTTAGTTTTAATGCCATGATTTTAATAGTCCGGCCAGCATGTGCACAGATTTTCCTCCATGCGGCCCCTGAGCTAAAATGAGTTTGACACTCCTGGTTTAAACATTAAAACACCATCGACACCAAAGGTGACTCACAATGAATGTTGATGATCTTCATGTTTGATAAATGTAAAATGTACATAATGTAGTTAGAGCATAACAAAACTGTTTACGACGTTCTAAATATAAACATAATTAGAGTCCTCTCAACATGAAATAACAGTCGTGTAGTAGTCACCTGCACACTTGTTTCACCCAGTACAATAGCCTTAAGTGTGATTTACTGTAGATTACAGTACTCTCTGGTAGCCCGGAGGGTCCTCCAAGTGTCATAAGCGTTGTAAGTTGGTCAACTTGACAGTCTCAGCTAGCGTTTTCCACGTTTTCATTCTACATCGCTCACATCAAAGGCTCACCGATGTCATGTGGCGCTGATCATGTTGAAGATGAAGTGCATGAACAGAGTTCATCTCCGCAGCCGTGACAACTGCTGATAGCAGTCTTGTTAGCATGAAGTGGTACGACGGTTCTGCTTTGCCTCATGTCTAGTCTTTTGACAGCTCACCAATATGGATATGTGTTATTGATGAGGCAGGGGTTGAAGATGAACTGCATTAAAAAGTTATGCTGACAAATGTTGGTCAACTTAGTTGTTGCGGTAAAGATAGCGGCAAGATTAGTCATCGTGTTTTTGTTAGAATGCTTCACCCTTAACCCGGAAAGTCCTGCTCGGTGAATATCTTTATTGATTATCTGATGCACTACATATGACTTAATTTAACATTTAATTTAAGCCAAAAATATGTAAAATATGCTTTAAAACGGGGGTGTCAAACGTAAGGCCGGTTTTTATCCGAACATGTTTTATCCGGCCCGCGGGATGAGTTTGCTAAGTATAAAAATGATCCGAAATTTTTTAAGGAAAGAAACTGCTGTTCTAAATGTGTCCAATAGATGTCGCAATATCAATTATTTGTATCTTTGTAGATGATGCTACATATGCATACTTGCCAACCTTGAGACCTCCGAATTCGGGAGATGGGGGGTTGGGTAGACGGCGTGGTTGAGGTGGGCGGGGTTGGGAGGCGGGGTTGAGGTGGGGGCGGGGTAGCGGGGGGTGTATATACATATATATAGCTGTAATTCACTGAAATTCAAGTATTTCTTTGTATTTCTGTTTTGGTATTGTCATATTGTGTCTTCGTTTTGGGTGGAAGTTGAAAAAATGTGTTTAAAGATTGGTTTGTTTATGAAGCTTGATGTGGTTTCTGTTATTTTAGGAGAGTTCATTGACATTAATGATTTAGTCAATTTAATTATAGTACTCGGTAAAAGGATTATTTTTAAGGCCAAAAACAGACATTCACTTAGTATTTCTTTCTTTAAAACTTTTATTCAGTATTTTTTAACTTTAGAAAATTATATGGTTGAAAACGATAATGATGCCAAAAAACATAAAAAAAGATGGGAAGTCCTCAAAGGCTTATTTTGAAAATGTAATTTTGTTTATATATGATATGCAATCTGTTGTTGTATTCCCTATTTTAAGTGAACATAAATGAAGGTGTGTGTTGCTGAGTTCGACTTGGACGTGATCTGGACTGTACATGGGTGCTTAATTTGAAAATGTATTTTTGTTTGTGGATTGTATGCAATCTGTTGTGTTCCCTGGTTTTTGGTGTACATAGGTGAAGGTGTGTGTTGCTGAGCCCAATCTAGACGTAATCTGAACTGGACCTGGTTTTAAGAACCTTTTTGAACAATCTGATTTCATTGACAACCCGGTCTGGTGAAGTTAAGGTCCTTTGTTTGTTTTGTTTGAAAGTAAAGCAATATAAAAACAATTACATAAAAAATAGTAATTAATGAAAATGTTAGTGGACCAGCACCACACACAATAATGTGTGCTCTAAAGACTGTATCCCATGCAGACTGTATTATTCTATATTGTAGGAACCAGAAGTTTTTTTTGATAACAGAAAGAGACAGCCCCTTTGTGTGGATGAGTGTGAATGGGGGAGGGAGGGTTTTCTTGGGTTGATGCACTAATGGTAAGTGTATCTTGTGTCTTTTTTTATGTTGTTTAAAATAAAAAAAATTAAAAAATAAATTAAAAAAAAGGATAAAAATGAGCCGACATTTTTGAATGAAAGAAACTGCTGTTCTAAATGTGTCCACTAGATGTCGCAATATCAATTATTTGTATCTTTGTAGATGATGCTACATATGCATACTTGCCAACCTTGAGACCTCCGAATTCGGGAGATGGGGGGTTGGGTGGACGGCGTGGTTGAGGTGGGCGGGGTTGGGGGGCGGGGTTGAGGTGGGGGCAGGGTAGCGAGGGGTGTATATACATATATATAGCTGTAATTCACTGAAATTCAAGTATTTCTTATATATATATATATATATATATATATATATATATATATATATATATATATATATATATATATATATATATATATATCTTCTTCGTTCTTATGCTTCGTCTCCTTCTTGTTGTGTGTGCAGTTGTGCACTGAGCTTCAAAAGCCATAGATGTTATGTGACTGGGCCAGCACGCTGTTTATATGGAGGAAAAGCAGACGTGACGACAGGCTGTCCTCACTCAGGTCCGCATGCCTGTCCTGGACAACATGCGGACCTGAGTGAGGACAGCATGCGGCTGTTAAGGGGTGAAGGTTTCAGGTGAGAGAGGATGCTAAAGGCAGTGCCTTTAAGGCACGCCCCCAATATTGTTGTCCGGGTGGAAGTCGGGAGAAATTCGGGAGAATGGTTGCCCCGGGAGATTTTTGGGAGGGGCACTGAAATTCGGCAGGTATGTACATATGTACAAAATAAACCACATGATGTTAGGACATCGGTCGAGGCAAATGATCAAACTACATAAATAACATACTGTAATTTGATTTTGATATTATTTTTTTATCTTGATAGATTGAAAATGAACACTAATGAGTTGACTGATGTTCATTATCACATAATTTATTCAGAAAGTATAAATAACGACAAATAAAGGTAGAATAATATTAACTGCAACATGTAAGTGTAAAAAAACCCCAACAACATTATGATTTGTACAATTTCAGAATGTGTTTGTTCTATATTTAAACAAAGAAAACAATCTGAAGTTGTCTTTATTTTTAAGTTATCGTGCCGTGATTTTACCAGTCCGGCCCACTTGGGAGTAGATTTTTCTCCATGTGGCCCCCGATCTAAAATTAGTTTGACACCCCTGCTTTAAAATATATATTTATAGTGAAACCGCTATATTTGAAGCAGGACTTGGCTCTGTGTCAAGTTAGACCTCAATTAAAAAAAACAACAACAACACATTAAAAGTGCTGAGCAGACAACACTGCACATCAAAGTATTTTGGTAAGTTTCAAAGAACAAGTATATGTATAATAGCTTTGGTATTGTTTATGATAATATTACAGATTATCACTTGTGTTTGTTGAAAAATATGAAAAGATACCTTGAAAAAGTAATTGCATGTAAATAATTACATTCTTTTCCAAAATGGTTCAATCACATTTTGTAGGCCACATGACTCCACATCATCATCATTGTCCATTTTACCAACTGAAATCCCTGCTATGTATTTTTTAGGCCACAGGTTGAGGTCTTTGAGACGAAACTTTGGTCACGCGTCATTACAGCGACGGGCCTATCATGTGAGCGCCTCAGCCTGCAGCCAGCAGTCAACCACTGCTGAAGATAATGAAGGATGCAAAAAGATTTTTTTAGAAACCCTCAGGTGTCTTTGTTTGTTATACCAGCAACAGTCTTTGACTTTTCAATCCCCTCCCGGGTTAATCCGCTTCCCGCCTTTGGAGAGCGGCGGCGCCTAAATGAGTTCAGACGGTGGAGTTTGTGTCTGCTTTGTCGCCGTGCTCAGCGTGACAACATCTAGTAGACTCCTCTCACCAGGGGAACACAGTGACAGAAATGACTACCAATGAGCAGCAAAGTGAAAGTAAAGTTTGGAACAACTTGTTCACCTCCATGACCGTCTCAGTGGATAAACATGACTTTGTTTTCATCAAGTTTATTACTTTGCTATAAGTTTATTTTTCATGGACATTTCTGCAGAGCAGAATTATATAAACACTGATTAACAGATTTTTAAAGGGGCCCTGTGATGCAAAACCACATTTTCTTACCTATGGGTAACTGCTTAAAGGGGATTTGCACTTTTTGGGGGAATTTTGCCTATCGTTTACAATCATTATGAAAGACAAGACGACCAATAGATATTTTTTTTTTGCATTCTAAATGTTAAATACAATAAATACATGTGATCAAAAGTCCACTTACAATGGAGCCCAAGGAGCCCCTAAAACATCAAAATACATCCTTTAGGGTTTTATATACATGATGTAAGTACACAAGTAATGTAGTAATGAGCACATTTATAACATTTAATATTTACGTATTATGATCACACACGGTGCAGTAATTTTTTTTTTTCATCATTGCATTCTGCTCACTGCAGACTTTATGAGAGCCAACAAACATAATAAAACATCACTTACTGTATAAGGTCTGCTGTCAATAGGATGCCGATTTATGATCTACAATAAACTCACAGGGAGCAAGGAAGCAAGGAAGCAGCAGACCACTCGATGATGTGTTAGGCACACAGGGAGTGATCACGTCGCCACGATACATAGTTTGTCTGTGTTAGCACTTTTAATATTAATATCACTAATACTCGGTTAATATTCAAGTCACGAAATGTAAATGGAGTATTTTTGGCACTTTTTGAGTGAGTATTTATTGGATTGTATGGGCAGAATAGTGGAGGTACTATTGGCTCCGTTTTAAGCTGACTTTTGTTTACGTTTATTTAATATCTACAATGCATTACAAAAAAAACACATTGGTTGTCATGTCTTTCATAATGATCGTGAACGATAGGCAACATTAAAAAAAATCTGCAGTTGGTGAAATCCCTAAATTCCGTTCAATAGTTCATTGAGAAATGTTGTTCTTAAAACTGTTTGACAACTTGCTCACACATTTGTTCACAAAGTGGTGACCCTCGCCCCATCTTTGTTTGTGAATGACTGAACATTTCATGGAAGCTGCTTTTATACTCAATCATGGCACCCACCTGTTCCCAATTAGCCTGTTCACCAGTGGTATGTTCCAAATAAGTGTTTGATGAGCATTCCTCAACTTTCTCAGTCTTTTTCGCCAGCCTTTTTTAAACATGTTGCAGGCATCAAATTCCAAATGAGCTCGTATTTGCAAAAAATAAAGTTTACCAGTCCGAATGTTAAAAATCTTGTCTTCGCAGTGTATTCAATTGGAAATAGGTTGAAAAGGATTTGCACATCATTGTATTCTGTTTTTATTTACAATTTACACAACGTGCCAACTTCACTGGTTTTGGGTTTTGTACATGTATATATGTATGAGTATATATGTATATATTAGGGTTGTCAAACGATTAAAATATTTAATCATGATTAATCGCATTGTTCATAGTTAACTCAAAATCAATTGCGATTAATCGCATGAATATATAATTTTTTGTCATTAGTAAGTGTACCCTAGGCAGATCATTTTTAAGTTTTTAATACAATGACTGGAAAATTAATTTGCTTTAAAGAAATGTTTTTAAACATTATCCTTTTAGAAACAACTCAACATGAAAAGGATGTAAACACGTTTTTAAAGAGAATAAAAAAATACTTGCAGTGTGTTGGTGTCTTGCTATATTTTCTATTTTGTAGGAATACATAATTTGTAATACTGCTTTAGGAGCACTTGCATTAGGAGGAGAGGAGCTCCTATTCCATGTTTAGATAGCAGTTTCATGCATTAATAACACAAAATGTGGATTGTTATGATCATGCTTTGATTGTCAAAGATGTAAAGTGATATTTTTTCTACTGGAATAAATGTTTCTGATTTTCTGTACTTTACATGTTGTACAAGTTAGTATTAGTAGTAGTAGTGTTACGGCTCAGGCTCCTGCCAACGCCTCTCATCCGTCTGTGCGCTCCAGTGAGCGCACCTTGGGACAGGCCCACGGGCGCGCACATCCAGGAGCGCGCCGTGCGCGTCTCCGCCCCGCGACAGCCGCCAGCTGCAAACGATCACCGGCATTCTGCACACCTGCACTTAATGAAGGACCTGCCTTCATAAGCTCGCAGAACCTGCCAGGCGGCGCCGGAGTATAGTCTTTTTTACCCTTGTAAGCGTCCTGTATCTGGCTTCCATCCCGCGAACTCGCTCCTTCCCTGTGACTTCCATGTTTCCATTGTTCTGATGTTCTTGTTGTCTTCCCGCAGCGCTTCCCGTGTTCCCCTGTGATCCCTCGTTGTTCCCCTTGCCCCCCGGACTGCCTTTTGGATTCTCGACCTCCCGCTTCGACTTTCTTCTGATGCTTCTCTCTCGCCCGGATCACCTGCCTGCCCCATGGATTGCCCGTTTGCTCTCGTCAACACTTTGGTAACACACTTCAGTTAAATTACACACATAGTATTACTTCACACTCTTGTATTTTGGTCACACACTTCATTCTATAGTTTAGTTGTATTGTTGATATTATTATTATTATTATATATATATATATATATATATATATATATATATATATATATATATATATATATATATATATATATATATATATATATATATATATATATATATATATATATAATAACTTAGTGAACCTTACTGCCATCTAGTGTCTGTCGCCGTCACCTCCCCTTAGTAACCATAACAAGTAGTTTATTTTGGACATGTTAAAACAAAGCAAAATAAAAAATAATGAAAAAAGGAAATATTGTAGATAGCATTACAGTAAGGCATAGAAATAGAAACAAACATTTCACAATGAAAACGCATAAACATTTTAATCACTGTAAACATTTAGCACTGTAAACATGACGTTGATTGAGGCAACACATGCTGCATTTATTGTCTTTTGAACAGCCACAAGAAATCAAGAGCTAGATGATGGTGAGGTTGTGTGAAGAAAAAAATAAAATAATCGCTAAAAACAACAACATAAAATTGAACTAAATATCCTCTGTTCTGTACATCATTGTCCAAGTTACATTATAGTGTCATCTTCCTCTTTAAGCCTATATGACATATTCCCAAGGTGAGAGATTAACTTTACACAACCTGCCATATCATATAATACTACCATGATGGCAAAATACAAACACACAATACATTAAAAACATATTTGATTATCCATCCATCCATCTTCTTCCGTTTATCCTAAGTTGGGTCGCGGGGGCAGCAGCCTAAGCAGGGAAGCCCAGACTTCCCTCTCCCATATTTTATTATACACATGTTAATTTACCTAGCGAAACCATTTGATCAAACATTTATTGTGATTCATCGTCATTCCGAGAGCCATAACAGACACACAAATTCAATGCATCACACATTATGCTGTTAAGATACAATTGTTTGTAATTACATATTTGGCCAGCAGGTGGTTTCTTGTGCATAAAGCTTAAAAATATTCTCACATCAATGCCTCATGAGGCTTCATCTGACCGTCACTAGCTTGACAACTGTGCATCTGTAGCTTTAATGCCAACGACAGAGTATGTGTCTACAAAAAGCACTATTGTGTACTATTGACATAGCATAGCTATGTGAACTACATTTCATTTTTACCATCATACTAGGTTGGCAACATTAGTATAGTTATGTAAGCCAGTTGCTAATATTACATTAACATAATTTTAAGTTAGTAAAATTAGTTTAGCTATCTGAGCTACATACTAACATTAAATGTTACCATCATTCCAGGTTAGCAACAGTAGCAAAGCTATATGAACTACATGCTAACATTATCTTTTAACATCATTCTAGGTTAGCGACACCAGCATCGCTATGTGAGCTACGTGCTAATGTTACCTTTTAGCATCATTCTAGGTTAGCAACACCAGCATCGCTATGTGAGATACATGCTAAAATGACCTTTTAGCATCTGTAAACGTCTCTCGGCTGCGAGGGTTTTCCTGAGTCCGATAGATCTCTGTGAGCCCGGTGGACAGTTTGAATACATTCTTTTTATTTTCATTCAACAGTCTGGATTGCTTTTCAGCAGTCTTTTTCAGACGTGTCTCTCTCTCTCTCCAACTCCCAACTCCAACCACGTGTCTCGTTCCGGCTGCTGCTAATAAAGGCGACAGGTGATTAGATAACAAGGCCCACCTGGGCCATCTACTCACCTGTCGCTGTCTTCGAGGCCGGTCCTTGCACACCCTGTTCCGCGGCAGGCCCGCAGGCCACGCCCCCCTCCACAGCATCCTTCCAGGTTAGTAACGCTAGCATAGCTATGTAAGCTACATGCTAACATTACCTTTTAACATCATTCTAGGCTAGCATTCTAACATCATGCTATATTTGTTGAAGAAAAACAGCATGAGATGTTATTGCTCTAGCTGACTGGTGGACAGTAGGCTGAGCTTGAGGCTATGTTTTAAGATGTGTAGCAAAGCCTGTGAAAGGAGGGTTTTATTAAGTCATGAAATTCCACTTGAAAAACGAGTCTTGTCTCAAATGTGGAGCAAACACGTGAGTAATACTGTACAATATATTTTGATCATTTTTGGTGTTCATTAGCAGGCTTTGGGGACATGTTACTGTTAGCACATCATTAAAAGTCACTTTTGCATAATAGCGGACCTTTACAAACCTTGTCTTAAGTTGCTGGCTTCATGTTTAATCAGATGCTCATTCCATGGCCGCATGTCAAACATGAATCGTTGTTCTCATACAGTCTAATAGGCTGCACTGGGAATCTGTTGAGCCTTTTTTGCACCATCACGTCTTTGTTGACATTCTCATTCCACTTAGCGTCGGCAGAAGCCATCCGACAATATTTGATGTTCCCTTGAGAGATCTTTGCGATTTATTGGGTTGCTACTGCTGCAACTTATCATATTCAATCTTGGTTCTTGTGTGATGAACAAAAATGTCACGTCTGTGTGTGAAGGACAAACAAGTCCTGAAGTGTGTGAATGCTGCAAGACACATTTATAACAACAACTTTGTGATTTTAGGTCTGACTTCTCGTCTGCTACGTGTTCTGTTAAAACATACATCCATCCATTTACTACCGCTTGCAATTATTTAAGAAATCCTGAAAATTGGTCTTTTAAAAGCTTGCTTAAATTTTGTTTTGAAAGTTCTTACAACTTTGGTCATAAAGTAATGTTTTACAGACTTTAAAATACTACTGTCACTGTAGGCATGATGCACATTTTAATGTTTTTTTTTTTTTGATTGATTGAGTTCAGTTTAGTTTAGTTTATTTCAAACATGAACACATTTACATTATAACATTATCATTTCTCTTTACAATGTAAAATATTAATTCAGTGATTTGTGGAAACTTGTCATGAGGTGAGATGTACAACTCAACTTTATTTGTCATGGGAAGTTACATTTATGTAAACAACTCAGATTTTGAAGCATTAAACTAATTTATCCAATCTTGACAATTCTATTGTAGAATATTCTCTCATGAATCAGTGTCTTCTGCAGTAGACTTGTTTTTGATCCATTTCTTTTGTCACAGTTACACAATTGGGAAACCTTGGTTTTGTTGTTCAAAACACACATATCCTTTGCATATACAAGATACAATATGCTTTTTTCGTCATTGCACATTGACACTGGTTCTCAGGATGATACCAACTTTGTAAAAAGGTGCAGGATACAACATCACATTGTTTTACTTTCCTACAAAACAGTTTGTAGCCTTGTCTTTAAATAGCAACTTCTGGTTCCTGTGCTGGAATATAACACAAACATCTGTTTTGGTCGGTTTTTTGTTTCTGCTGTCTCGTGATTTTTATTTTTATCATATGAAATATAAAATGATATCCAATAAACCAATTGTTTTTGTTTTTCGAATCCCATTCATTAAACAAAAATTCAAATACAGGCTTGGGCCGATAATCAATAAGTAAATTCCTCGAAACATAAATTAAAATGAATTAGATAACTGGACCGGCTCCGCATAGTTGCGGTAATTATAAACCCAAAATGCAGAGACAGGAGAAAACGTGCAGGTAAGAATATAATTAATAATCAAAGACCAAAAGATAGTGCTGCAGGGAGGTGCAGTGCTATATGTTTCCATGCACCAAATTAATCTGATTTCTTAAATAGTTTGGCTCTACATAAGCATCCACCCAGGCCCGGCCCTAACCAATCTGGCGCCCTAGGCAAGATTTTAGGTGGCGCCCCCCCACATCGGCACCTTGAGGATTCTGGCGGGAACTCTCGTTCAACCCTTTTTCGATTACGCATGCACCTCCTGGTACCCTAGAACCTCCAAAACCCTCAAATCTAAACTCCAAACATCTCAGAACAAGCTAGTCAGGTTACTTCTAGACCTCCACCCCAGATCCCACCTCACCCCTACCCACTTCTCTAAAGTGGGCTGGCTCAAGGTGGAGGACAGAGTTAAACAACTTGCACTGAGCCTAGTCTATAAAATCCACACCTCCCTGATACCGAAGTACATGTCAAACTACTTCCTTAACGTAAATAACCGCCATAACCACAACACCAGGGGGAGCTCCACTAACCACGTTAAACCCAGATTCCGAACTAACAAAGGTCTTAACTCATTCTCTTTCTATTCCACATCAATGTGGAATACGCTCCCAACAGGTATAAAAGAAAGGGCATCTCTATCCTCCTTCAAAACCGCAATAAAAGTTCACCTCCAGGCAGCTACAACCCTAAACTAATACCCTCCCCGGATTGCTAATAATCAAATGTAAACAATCAAATGCAGATACTTTTTCTTATGCCTTCTGATCTCTCTCTCTCTCTCTCTCTCTCTCTCTCTCTCTCTCTCTCTCTCTCTCTCTCTCTCTCTCTCTCTCTCTCTCTCTCTCTCTCTCTCTATGTCCACTACTTGCTGTCCATATTCTACCCCCCACCCCCCCTCCACACCCCTGATTGTAAATAATGTAAATAATTCAATGTGATTATCTTGTGTGATGACTGCATTATGATGATAGTATATATGATAGTATATATCTGTATAATGAATCAATTTAAGTGGACCCCGACTTAAACAAGTTGAAAAACTTATTCGGGTGTTACCATTTAGTGGTCAATTGTACGGAATATGTACTTCACTGTGCAACCTACTAATACAAGTCTCAATCAATCAATCAATCAATCAATCAACAAGATAAAAACAAATATGGATAAATAAATGAATACAAAAAATAAAAAAGGAATATATGAAATACAATATTTTTTACATACATAAACACAAAATAAAACGTGTCAACAAGTTGCATAAAATAAATTAAAAATACAATATAAATAAGGCACTGCACAAAACAAGATATCAAACCAGTATGACTTTAACAATTATATTACAAAAAAAGGGAATCCTACAGAGTTCTCTATTTGTGCTTTTTAATATTGCATTAACTAGAATGACTTACAAATTACTGTACACCAGGGAGTACTGTAATTACCTAACGCTACATTATTATTTTCCATAACAATTTAGCCCCCTCCACAATATTAACCCGACGTTAAAACAGAACTAGCTATTTATTGATTAGCAATTGCCGAATCATGTAACATTAGCTTAATGCTAAAAAGACAGGTTACTATCACATTCTGTAACAGACAAATAATTTAATGTAGGCTAACGTTACCTACCTGCTACCTCTGTCTTTTTGTCGTTTCTCCCCTTCTTTTCTCTTTTTTCTTCCCTGGGCACCTGACAGTTTTGGCCGTTTTGACATCTTGTGTTGATTTTTTTATGTGGTGACGTCCAAAAAGAGTCATGATACGGGAAGGGAGGGGGCGCACCGTGCCGGGGGAGGGGGGGGGCGTAATGTTGTAACAAATAATATTTCTATTAAATAGGCTTTACTTTGCATTTTAATTAACGTGGGATTATTTTATGTATTTAGAAATAATAGTACCAACTTTTTTTTTTTTTTTTTCCCTCCAACATTTGTGGCACTGGCGTGGCGCCCCCTGATGGACGGCGCCCTTAGCATTTGCCTATACGGCCTATGCCACGGGCCGGCCCTGCATCCACCAACCCATGGAAACACCTTAATCTGATCATGTTTGGCTTTTGAGAAACCAGACTAACACACCTAGATTATGCGATTGGAAACCTGATCTCTCAAGTGGGTGTGTGCTGCCGGAGAGGAACTTTTGTATTGGGCATGTGCCAGTTTCAACGCTCCGGATACAACCCGGAAGCGGATACCATTTAATCAACAATAGGCAACAATTGGAATTAAGAGGAGACTTTATTTGCTTCACAAAAAAAAAACAGAACATTTTGAAGTGTATTGATAGTAGAGAAAAAAAGAAACAGGGATTCGTTAAGAAGGTTGCCAAGGCAATAGAGAAAGCGGCTTCATTCGGACTGCAGAACGAAATATGAGTGAGATGAAAGAGAATGTAAATAAGAAGGCAAGTCAGAAAGCATACATAAACCTCTTCATGCTGCATTTGTGCACTCCAAACTGATTACCGATAACTCTGTATTCCACACAACTGGCAAGCTTGTCCACAACAATAGTAACTCTCTGGAGTGGATTTGGGGCAGAAACAGTCTTTTCCTTTGGACTTAAAACTCCTTTCATCAATCCACAGAGCCTTTTGAAAGAACTCAGAGATGCGGACGTTTTGTTTCCATGATTCGACGTCAGAAAATTGCTTCAAAACAAATCTCTCCGGCCAGTCTTTCCTTGTTCGGATCTGCATCCGCTCTAAGACTTTCTTCATGTTCATGGCGCAATCTAAGCTCATCTCTTGATGCTGTCTGCTATTTAACATCAGTATAGCCATTAGAGACAAATATTTGTAATCTGTGCCAATATTACAGCGGACATCAGGTACAACAAGAACTGTGCTGTTGACTTGTAAGGAGCCGCAGATGCCTTGTTTTGATGTGATGTCATAGTCAAGCGGAAAAGCAATGCATTAATCCAAGCGCCCCCCCCAGTGTATGGGAGGCACACGTACGGAGTATGACTAATAGACACATTAGAATGTGCGCATGGACACTGGGACTTCAAATGTAGGTGTGAAAATACAAAAAACTAAACTATTTGAAAAATCAGACTAAGGCCCTGTTTACAGGGTAAATCACACCTAACTTTATCCGTGTCCACACACAACAATGCCACCGTTTATGACCCCCACCCCTCTCCGTCCGCCGGCGCAACGCGACTTAGTACGCATGCGCGGAAAATGCACACATCATAGTCACCTCCAGTGTTGCTTTGTGTGCAAGTTCTTAAATGTAACTTATCTGAACAATATCCAGTGTTGTGGTATTTCAATTAACTGGAATCCAGTGTGCTGTGGGGCCCTATTGTAATGAATCACACCTGAGTCATCATAAATTAATCAAAACTTTATTAGACACGTAAACAATGTGATAAAGAACATTTTACATCAATCAAACTAGAGATCTAGATATCTGGTCAGGACACTCCTCACTCTTTTGCCTTCACCTTCAATGTCCATTCCTTTTTGGTGACTTTATATACTCTGGACCTAGACGTTGAGTCTGCAACATACACGGCGGACAATAACTGATACAGTCTGCTTTGCCAGTCCAAATACATTCGCCGTTTTCCTCGACTGCCAGGTAATACAAAGCACACGCTACCTTTTTTATCACATCCACGGGAGCTCGCATTCTCGTTGTCTCTCCTTCGACAAAGTTTTTCGCTAAGTATAAACACAGCTGACCCGGCCGGACATTGGAAAGTTATCTTGCCGTCTGAAAAGTGTTGTATCCCAAATAGCTGCAATCACTTTCTCTTAAGGTATTCATGTGTGATTTCCACATGTAGAAGAAAGAGAAACACGGGCATGTCTGGATGACTCGCCTTCATACTTCCAGTGGTTAGCTCCGAGCTACGAAACCGCTTTATTATGAAGCTGGCTGTGGCACGTTCTTTCTGATGTCACTTCCTGTGGTCTTTCTGGTGTCACTTCCTCTCCGAACTCACTTTGTAAACGATCAATGAGTCCATACAAAGCTAAGTGCCGGAGATTCAAGAAATACACGGCTGACATACCCATGTAAGAATTTGTCCGAGGAGAGGGACCTTAAACACTGGTTTAGTGTGGCTGAAACGGGGCATAGGCTAAATAATTATTTGTTTAAGAGGTTAAACGACTTAGTGTAGACATGGCCTAATTTAGTACATGGAAATGTAGTCAATGTTCCAGCCCCGGCTAAACAGTGAGGCTGGCTTATAAAGCTCTCTTATTCATGATCAGAAGCAGGTGAGTCTCCTGATAAACAGTCAAAAGCAGGTGAGGAGTACGGCGCTCTGGAACAGTGATAAAGTTACTCCAGGATGACACACACAGGAAGTAGAACATAAAATAAGAGCGCAAAACAGGAAATAAACATATAACATAGGAAATCCAATATAAACAGTCTGATCTGTTTGACAGGTAACTTTGCCATCATCTGCAGGCCAAACGTTTGAGACTCCTGCTCTCAGGGATTCAGGAGGGGGGAAAAACAAACAATTATGGATAAACTCAATAATTATTGGTTGGTTCACATATGACAAAATCCATGATGATTGGTTGGTTTACGTAAGGTGAGTCACAATTGGCCAAGGTCAGGGCCAATCAGAAGATAGATAATGTAGGTCAGGTCATGAGGCTTTAAAACCAGGATGCAAAATCAAAACACATTACCGTAGTTGTGGCAGATATCACAAGAGGAGAGGGTCTTGTTACCGGTTTCTTATAGGGTGCATTAATAGGCCATTTACTCATACTTTTATTTCATTTACATTATTTTTTAACATTTTATCAACGTTCTGTTTTGTTTTGGCTAACTTGACAGTGCACACTCAGAGAGGAAGGAGACGATGGTAAAGTGTCAACGCTGTTTAGTTTACACTGGTACAAAAGTTACATAGGATTCCAATCCTGGCACAAAAATGTCCCCATTTATTGATTTCCGTTCATGTAAAGATGAAGTTTGTCAATGTCTGTTATGTGAGACCAATGTTTTGCACTCGTCATTTTGCCACTGTGGTTTCTGTTGAAACAGTAATTTGTTTCTATTCCAATAGCGAGTATTGTTTATTTGATATTATTATTGTTTAACTGTCTTTAATTGAATTGGTTTCCAGTTTCTTCCCCCTCATTTTGTACATGGTGCCACAACTTTGCAAATTAAAAGAAATGTCAAAAAGCCAGACAGTTTGCGTTTATTATAATAAACAATCAAGCTAAGCATTTATTATCTGCCAATTTGTTTGGTGGAAAGTTTTACATTGAGTTTTACAAACAGGTATGTAGTGCTAAAGAAGCAAGCTACTTTTCCCGTGTAGCCTGTAGTATGGCTTACTACAATTCTCTGGGGATAGCTTCCCCTGTAGCCTAGCTACATTTCATCGAGAGTAACCCATTAGTAACTTAGCTTACTAAATTTTCTAAGTAGCCTGCCCCTCACCGCATGTAAGTTCCTACAATAAAATTGCATTTGTGTAAAAGCATTGGGGTAGTTTTTTCAAGTTAATTTTATTCATGTTAGCAAGACATTTACTGTGATTCTTCAGATTAATAACAATGTAAAGTTGCGATTAATCAGATTAGTTAAAAATCAAAAGTGTGATTAGTCTGAATAATTACAATTCTATAGTGTGATTAAATTAGGCTGACCATATTCTGAAATCCCAAAAAGAGGACGCATATATGCGTGCCAAGGCGGACAGCGCGCCAAGGCGGGGCTAGGTGAAAATTTGCCAATGATACTTGAACTTGCTTTATAAATAATACATTTATTTAAATTTTTTCTCCTCTGTTGACAATATAGCAAAATAAGTCACACTTATACTGTGTAACATTCACAGTTTTAGAAAAAGTACAGAGGTAGCAATATTCAAAATAACCTCTTGTATATAATATAAACATAAATAATGCCTCAAAACAGGTTAATTATATCTAAACAAAAAACGGGTAACAGCCCATTCTTTAAAATGTCTCTTCTCAGTCTAGTGGACCATTCTAATGTATAAAATATAAATAATGCCTCAAAACATTTGAAACAAAAACAGATGTTTTCAGAGAATACACCATAGGTGAAGAGTATTTCACAAATCAGTTAAAACAACAAAAACAGAGGTAGCATTTCTGAGCCAATTATTTTAGGCTTCTGTAAAAAAAATAAAAAAAATAATGCAGAGTCAACATTTAAAACAAAAAAAAGGAGAAGTGGTGTATTGCGTTTCTCTGCAAGATGTTACGCACTTCAACAATGGAATTATTTTTCCTTTTCCATTTCTTTAATGGGTGAGTGGAACACACACATGAGTGAATGCATGTGCCAGAGGTAAATTTCACTGAATTAATTTTCAAAAAACCTCTTGATCATTACAGGTGATTTTTCCTGTGACATAAAATATCCCTTTAATGCTGGAAACATCTGCAGCAGCCTCTCGATTCCATGGAATAATGACAGCCATCGTGTCTTGCTGTGGGAAAGGAGCTTTCTGTATTCAACATCTACAAAGTCACAGTACTCCTTCAAACTCTCAGTGCGCACAGTGTAAATGTGGAAGATTTTGAACATGATATTCTCAATTTCAATATCAAGTGTGTCTGCACCATGATGGACACAATTGTTCATTATGTGTGCTGGGCAACCCACACCGATCAGCGTCTTATTCTGGAGCAGCTTCTTCAAATTTGCAAACACATTATTCCCCCCTTCATCATGTCTGATTCCTCCGAAGTTTGTGTTGCAGTTGTCACCAGTAAATGCAATACATTTTTCTGACAAATTATTTTTCTCAGTGTTTCAATCAAGTAGTTTGCAATGGTGTCCGCTGTCTCATTAGGTGTGTCTTTGACCTCAAGCAATGTTGATTGTACACCACCTTTCTTCCAGTCAAAATACTGGATTATGATTGGGAATATTTTCACTGCACCATGGTTACTCCCATCTGTAGCGATACAGTACTTTATTTCTTTGAGCGCCTCTAGCGCAATGTCGACGCTGTGGGGCGCTATAACACTGTTGACAATCGCCTCTGTTTTGGTGCGTGCACTTGACAACTTTTTTGCCGTGTCTGAGTCTGGGAATGCTTTTTTCAGCAAAGCACTGGTGCAATCCATCGACCTGTAACTGTTATGGTGTTTGCTTGTGTGGAATGCTATAACACCCTCTGCTGCGTTTACAACGTCTTCTCCTTTTCCAGGTCGCACAAAGTACTCTGTCAATTTAGCAGACGAGCTCTCGCCCTGCACAGCTGTTTTGTGCTTTTTAGTGTGAATATGGGCTTGTAGATCTTTAGCCCCTTTATTTGCCACAGATACGTACGTTCCTGCTTTGCACACGGTGCATTCTGCTTCCCATGTGTCACGGCCAGGACGAAAACACGAATACTTTTTCCGCAAATCATCCGTGAAATTGCATTTACGTTTTGGCATGTTTGTCTGTCTCTTGTCTGCCGGGAGGTTATCGGGAGAGGCGCTGAATACCGGGAGTCTTCCGCTAAAAACGGGAGGGTTGGCAAGTATGGTCTCTTCACTCACTAGCTCTCTCGCGCTGTGTCTCTGCCCCTCCCTCACGATTTTTTCTGCTTGCGCACACCTTCAGTTTGTTTTGTTTAACCCTGTTGTAGTTGGACTAAGGGAGGTGACGGCTCAGACACCAGAGGGCAGTATATACAAAGATTTATTATGTAGGCAGCTCCTTCATTACAGGCAAGTGTGCCGATTGCCGGTAAATGATTGCAGCTGGTGGCAGCTGCAGGGCGGAGACGCGTGTCCCTGGATGTGCGCCGCGGCCGTGGGCGTTTCCCGAGGTGCGTTCGTCAGGACGAACAGATGAGGGCGCATTGGAATGCGCCCTGGCCGTGACAAACCCCTTCGTAACTTAACCCTGGACGTACATTGAAAATACACGCAACCCTAATTCAAAATGCCGGACATTTGAGGCAAATAGGAAACCCCGCCCGGATACCCCGGACACCCCCGCAAAAGAGGACATGTCCGGGGAAAAGAGGACGTATGGTCAGCCTAGATTAAATTGATTAATTACAATTCAAAAGTGTAAATAATTTGATTAATTACAATGCATTTGGTATATATTTGATTCATTACAATTCAAAAGTGTGGATAATTTGATTAATTACAATCCAAATGTGTGATTGATCCAATTATTTATTAAACAGCACCAGTAGAAATATGCTTTAATTATGTCTTCCTGTTAACACACTCATTGTTTCACCTGTTCCTTGTTTTGTCATGACAGCACTCTCATAGACATTGTGAAAGACTTGATGTTGAACATTTCCTGTAAGAATGTTGAATGTTGTTGTTGTTTTCACCCGCATCAAGGTCAGCATTAAGGACAGCCGATAGCAATGTGGCGATCACTCAAACAAATTGCGTCTAATAGGCTCAGACTGATGAATTTAAGAGCTGCCCTTAAAGGAATCCTTTACACGACTGAGAGGCCAGGAAGGCTCGACTTAAAAAGCTTGGGGTGCACATTCTGGTGTTCTCTTGTGACTGACACAACATGCATGTTCGTGCATGGCTCTCAGTGCGGGTCTATCCAGCTTGGACCCCCTACTGTACCTCTGCATTTTGGTGCAGCAGGATCTAATGTTCAGACACATTAAAATGTTATTTTTAAAAGGAATACATCCCACTGAGTTCCTCACATTCTAACTGCCTTTGAGCCTCTTGTTGAGCACTGGTCTGCTTCATTAATTCCACTGCCTGTCTGTGCCTGTTATGTGTTTGGTGTTAACTCTCCAAATCAGGTGTGTGTGTGTGTGTGTGTGTGTGTGTGTGTGTGTGTGTGTGTGTGTGTGTGTGTGTGTGTGTGTGTGTGTTCATATGATTAAACCTAAAATCAGGGTCATTGCCCACCACTGAGGAGCAAACAGAGAAGAAGTCTCAGCAGCATTAATTTAGTGCTCAAATAACATTCAATAGATTTTATTCTACAAAATGATGCAATGGGGAATGGATATGGATATGGAGTGGAGTACTTGGCAGACATGGAGTTGGTCAGGTTAACTCAAATGGGATGAGATTGCTTACTCTCTGCTCAGAGCATAACCTGACCATAACCAACACCATCTTCCAGCAGAAGGCTAAATATAAGACTTCATGGATGCACCCCCGTTCTAAACATTGGCACCTGATAGATTATATCATAGTGAGGCGTAGTGACATCAAAGGCGTCCTCATCACCCGTGCCATGAGAGGTGCAGAGTGCTGGACAGATCATCATTTGATTATAACCAATGTCCACATGCAAGTGCGCCCCCCCTTGAGACGGCGAGGACCCAAAAGGAAGAAGCTAGACTGCGCCCGCCTGGAAAACCCTAATCCAAGAAATGACTTTCGCCGCTCCCTGGCTGAGAAACTTGGGGCGGTGGAGTCTTCCTTGAACTCTTCTGAGAACTCTATCGACCAGAACTGGAACTCTATCAGCTCGGCTCTCTATGAGGCAGCAGCCCAAACAATCGGCTTCAAGAGCAAGAACCACCAAGACTGGTTTGATGAAAACTCGGACACCATCCATGTCCTGTTGAAGGATATGCACAAAGCACACAGGGCAACCCTAGAGAACCCTTCATCCAGTAGCTCCAGGCAGAAATGGCAGAGAGCTCGAGGAGAAGTGCAAAGGGCTGTTGGGAGGATGCAGAATGAGTGGTGGAGAAAAAAGGTACATGAAATCCAAACCTTTGCCGATAAAAATGACATGCACAACTTTTACAATGCTGTCAAGAAGACCTACGGCTCAACAAACCGCTGCATCACTCCCCTGAAAACAGCAGACGGCCTGTCAACCTTGAAGGACCAACCTTGCATCCTGCTGAGATGGGCGGAACACTTTAGCACCCTGTTGAATCAGGAATCTGATGCAGACCCCACTGTTCTGGATGAACTGCCTACACTTCCCGTCATGCACAATTTGGACGAGCCCCCAACCTTCCTGGAGGTCCGATCAGCTACCCGCTCACTCAAAAACAACAAATCCCCCGGTAATGACAACATCCCGGCTGAACTACTGAAGCAAGGAGGATACCTCTGCACAAGAACATTGCACCAGTACATCACAAAGGTCTGGGCTGAAGAGAACGTCCCACAACAATGGAGAGATGCCAATGTTGTCACTATTTACAAGAACAAGGGTGACAAGGCTGTCTGTGGCAACAGTAGGGGCATTTCACTCCTTGCTGTTGCCGGTAAAGTTCTGGCAAAAGTGATGCTCCAGAGGCTGATTAATAACATCACTGAGTCGATACTGCCTGAATCACAGTGCGGGTTTAGAAAGAATAGGAGCACAGTGGACATGATTTTCACAGCTAGACAGCTGCAGGAAAAATGTAGGGAACAACATCAGGACCTATTCATGGCCTTTGTCGACCTCTCCAAAGCCTTCGACACTGTTCAGAGAGAACTTCTATGGGAAGTCCTCCTCAAGTTTGGCTGTCCCATTAAGTTTGTTAACATCCTCCGTCAGTTTCATGATGGAATGACTGCTCGAGTGACCATAGGAGGTCAAGAGTCTGCCCCCTTCCCTGTACATACAGGAGTAAGGCAGGGGTGTGTACTAGCACCAGTGCTTTTTAACATCTTCTTGCTATGTGTTACCAAGCTTCTCCACAAGGAGATTGAGGACAGCAGCGGTGTGACAGTGGACTTCCGTCGAGATGGCAACCTCTTTAATATCAGGAGGCTTCAGGCTACCACCAAATTGCAGAGGGAGAGAATTGTTGAGATGCAGTACGCAGATGACTGTGTTCTTGTATCTCACAGCCCACAAGACCTTCAGTCTGTTCTTGCGGCTGCGGTGAGAGCGTACAGCAGGATGGGACTGACCGTCAACACCAGCAAGACGGAAGTAGTTTGCCAGTGGAGCTCCAACAAGCCATCTACATCACCTGTCTTCACGGTTTCTGGAGAAAAAATAGCAATCGTTCCATCCTTCAGATACCTGGGGAGCATTCTTTCTGATGACAACACTGTTGATAGTGAGGTCCAGAACAGGATCAAGCAGGCAGCGGCAGCTTTTGGGAGACTCAGACGTCGGGTCTTCCAAAACAAGAACCTCCATCTCCACACAAAGGTCTCTGTCTATCAAGCTATCTGCCTCACTACCCTCCTCTACAGCTGTGAAGCCTGGGTAACCTACAGCCGCCACATCAAGGCCCTAGAGCAATTCCACATACGCTGCCTTCAGCGCATCCTGGGGATCACATGGCGTGATCGTGTGCCTCACTCTGAAATACTCTCAAAAACCAACTGCAGGAGTATTGAGGCCATGATCACCCTGCACCAACTACGATGGCTGGGCCACGTAGTAAGGATGCCCTCAGACCGCCTGCCTCGCAAAGTGTTATACGGCCAGCTACACCATGGTCGTCGCTCTGCTGGAGGGCAGAGGAAACGATATAAAGACCAGCTGAAGACTGCACTAAGGAAGTGTAAAATCAGACCTGAGGCCCTGGAGGATGTGGCTGCTGATCGTAACACCTGGCGTCAGCTGTGCCAGGATGGCACCCGCCTGCTGGAGGAGGATAGGACAGCCAAGAGACAGGAGAGAAGACTCAGGAGGAATACACCTACAGTTGCCGTTTCCACCACCACCACCACATTTACATGCCCTACCTGCAGTAGGGTTTGTTTATCCAGGATAGGGCTATTCAGCCACCAACGAACTCACCGATAGAAGTGGATGTCATCATCGGACTCGATGGACAACCATAAGCAAGTGTGTGCGTGTGTGTTCATATGATTAAACCTAATATCAGGGTCATTGCCCACCACTGAGGAGCAAACAGAGAAGAAGTCTCAGCAGCATTAATTTAGTGCTCAAATAACATTCAATAGATTTTATTCTACAAAATGATGCAATGGGGCATTTCTAAGCTACCAAGGTCCTCTCTGGGTGTGATTGGCAACTTTTTAATGAGGACCTGCATACTGTTGATTATCAGACCTCACTAATGAACCTAATGTCACTTTGGCCTTATTAGCAGGAATGGTGGTCTGCTGAGTCTCTCCGCAATCAGTACAGCAACATATCAGACCCAAATGTCAGTCAAAGGTCAGCATTGATATTTAATGTCTCCCTGAGGCTAACTCTCATTCTAATCAATTTGATTTCTCTGGGTTTTTGGGGAGTTTCCATCCTCCTCAGTGTGAATAATGACATCATTCTGCAACGCTCAAACTCAACAATTCACAGCGTTCACAACCTTAATCAAAATGGCTATTAAAAAAAGGAGTCAACATAGTTTGATATCAGACGACTTCATCTTCTCCTGCTTCTTGGTTTTTTGGTTTGTAAACTTAGACTTTGACTAACCCAAGGGTGGGCAATTAATTTTTACTGGGGGCCGCATGAGCAACCCAAGCACTGCTGGAGGGCCACATCGACAATATTTCAATTAAATTTTGCTCAATATTATTTTTTATATATACCGTAAGATAAATAATAATAATAATAATAATAATAATAATAATAATAATAATAATAATAATACTTTCATTTAACCTAACTTAACTGTATACCAAAAGCACTGCTTTGGAAATCATTTGTACCCCTTTCAGAGATCACATTTAGTTCCCCTTAAACATCCTCATATTGCACAATGAAATGTAAGCATAGGATGAAGTGTGCATTCCTGTAACTTTCTCTAGTAACAGCATTCCATGATTAATATAAATAAATTAACATTAATAATAAATGACAGTAGAATAAGCACACATATGACTGAGGAGTCATAGTGTAACTTTGTGTGGTGTTTGAGTTGTCCGACTTTTTGTGTGGCCATAAACGCACCAATGGTTTAGTGGTATGCGTGTTGGTGACAGATGACAAGTTGGTTTTGGCCTGGTTTGTACGGCAGAAAATGACTAGTTTTTCGAGATAGAAGTGTTTTACTCATGTTTTTGGTGTGGTTATGGCCGAATATAAACAGTTTTGCTCAATAAAGTGATCGATATAATTCCTGGCCTCGAAGCCTTTCGATAGACATTACAATAATTGAACGGTGTTCAATTGAACGGTGTTGACGAACACCGTTAGGGCCGCTGGTTGTCACTGTCACTCAAAGTTGCATTGCAAAATTACACAGAATAAATGTGTTTATTTTGTTTAGAATTCAGATGGGATTTGATTTGCTGTGCACAGAGGACGCTTGAGCAGTGCGCAATTGCGCAGGCGCGCACCTTAGAGGGAACGTTGCTTGGCATTTCATGTCTTGTTGAAAACACGGCATTCGTCATCAACTTTTCTCTTTTTAGCGTCTCGGGTGTAAACGTGCATCACTTGTCGCTGTGCACCTTCACTCACAGGTTACACACGGACATACGCCCATAAATAACACTTTTCAAAATAAAAGCAGCACAGTTGTATTGCGCGCACGACATAGATGTTTTTTCAACTTTATTTTGTAATTTGTGATTGCAGCTGTTCACATTCACTCACAATCACGCATGCGCATACAAATAACGCTTTTCAAAACAAAAGCAGCACCGTTGTATTGCACAATCGACATAGATACTTTTTTAAATTGATTTTGTAATTTATGATTGGCCTCACGCGGGCCGGACAGGGACGCACATAGGGCCGGATGTGGCCCGCGGGCCGCAGAATGCCCAGGTCTGGACAAACCCTAACTCATCCATCCATCCGTTAATATTCCAAAGTCAACTGTTGGCTTTATTATAAGAAAATGGAAGACTTTGGGAACAACAGCAGCTCAGCCACGAAGCGGTAGGCCACATAAACTGAAAGAGAGGGGTCAGTGGATACTGAAGCGCATGTGCAAAGAGGTCGCCGACTTTCTGCACAGTCAGTTGCTACAGAGCTCCAAACTTCATGTGACCTTCCAATCAGCCCACGTACAGTACGCAGAGAGCTTTATATGGGTTTCCATGGCCGGGCAGCTGCATCTAAGCCATACATCACCAAGTCCAATGCAAAGCGTCGGATGCAGTGGTGTAAAGCCCGTCGCCACTGGACTCTAGAGCAGTGGAGATGCATTCTATGGAGTGATAAATCACACTTTTCCATCTGGCAATCAGTTGGACGAGTCTGGGTTTGGAGGTTGTCAGGAGAACGGTACATTTCGGACTGCATTGTGCCGAGTGTGAAATTTGGTGGAGGAGAAATTATGGTGTGGGGTTGTTTTTCAGGAGTTCGGCTTGGCCCCTTAGTTCAAGTGAAAGGAACTTTGAATGCTCCAGGATACCAAAACATTTTGGACAATTCCATGCTCCCAACCTTGTGGGAACAGTTTGGAGCGGGGCCCTTCCTCTTCCAACATGACTGTGCACTTGTGCACAAAGCAAGGTCCATAAAGACATGGATGACAGAGTCTGGTGTGGATGAACTTCACTGGCCTGCACACAGTCCTGACCTGAGCCGGATAAAACACTTTTGGGATTAATTAGAATGGAGACTGAGACCCAGGCCTTCTCGACCAACATTAGTGTGTGACCTCATCAATGCGCTTTGGGAAGAATGGTCGAAAATTCCTATAAACACACTCCGCAACCTTGTGGACGGCCTTCCCAGAAGAGTTGAAGCTGTAATAGCTGCAAAAGGTGGACCGACATCATATTGAACCCTATGGGTTAGGAATGGGATGGCACTTCAAGTTCATATGTGAGTCAAGGAAGGTGGCCAAATACGTTTGGCAATATAGTGTAAGTATTTATGGTAGTGCTATTCAACTGGCATCCCGGGGGCCAAATCCGGTCCGGGAATGACACCATACCGGCCCCCAAGTTCAGTTTAAAGCTTAGGAGACAATCATTTTTGCAGCAAATTCTTAAAACCACTAGAGTGCTCTTGGTGTATAGAGGAACTTACTACTGTAAACATATTGGCAGATCCAGATTGCCATTTTAACTTTGCTAGCAAGCATAGAACACTGGGGTCCAAACTTGTGATTTATGTAACTGAGGCATTCCTCATGTTGCCCCTTTAAGTCCTTTCCTTTTTGGCAGTTACACATTGTTGTGTTGCTGTAGTTTGTTTACTTCAGATGCAGTCAATAGACATTTGTTCAACTTCTTTGGTTATGCTAGCAGTGTTTATCAAGGTGACATTTTAGGGCCTATTTTTTTCACCATTTGGGCTATTAAAACATCAGTTAAACAAAAACTTGTCAGAGACTCACATTTTTGCAGCAGATTCTTAAAAACACTAGAGTGCTGTCACAGAGATTATATTTTTCGCAGAAGGTCCTTAAAAACAGCAGAGCCCTCCTGTAACTGACAAAATAAATATACCAAAATCAAATGTTTACTGTAGAGGATGCTGGTTATCCAGAATATACAAAAAAAGACTAATGCTGAAGGGATAATTAAGTCCAGCCTCTTGTCCTTAAATTTCTGGAAATATGAGCCCCAAAACAATTTAGTTGAGTAGCCCTGATCTACAATGTGTGATTTGTACCTATTTAGCCTTGAAGGGGTCCAGGAAGTTCCCAAATGAACCCAATGGCAAATGGGGTACCTAAAAAAGTCAGAAACAGACCCAAAAGGGCTACAGGTCCTGGCCGTAACCCCATACTCCTTGGGTACATTTCTGACCTTTTGATGATTAGTCTGTTTGGGGGTACTTTGAAAGGATTTGGCATGTTTTGGGATCTTTAGAGAAAGGATTATCTTTTTTGGGATAATTTGGGACTTTTAGTTATGTTACTCATTTCCTGAGTCGATGGGCTATCGTGGATACATAATACATATGCTCCAATCCCTTCGGAGCCACTTGTGGTGTAAAAATGCCCCATCTGAGAAAGTCAACTTTCTCTTATCCTAACTTGGACGTGTCTGGAAATATCCCAAAATATTCCAATTGGTCCCAATGTCAAGTAGAGGCGCCTTAAAATGTTCCATATGAATTCAACTTACAGCGTCATGAGCTTAACTTCAGGAATCAAATTTCTTCTTACTGGCTTTCAACGAAGGCAGACGCTTTCCCTCCCTCCCCTGTGTCTCTCCTGCATGCTTTCCTTTGTTGTCTTGTATTAATTTTTTGAAAGCCTCTCTTTTGCACTGTTCTCCGAAATTTAAAATATGTAATTATAAACTGGTCTCTAAACTCAATTGACAAGATCTTCACAACGAGAAGCTCAGGTTCAGGGGAAACTGCCTGTCATGACAGAATGTTTGCTGCTGAGTACATAGGGACTGTTGGGAGAAGTGGAGAGTTGTGTGCCAAGTGATTCTCTCCGTCAAAGATGTTGAACATATCTATCTATCTGGAACTGTAATACCAGGGCATCTGCTGATTGAATTGTGACGTGCTCTGGTTTATCAACACATTTAGAAGACGATGGCAGCCGTTTAAGGAGCCCAGAGGAGGCCCGTCATGGCTGAGCAGAACTGTTGGAACTCACGACTTCGAAGATTTCTGAATTGAATCGCAAACTGGGTAACATCTCGGAGAAACTTTCCGCTGCGCAGGGCAACATTCTGATCAATTTGAGAGCGAGAACAGACACCTAGAACAGACAAACCAATGGAATGTGTTTGCTTGACCAAACCAAAACAATCCTTATCTACAATTCGGCTCTCTCCGGCATGGTCTTGGCAGGGTCATGCAGTAAACACCCCAGCGAGATCATTGCAGCAAAAGACACTCTGACATTCCTACCTTCTTCTTGACTCTGTTCCATGATGCCGAATGGAGTGACCTCCAGGCTCACGGACAAAACATGCATCCATGGCCTACTACTACACAGGTATGCTTCACCCCCACGGCATGACAGACTACGGAGGAGCACCCTGATGTCTGCAGCTCTGGACCGGATGACAACCTCCCCATGTCCTTTTATGTGTTTATTGTTGCTCTAGGTTTTTTTTTGGCCTCAAAGGGAGCCCCCTAGTTTGGGAGTTGCTTTTTTTCTCCTCCTCCCACCTCTTTAGAGGGTGCCACATCAGTCTTCCAATTCCGTATGTGCCTATAAATGTATATTGTATGTCTGTTCTTGGACAGGTTGCACCGAAAACTACAAACCCCGTTTCCATATGAGTTGGGAAATTGTGTTAGATGTAAATATAAACGGAATACAATGATTTGCAAATCCTTTTCAACCCATATTCAATTGAATGCACTACAAAGACAAGATATTTGATGTTCAAACTCATAAACTTTATTTTTTTTTTTTGCAAATAATAATTAACTTAGAATTTCATGGCTGCAACACGTGCCAAAGTAGTTGGGAATGGGCATGTTCACCACTGTGTTACATGGCCTTTCCTTTTAACAACACTCAGTAAACGTTTGGGAACTGAGGAGACACATTTTTTAAACTTCTCAGGTGGAATTCTTTCCCATTCTTGCTTGATGTACAGCTTAAGTTGTTCAACAGTCCAGGGGTCTCCGTTGTGGTATTTCAGGCTTCATAATGCACCACACATTTTCAATGGGAGACAGGTCTGGACTACAGGCAACTCATATGGAAACACGGTTTGCACTTCTTTTTAAGTGCAGTGACAATAACGTTCTATTCTATTTTATTTTATGAATACTGGTGGCCACAAGGCGTTGCCAAAAACAATTACCACTAAACATAGATTAAAAGACAGCATAAATCCATTCCAGATGGTTAAATCAGGGATTAAAATGATTCCCCTCACTACGGACATGACACGATCAAGGATTCTTTCATCAAAAATATGCCGTTTCCCTCTCCCTCCTCAACCATTTCAATTAACCAAACCTCCCACAGCTTGTTCAACTTGTATATGCTGCCACTGGGTCAGCTAATACGCAGCTCCAATGTGTCATACCACAACTATGCAGATGACACTCAGATTTATGTGTCACTAACGGTAGGTGAACGTCAGCCTTTTGATTCACTTTGTTGCTGCATCAAACAGATCAGTGTGTGGATGCAAAATAATTTTCTTCAGCTAAAATCAGACAAGACTGAAATCATTATCTTTGACCCACAGAAGCGAAGAAAAAATATTATTAGTCACCTTGAGTCCGTCTCCCTGAAACATAATGATCAGGTTATAAATCTAGGTGTAGTAATCTACTCAGACTTGAACATTAACAGCCACATTACATTAAGTCAATAACATCAGAAGCTTTTTACCACCTAAAACTTTCCGAAAATCAGAGGAATAATGTCCTAAGCAAATTTAGGACTAACTAATGACTTAGGCTCCAGCAGGTTGGACTACTGTAATGGCCTTCTCACTGGGCTCTCTAAACGAGCTGTAAAGCAGCTGCAGTACATCCAAAATGCTGCTGCTTGAGTCCTGACTAGAACCAAGCAATAGAACCATATTAGTTCAGTGCTTAGATTACAGCACTGGCTCAGGGAATAGCTCTCCTTGTGTACTGTACTATTCCATGGTGTTGTGCCCTGACATGTTAGAAACATATGAATCAACTCAGGCTCTGAGAACCTCAGGGAGTGGTCTGCTGCTGGTAAACAGAGTCAGGACCAAACAAGGTGAGGCTAGGTTTCAGTTTTCTTCTCCTAAAATCTGCAATAGTCTTCCAGAAGACTATTGTGTGAATTATGCTGTATTAATAAACTTGCCTAGCCTTGCTAATAATAAATAGGTTGTTTTTCATACATACATATACATTTTCTGCCATTTTCGGGTGTTGTCGGGACTCCTGATAACGTTTTGTGACATCTCCTAAAACTACAGGACCAGTAATGTGCTGCTGAAGCAAGTCCGTTTTTTTTAATTAATATGCATTTTCTGCCATTTTCGAGTTTTATCGGGACTCCTGATTGTCCCGACCAGAACAGGACTCTGAACACAGATGCAGGATTTTAAGACAATATATTTATTTGGACAAGGGAAAGGGTCAAAAAGGGAAGAAACTTAACAGGCTACCAAAAGCAGAGCTTACCTAATCTCTAAACTAACAAAATCTCAATGAACTCAAAACGCTCCAGCTGCGGAGGGAAAAATGTTGCAAAGAGAACAATATGCAAAAACAACACAAAGCGCTCCAAGGGAGGCAATTCTAAACAACTAATCTTACCTGACAAAAAGGGTACAAAGAACGTGGCAATGACTGTGAACATGGACCGCTGGAGGTTCGCACAAAACATACGATAACACTCTGGCACAGGACAGAAGGAAGACGAGCCATTTATACACATGAGGGTGGATGACACAGGTGGACACAATCAGGCAATCAGGAGAGACAGACCAGTGAAACAGGAGGTAGGGCAAGTGACCTGAAACGAGAGGGAGAGTTAACCTTTCAAAATAAAACAGGAAATGACAAGACAACATGAAACCAGACAAAACCCAGACAAGACTTCACCCAGGTGTGACACTGATGAGGTTTTGAGACATCTCCTACAACTACAGGACCAGTATTGGGCTGCTGAAGCAAGTCCGTTTTTTAAATTTGTGTGTAAGGGTCCCCCCTTATGACATTTTTGCGAAAAAAAAGTTTTCCAAACATATGCATTTTCTGCCATTTTCTACTATTGTTCTCTGACTGACTAATTTAACTTAATCAACCGTTTTCGAACAATCCAAAATATTAATTATCCATCCATCCATTTTCTACCGCTTATTCCCTTCGGGGTCGCGGGGGGCGCTGGAGCCTATCTCAGCTACAATCGGGCGGAAGGCGGGGTACACCCTGGACAAGTCGCCACCTCATCGTAGGGCCAACACAGATAGACAGACAACATTCACACTCACATTCACACACTAGGGCCAATTTGGTGTTGCCAATCAACTTATCCCCAGGTGCATGTCTTTGGAGGTGGGAGGAAGCCGGAGTACCCGGAGGGAACCCACGCAGTCACGGGGAGAACATGCAAACTCCACACAGAAAGATCCCGAGGCCGGGATTGAACTCACGACTACTCAGGACCTTCGTATTGTGAGGCAGACGCACTAACCCCTCTGCCACCGTGCTGCCGTAATATTAATTATAATAATAATTATTGTTGATATCGTATTGGATCAATATCTGTATCGGCCAATACTCAAGACTCTAATATTGGTATGTTATAGGAAGTGAAGAAGTTCTATCAGGACATCCAAAATCGTAATGAGGACAAGTGGGTTGACATCTAATTACAGAATGAAAATGCGCATTAACATTTTTGTAAAGGATGAATTTTGTCCACGAGACAACTCTGTAGAGATTGAAAATATTGACGCACTGCAGCATCCAATCTGTTACTGTGATTGATATGCAATGTAGAGCAAACTGTGGCGGACTGCAGAGAAGCAGGAGATTATTTCGATTGCAGTCAGATAGTGAGAAGGAAAGGAAAAAATGTGTTTAATGTTTGTCTAGCCACCGAATTGTTGCATTTTTGAGCTGTTGGAAGGTGACACAAACCTAAAGGTAAGTATACAATCTCGTCAAACTCATTACTTATGCAGCGCGCTTGTTACCGTTAAAATTTTTTTGTTGTACTTGTCGCATCCACAGCTCATCTCACAAATCAACCTACATCAACTTCATTGCTGTTCTGAACCTATAATATCTAACCTTTACCAATTAACCGGAAACCTCTAACCTGTATCTTCTACCCTGTAACGAACCTTTAACATCTAACCTATAACATATAACCTGTATCCTCTGACCTGTAACAAACCTGTACTATCTAACCTTTAACATCTAACCTGAAACCTCTAACCCAGTGGTGTCCAAACATTTTGACTGGGGGTCTGCATGGGTTTAAAAATTTGGCCAGGGGACGAAAGCAGACTGCATATTGTTATAATAATATAATGGATATAAAATGGATAAATATTATAGTTGATTATTAGGAGTATGTGAAAGTTAAACTTCTACATTGTTTATTTCCCTGACATCCTCCTTAAGGGTTTTTAATTAAGCTAAAATGCACCAAACATGGATAAGTGTGGAGAGAATATTTTGCATTTTTTTCCCATAATCCATTGTAATAGATTTAAATGGGTATTAAAAAAACCTTGACCATTTAGATTTTTGTATGTTGATTGGATGTTTTTTATAATATCCTCAAAGTTCAATAAGCAGATTTTGTTATGTGTGACCATGATTGTTGATTTTTTGTGCTGGTTGAATTTTCTTTTTTCTGCACCTTGACTAAAAAGGTTGTTTGGATTGGGTCATATACAAAAGTACATGAATGCTGTGTTTCATCTTCTTCAAAGTATCACATAATTACTTTTGGTGGCCACCATATGGCGAGAAAATGGCAGCAGTCAAACCCCTGTATATGTATATATGATACGGATACACCGCTCACAGTCAAATTGTTTATTTAAATCATGCTGTCTGTCTCGCCGGCCAAATTGAAGATGCCGGCGGGCCATAGTTTGGACAACCCTGCTCCAACCTGTCACTTCTAACCTGTAACAGCTGCCTATACCTATACCGTCTGTGCAACCATTTTTCCCCAGTGTACAAATAAAGAAACCTTGACCTTGACATCTAGCCTTTAACTGCTAACCTGTAACATTTCACCAGTAACCTGTAGAGAAAATATATCGTGTCAGCCATGTTGTGGTTTTCAACGCTTCCATATGGAGTCTACTGACAGATGTACTTTAAGTTAAAACTATACACTAATTTGTATTAGAAATGGCTACAGAGGAGGATGCATGTGCAAGTACGATTCAGTCTTCCCCCACAAAAAGAAGATTGACAAAACAAATACATTTATTGACTACATTGGCGGACTCAGACAAAGCTGTTCGAGTAAAACTTTATAATATATGAATGTATCCGCTGACATCACCAATTGGACAAAGGCAAGATTGTTTTATAAACATCTTCGCCATGCCTTTATGGTTTAATTTTACATTTTCGGGACTTAAGCAGATCCCAAATACACAAAAACAGGTACCAATTGGTAACAAAAGTTGGTTTTGCATTATAGGTCTCCTTTAATGTAAACATGCAAAAGGTACGGTGTGAATCAACTATCTGTAAAATACATGGAAATGGGGTAGGATTAAATATAAGCTTTGCTTCTGCCTACTCCTTTTCAGATATGTTGAAATGTATACATGTAACCACATGATGTTCCTCCATGTAACTTGTTTAACATGTCTGAAACAAATAAATCATAACCATAACCATAATATCTATTTTGTAGTTTTGCTGCACCTTGCCTTGCCTTTACATGGAATAAAGTCTGAATAAAAAACACGTTCAAGTCTTTGTAATATTAAGACTTATTCAAACAGAGGCTTATGTTTTTGTATTATTGCGTGGGACAAAAGGACAAGTAAGAAAATAAAAAAAGTGTCCAGGTTGTCAAGTCACCTTCATCGCGCCTGGAAAGAAAGCTTCTGATGAGACGCCATGAAGGACTGCAGAAGAAAGGAAACAGAATGAAAGGTTTGTGTTTGAATGTGCTCTAATCAGCAGCCAAGACTTCAGGCTTTGAATGTCCCAACACGCATTAAAGACACCGGAACCGCATTGAACCACAGCCCACAACCCAAATCATGTTGACCACGATAAGAACATTCTACAAGCATTGTGTACAAGCATGCAGGTAAATGACATCTAAAGTCAGCGCTACATACTCGATTATTAACCCATTGTCTTAAAACTCTCAGTTTTGCATACTGTATCTAAACAAAAAGCAAGGCCATTTTGATTAACATTCAATACAAACTGGTGGAGATACCTTGGCCTGAGGGCAGTCATGCTGGAACACATAAAGCTGTGAGACAATGTTCAAAGCATACAATTGTCATGGGTATTGTCATGAAACAATAGATAATGCTGCACATTTTCCCAAATAAACTTGCTAGGTCATGAGAAAAAAGTTGTAATAAACCAAGGTATTGACAATAAAGTAATTCTCCATCCATCCATTTTCTACCGCTTGTCTCTATCGGGGTCGCGCTGGAGCCTATCCCAGCTGCGCTCAGGCAGAAGGCGGGGGGGTGGGGGGGGTGGGGGGGTGTTACAGGGCCAACACAGATAGACAGACAACATTCACACTAACATTCACACACTAGGGCCAATTTAGTGTTGCCAATCAACCTATCCCCAGGTGCATGTCTTTGGAGGTGGGAGGAAGCCGGAGTACCCGGATGGAACCCACGCAGTCACTGGGAGAACATGCAAACTCCACACAGAAAGAAGATCGAACCCAGGACCTTTGTATTGTGAGGCACACGCACTAACCCCTGGTCCACAGTGCTGCCCTAAAGCAATTAGATTTACACATATATTCATAAAATTACAATATCCTTCTGAGAACTAGCATGCTCTACATTGGACATTTGTTTTCTGTTATGCATTTTTGACAGAAAAAAAGCATTGTTTTAATCACAAATATCCACTGGCAAGTTGTGAGAATAAAAATACTAAGCAATCCTTTTCATAAGGATAAAGTTGCATTACAAAAAGAGTAGAATTTGTTGTGTTTCATGGATGGTTCATGTGTTAAGCCATGACTATTACAAAATAGGATTTTATTTTTTAGTATGACAGAATTGTAGTGTTACAGGTTTGAAAAAAAAAAAATGTACCAGAAAAAAAGTTGTATTCGTACAAAGATAAAGTAAAAAAATTAAAACAAATTCAAGAACAAAGTGGTAATGTTACAAAAAAATTGTCTTAGCTATTACGAACATTGTTGACTGGTAAAAGTTGAGTGGTAATGTTACAAAAATAAAGTCATAACTACTTTTTTTTTCTTTTTTTGTTTTACAAAAAAATAGTTGTGATGTTACAATGATAAAATTGTAACTATAATGAAAATCCCACAACAAAAAAGGTTAACATTACAAAGACAAAATCGTTGTGATGCTTGGATGAAGTCGTAACTGATAAAAAAAAATGTACACAAAAAAAGTTGTAATGTTCCAAAAATAAAGTTGTAACTCCTACAAAAATTGCACAAGAAAATGTGTAATTTTATAAATTTCTACGGTTAAGGGATCAGGTTAGGATCTTATAAATCTGCGTAATGTGATTTTCAATGTGTTCTCATTTTCACATCAATTTGCCAAGTGCCATTTGCTGTAATCTCACACATTTACATGTCAAATATTCATTAATATGTATTTTTCTTTTTAAATAAACTAAATCTAATCTAACAGTTTTAGACTTGATAAATCACAGTGCGTGTGCTAAATGATTCCATTTTACTTTTTTTTTCTCCCGGTATTGCGAGCGTTCTGATGATCAGCATATATTCTGTATATTCATGAAGACAGACACGCTAAATCTGTGCACAAGTAGATTAGCTTTGAGTGTGCTATCAAGTTTGCATATGATTTAGTACATGCAAACCTTTAGTAGTCTACAAAAAATGTTTGTGTTAAAATAATAAAGAAATGTGTACAGTATACAGTATGTATTTGTATACTGACTGGTCACTAGGTGTTAGTAACGTCAGATCCCAGCCAGTATTAAATTGCCCCCCTCCCTAAAAATACTACAATAGTACAGGGATAAAGCTGTAATTAGAAGAAAACAGTAATGTTACAAGGATAAGGGTGTGATGTTACGAGAAGAATGCAAAGAATACATGAGTGAGGACTAAGGAATATTCTGAGGACAAAAGTGTAGAACATGGTATGAATGAGTCGTATTACACACCAGGAGGAAGATTGGAGACATTAAAAGCACATTTTGTTTGTCATTTCGCCGCCTTGCATGAACTCACTCTGCAATTCTGTCATGATGAAAACATTGTTGACGTGTTGGCACGACCCCCGAAATGGAAACACATCTTGTCTTGTCATATTCGTTTTGCTTTCATGTTCAAATATACAGCCAGCACAACAACAATGATGGTAATAATAATAATTCACCCTATGAATGTAACAGCAATGCATGGTTTTTCATTGAAGATGGACAATTTTGAAACAATTATTAACAATGTGACATTTACTAACATTCACTGGTCTGTTACATTTCCAAACAGATTAAATCATGCACCACATGGACAATAACGTTTTACCATATAATATAATGCACAACAAAAGAAAAGACACATCTGAAACATGTTTAAAGACCAATATTTGTGTTTTTTATTCCTTATTAGTATTAACATTTCAGTCTTTCCTCATTATGTTATGCCTTTTTCGCTCTATTTTTCCATTTTCCATACCACCACATAATAGTGTCTCTAAGTTGTGTTTTCTTAGCATTCATAAAAGTGATGAAGGTTGGGTTACGCGCTTCTGGATGTTTTCTGCACACTGTGGTAGTGCTCACTCCCCTGGGAGGATTTCCGCTCTCACTCGCAAAGTAAATACTTTTGTGACCACTTGTATTTGATAAGCAAATAAATGCATGACACAAGATACCCCTCTCTTTCACTTTTAGGCCCCGTTTACACTAAGGTTATCCAGGGTAAATCACACCTAACCGTATCCATGTCCACACACAACAATGCCACCATTTAAGACCCCCGCCCCCCTCCGTCCGCCGGCGCAACGCGACCTCGTACGCATGCGCGTAAAAAAAAATAAAAAAATAAAATCCACCTCAGCGTCCATCTGCTCCAAACTCTCCAGTAGATGACTTTACTTCACTGTGAAGTTGTTATTTAAAAGAGCTATATTGTAAATAGTTTGCTGTGCATTTTACATTTGTTTGCTGTGTTTTGTGTGCAAGTTTTTAAATTAAAATTAATCTCCTTTGAACAATATCCAGTGTTGTGGTATTTTAATTAACTAGAATCCAGTGTGCTGTGGGGCCCTATTGTAGTGAATCACACTTGAACCATCTTACATGAATCAAATCTTTAATCGACATGAGAAAGTAAACGATGCGATAAAGAACATTTGACAACAATTAATCTAGGGATCTAAATATACATATATATATACTATATATATATATTATATATATATATATATATATATATATATATATATATATAACCATTGTTGTGGGTTGACTCCACCGTTGGGGTATTATTTTGTGAGATATGGCATCAGGGGATAAGCTGGGTCACCCAAAATAAAAACAGGGACTGGATCTTCATCTTCCAGCACTTGTTTGGGACACGAGGGGATGGTTCCATCTTTCAGCTGCGCGCTAATGGCGGAGTTAGCGCAGATGCGGGCATCATGCACGCTGCCTGGCCATTTCACAGTCACATCCATAAAGCAATATTTGAAGCCACACACTGCCTGTATCACATCCACAGGAGGAAGGGACAAAGTTTTTAGGTAAATAGAATCACAGCTGCGAAAGTTCTCTTGCCGTCTGAGAAGTGTTGTATCCGAAATAGCTGTAATCGCGCATTTCCTTCACTTAAGGTATTCATGTGTGATTTCCCCAAGCGTCTGTACATGTAGAAGAAGGACAAACACGGGCATGTCTGGATGACTCGCCTCCATCTTTTTAGCTTCGGTTGTTATGAAGCTGGCTGGGGCTCGGCCTTTCTGGCGTCACTTCCTCTCCGAACTCACTTTGTAAACGATCAATGAGTCCATACAAAGCTAAGTGCCGGAGATTCAAGAAATACACGGCTGACTTGCCCGTGTAAAAAATTGTCAGAGGAGGGGAATCTTAAACGCTGGTTAAGTGTGGCTGAAAGGGGGCTTAGGCTAAATAACTATTTGTTTAAGGGGTTAAACGACTTAGTGTAGACATGGCCTTAGTATGTACCTCTGCTTGCTAAATACAGCGACAAAGTGGCTAAATTGCATCACAGATCACTTCTGCTACGTCTTATTCTCAAACAAACCAAGCGCATATGAGGTGTGTTGTGAAGCCAAATTACGGCCTCAGCGAGTGACGGAAGGTCATTTTATCTTCCTTATGCAGTGAAAAGCGGAGCAAACTAAATTTAAGTTTTTTTTAATAGGCTCGCCATGTCATGTTTTTTATAAAGCTTCCTTAAATAATATGCGCATTTGGCTCTACGGCCCCCCTACTGTTGTAAAATGTAACATGCTATTATTCTACTACTTCCTTTCATGTCAGTGTGTTTAAACAAGGACTGATTGGCAATGCTGATGCTAACATAAGACTTCATAATACCTGGATAAAAGAACGCTGAGCCACTGTCACTATGTCAACATAAGTAAGTCTTATGATAAGTTGCTTTTGCTTTGAAATGATAGCAAAATATTTTTTGTGGTCAAATTATTTTATACTCTGGCTTTAATTTTAACCAGTGTTTGTATAGTTTTATATTTTTTGGCATTTTTTTTAGGGTTCAACATGGACAAAATACAGACACTGACTGACCCAGACACTGTTCTACTTCCTGTATGTGTCATCCTGTGGTGACTTTTTTGCTGCTCCTGTGCGCCGTTCGCCACACCTGCCTCTGATTAGTGATCAGGAGACTCACCTACCTCTTATTCCTAATCAGAGATCTTTAAATGCCAGCCTGGCCTTTCAGTAGGGGATGTATCCATACTTGCCAACCCTCCAGATTTTTCCCGAAGATAACGGTCACACCTCAAAGTCAAGCGCGGCAGTTAGAACAGAACGGCGCAGCACCAAGTTCCTGGGGGGGCAGATAACTGACAATATAACCTGGTCCCTACACACCGGAGCTCTTGTAAAAAGAGCTCAGCAGTGCATGCAATTTTTGCGTCGGATGAAAAGAGCGCAGCTTCCCCTCCCCCCCATTCTCACCACAATCTACAGAGGCACTATAGAGAGCCTACTGACCAACAGCATCTCTGTCTGGACTGGAGCCTGCAGTGCCTCAGACTGAAAGTCTCTCCAGAGAGTGGTGAGGACGGCGGAAAAGATCATCAGGACTCCTCTTCCTCCTATCCAGGAGATCGCAAAAAGCCGCTACCTGACCAGAGCTCAGAAAATCTGCAGAGACTCATCCCACTCCCACCAAGGACTGTTTTCACTGCTGGACTCTAGAAAGAGGTTCCGCAGCCTCCGAAGCAGAGGTTCTGTAACAGCTTCTTCCCTCAGGCCGTAAGACTCTTGAACGCATCATAATTATCCCCTCAACTCCCCCCAAAATGGATTAACTCGCTGGAATAAAAAAGTCAATATAACATACATCCATAAAAATGGATGCATATAAAAAAGTGCAATATATTTATCTGTACAGTAACCTATTTATTTATTTATATATTGTTGGAAGCATATCCATATTTAAGTGTTACTTCTTTCTAAAAACTCCTATAGTCATATTTACATCAGCTAATGTCTCGTGTGGTACAAAGTGTTTGTATTCGAGTGTCCTTGGTTAGAGTCAGAGCGCTGTCTTTGTTGAGACTGCCATTACATTCCTAAGATACGGAGCAGAGCTAGACTGGGGAAACAGCAGGTGGGGGGGACAGGAGAAGGAGGAAGTAGACAGGAGTTCCGGGGTTTTGGTAGACCGATCTGGACCGGGCTGGGGAACGCTGGTGTGCTGGATTGGTCTCAGGTTTGTCCTCTAAGCTTGGAGAATAAACCACAAAATACCAACTTCTGCCTGGTGATTGAATATAAACAACAGCATATTGCCATAAAAAGAATCTGGGAGAGACTAGCAATTTGAATTCCCCATTGGAGGAATGCTGGTCGACGCAACAATTTGGGGGCTCGTCCGGGATGGCACGCTGTTGATTGATGACTTCTTGCAATCTTCTGGACAGACTCAATTGGCCAATTCAAGGTAAGCAGAACCTTTCTTTTTAGATAAAATCTGCGTTAGGAGTCTGTCCTGAAGTCTGTAAGTCAAACACTGTTTTGTAATCCCAGGCACAGAGTGGTGATTTTGATAGATTGATTGCATTTTTGCCCTGTCCGCCATTTTACATAATAGTTGTACATAGTGGTCAACTCATGTCATTGTGTCTTGAATCTTTCATCTGTGCCTGATAATGTTATTGGTTAAAGTCCATCCCTATATTAAAATTCGCAAGGTTAGAGTCCTTCTGAATAATACGGTAAAGTTCTTGGTTAAAGTCTGTTCGTATTTTTAATTCTGAGGTTGGAGTCCTTATTAATAATACGATAAAGTTGTTGGTTAAAGTCCGTTCGTATTTTTAATTCTGAGGTTGGAGTCCTTATTAATAATACGATAAAGTTGTTGGTTAAAGTCCGTTCGTATTTTTAATTCTGAGGTTAGAGTCCTTATTAATAATACGATAAAGATTACCGTGACGGGCTGCTTCACTGACGAGTAAGCAAATAGTCGGGTGTGGTTCGCCCTGGGGATTTGGTCACCCCTAATAGAGTTCAAGGTTAAAGTCCTTATGAAAAATACGAGAAATACATTCTCGGGTTACGGATGGGGCATGAGAGACACAATGACCACAGGGTTTGACATGAATAAGTGTGACAGATAGAAATGTGATGGCGGTCGGGGAGGAATGTGATGAATCATTACTGTTTTTGATGATCAATTGAATGTACGGTTGTCGACAATGGAATTAGAAGGTACAGTTTAAAAAGAAAAAAAAGAGAACGTTCCTTGAAAGGGTTAAGAGGGGGTTTACAATACTCGAAAAGTCGTGAACTCAAACGTCTGGTAAAATAAGGAAATAAAAAATAAAATAAAATAAAATAAAAAAGTAACTGGAAGTTTTATGGTAGGTGAAACGCAGAGAGTGCTCGTGTGTGTGTGTGCTGCTGAGTGTGTGTGTGTGTGTGTGTGTGTGTGTGTGTGTGTGTGTGTGTGTGTGTGTGTGTGTGTGCACTGGTGAAAATGGAACACTCAGGGAGAGAATTTAAGAGTTTGGCGTATGACAAAAGTAAACGGGGATTACGTGGAAAAACAAAATGCAGCAAAACAAACGATGATTAATGACAGAATGAACTGATTGTTTTTTTGTCTGCCGCGCATTCGCAAGACAATTCAAACGACCCGCCCAGACTTTGACTAAGTCACCGCCCCCTACTCCAGTGACAAGAGAAGGAGGTATTAACACGCCCCCTCTAAGATTAATCCTGCCTCCGAAAATTAACCCCTTGTACATGTCTGACCATTTTCTCCGGCAGACATTTTTGACACATGACATTAACACTTTGGACATACTACAATATAAGTCTATTGCCGATGCATACATGCAAGCCATTGTTGACCTTGCTTTCCCACCTGTACCTCCGGGAGGGAACCTTTGGCCAAACACTTTGGACAAAGTTAACCCTGATATACAAGGTGCCAAAAACAATATATGGCAGGACATTTTATTCATCCCATGCAAAATAGGGCTAATGACAGAGCAACAAGGAAACGACTACTTAAATTACAGATCGCTGAAGATAAAAGGTTAAAAGAACTAAAAGGTCAAAGATCAGCTATCGTATATTCAGCAGTGGGTGACCTTGCTTTTGAGTTCCAACAGGTGGAGGAAAGAATCCTCAACAGACGTGCGGTTGGACTCGGGTGGTGGACAACACGATGCTTCAAAGCCGGTCTGGGGTAGACACTGTTTCGGCTGTGACCAGCCTGGTCACTGGAGTCGTGACTGTCCGAACATTTCCGAACAGGAAAGGTTCCGTCGTGCCGACAAACGAACACGAAGGCGTGTAAGAGGACGCCCACATCAGGAGCCGCAGCAGGAAGTACCGACAGGACCCCTGCTGGACATGAGTGTCAACGGACAATTTTATCAGCCACCCATTCGATTCTGAATGCAGAGGTACCAAAAAAACTGTGTGCTTCCTCTTTAAAGGTCGAAGGCTTCGCTGGGGTCACAAGAAGGTTACCTGTCACCAAACCACTTCCGGTTCAGATTGCTGGACCTCCTTTACAGACTGTACCCTGACATTCAAATCGCAAAGAAGGAACATTCCTGGTGTTACCTGACGGCTGAACCACCCAGCTGCGACACCACTACCAAGACTACTCCATGAGCTCATACCACAGCCTGAAACAACAGGAATGGCTGACATCCAACTGCTCTAGCGGTGAAAACCCTGACTGGCTGAGATGCTTCTGTGTGTTCTGCCACCCGAGTCGCCATATGTTATGATTATTTATATATGTTGGAACTCAAGGTGTGGCTGCTCATGTTGACCTATCTTTGCAACAGCTAGCATGGTATAAGATGGACACAATAGTGTCCCACATTGTTCCCTTGCTCTCTGTCTCGCCTACAAAACCAAAGAACTTAGGTCCAATGATAAGACACGGCGTAGCTGCCAAACATTACACCGACACCCAAATACCACATTTTCAATTGTTTAGGTTTAGCCCATGGTTATGTTAAACACATAACTATGGGCTGAACTTTAGACACCTGTAGGCTACGAGGAGCTAGCAGCTACACAACAGCTGAGCTAAAACGACACATTACACATTTAAGCATATCAAAGAATTATAGTTGCTCATTACATACACATAGTCGTCAAGACAGAAGTCTGATAGAAAGTATTCAGTAACAAACGTGTCTGCATCATTCAACTTTCTACAACATGAGCTTGACTTAATGAATTATTGGGGCCACCAGGTGTGGTAAAAATTCAAAATACTATTGCTAAAGCATCCGCCATAAGGGTAGCATTTTTCTAGTATTGGTGACAATATAAATATAAGCATATTTGGTTACTTTCACCATATTGAATAAATTACATAAAATATAGGGTTTAGTTGAGTTTGAGTTATTTGTGATATCGCTAAGGGGTCCCCTACCCTAACACCACCCCCCAGTGGACCATAGAGGCTAAAGAGACTTTCATTGACCTCAAACATGACCTGTCCTCCGCTACTTGACTATTAGCTGACCTTTTTCTTAGATATTTCTGAAAGTGATAGTATGACTAACACCAGGGGTGGGCAATTAATTTTTACCGGGGGCCGCATGAGCAACCTGAGCACTGCTGGGGGGCCACACTGACAATATTTCAATTAAATTTTGCTCAAATTATTTTTGATATACCGTAAGATAGATAATAATAATAATAATATTTTCATTTAACCTAACTTATCTTTATACAAAAGCAGATGGCTTTTGATGGTTTTATTTTTAACACTTTCTTACACAACACTTCCTGATGTATATTACAATACAAAAATTTCAATTTCTGTCACTTTATCCTGCATCCTCTTTGTTGTAAAACCTTTATTTAACCAGATAAGAAAACATTGTGAACGTAGCACGCCTGTAAGGTGATTGGCGAAGAAGGAGAAAGCGTTGCTGTTGCGGAAATGAGGAGTGAGGATTGGTTTTCCTTTTGGAAAGAACGAGATAAGTTGAGCTGTGTTAGTATAGCATGCTCAATAAAAGTTTAAAAAGTGCATCAGACTTGGTGTGCACTTCTTCTGGACGCTACAATTGATGTCAGAAGTGGGATGAAATGCCTCCCAGTTCGCCTTGCCATCAAACCTGGGAGTCTTCATTGAGGGCGGAATTCCCCCCGTGGCAAGCAGCGTGGCTGCACCTGTAAACACTCTCTCTCTCTCTCTCTCTCTCTCGCTCTCTCTCTCTCTCTCTCTCTCTCTCTCTCTCTCTCTCTCTCTCTCTCTTTGCGGCGAGCTCCTCACGTGGCACGTACCTCCCGATGACGTAGCACACAAACAGCGCAGTATGCGCAAAGTTTTACTTCTGCCACCAATTGTAGCGTCCAGAAGAAGTGCACATCAAGTCTGACGCTCTTTTTAAACTTTTATTGAGCAAGCTATACTAACACAGCTCAACATATCTCGTTCCTTCCACACGCACGTCTCCTCACTCCTCATTTACGCAACTCAAGAAGACAACATCTACTTCAGCAGGTCGTTACACTATATTCTTTAAACACAGCAACGTGTGTACCACAAATAAGCACACAGCTTTACCTTTACTTGTCTTGTTGAAAACACGCCATTCGTCATCAACTTTTCTCTTTTTAGTCGCTGTGCGCCTTCCCTCACAGGACATACGCACAATAACACTTTTCAAAATAAAAGCAGCACAGTTGTATTGCACGCACGACAAAGATGTTTTTTTAAATTTATTTTGTAATTTGAGATTGCCGCTGCGCGGGCCGGACAGGGACGTACAAAGGGCCGGATGCGGCCCGCGGGCCGCACAATGCCCAGGTCTGACTAACACAGTCCTTTTTTTCAGAAACAAAAGGGGGTGAGTGAGGGTGGATACAGACTCCTTGGAACAAAATCGACAATCATCCGACTCTGACACATTCCATAGTTTTAACATTTTTCCCGTGGGTAAGAAGTTATAACTAATTTTAATTTGAAAATAATGATTTTACACATCGATAGTACCTTTAGTATATCAAATTTAGAATATGGAGGAGGTGAGGGTGAACCATGTATAGTCTTTGATTTCACTGATATGATCAATACGGTACAAGGGAAAAGGTACGTACTGACTTGTGTTGACAATCACAGTGGTTGGCCGGAAGCAACAACAACCTCAAAAGAAGATGCAATATCAGTAATTAAATGACTTGTGAATGACCTAGTACCCCGACATGGTTTCCCCAAAAAGATTAGGTCAGACAACGGCAACCATTTAAAATAATACTTACTTAGACTTGGTCGAAAAGGCTTTCGGACTAGAACACAGGTTTGGGGTACCATCCTGAGTCCCAAGGTAAGGTTGAAAGGATGGACCAGAACATAAAAAACTAATTGGCAAAAATCTGTGCACAGACCAAATTTAATTGGATTGACATGTTGCAATTAGCGTTAATGATCATTCGAAGGTCCGTGAATAAAACTGTTTTACAACCCTTTGAGTTTTTCACCCTATGAGCTGCATACAGGTCAGCCATTCACAGGACCAGCAGCCCCCCCCCCCCCCCCCATGGAAGGAGGACTCAGCGTAAAACCAAAATGGTATTTTACACAAAAATTTGCAGAATTTGTGTGCCAGTTCTTCTGTACAGATTCCCTTCCGCCCGCTGAGAGGGTCAAGATCAAGGTCATCAAACGCAAGTGGACGGAGCTCAGGTGGACTGGTCCCTTCAAGGTCGTGGAACGGACGTCCCACGCCCTTCGACTGGCTGGTGGAGGGGACACCTGGTACCACCTCTCCCTCTGCACTACAGCTGAAGAACCTGGCAGATCACCAGGGGATGTCATTGCTGACATCGCCACAACATCTGCCCCTCTTGACCCCCTCGCCACATCATCTGCCCCTCAGCCCAGGAGACGAGAGAGATTTTCTACCTACATTACTCTTTTCAACTTCTATACTGTATATCCTTGTGTGAGACCAATCCAGCACACCAGCGTTCCCCAGCCCGGTCCAGATCGGTCTACCAAAACCCCGGAACTCCTGTCTACTTCCTCCTTCTCCTGTCCCCCCCACCTGCTGTTTCCCCAGTCTAGCTCTGCTTCGTATCTTAGGAATGTAATGGCAGTCTCAACAAAGACAGCGCTCTGACTCTAACCAAGGACACTCGAATCCAAGCACTTTGTACCACACGAGACATTAGCTGATGTAAATATGACTATAGGAGTTTTTAGAAAGAAGTAACACTTAAATATGGATATGCGTTACGTTAACTACCTCTACACCCTCTGTAGCACCTAAAGTACCACCCCACCTCGATGGTGTTTCAAAGGCTCACATCCGTGCGTGCTAATGACATCACCACCGAAGTCCTGGTAACTTTGACCTTTGACCTTAGGAGCGGGTGCAGACAACCTGTGGCTCAGGTGGATGCCAAAACCTGGGTGACTGTGTTGCTTCTTCCGCTGGACGTCCCTTTTCCCACACTTACCCCACCCCTTTTAAGTTGACTGACATGTGTACCCTTCTGTTGACAATGCCACCCGACTTCTTCCCTTTGTGGCCCAAAAGCTGAATTACACGCGTTTTCAAATTACAGGACCCTCTCCGTCCCCCAACAAATTGGGTGACATCAACCGTTACTGGTGCACCACACTGATAGATGGCTCTAGGATAGGCCCTTGGGCACGAGCTGACTTATTCTGGTGTTGTGGGAAGCACAGATTGTACATTAGAATCCCAACGTCAGCCGTTGGGCTTTGTGCTATGGTTAGACTGGTGACCCCACTCACCAAATTAACACCCCTTGGAACTCCTGTTTCAGCGGCCTCTCTAACTCCCCGCCGCCGTTGAGACTAACCAACCTGACTCGTGACACCATTGAGGGACTTGCTGAACAACTTGCCCCGACCTCCCTCAGGGCCGTTCAGATCCGCATAGCCCTTGACCGCATCCTAGCCAAGGAAGAAGGAGTGTGTGCAATGTTTGGTGACCAATGCTGTACCTTCATTCCTAACAACACTACCCCCGATGGCTCAGTTCAGAGGGCCTTAAAGGGCCTCCAGGCCCTGTCTAGGGACACATTAGGCAGGTGGACTGACCTAATTAAGTCTGTCTTGGTCTCCATTCTGAGTTTTTTTGGCCATCATAGCCTCATGCGGTTGCTTTATCGCCCCTTGGGCTAAGTGTCACTAAAGGGGGTCTAGCAAAGTGGTAACTTTAAGACTTTCGAGAATTGTTGGTTTACTTCCCTGACCATGACGACATTGACGTGGACTCCTTCCATCTATCTCCCATGTAAATAAGCTGTTGTTTTATTGCTAGCTTGCTTAAAGAAAAAAAACAGCACCTACTTTAATGTGGGACGTGCTTTATAAGTTTTGTACAAGTAATAAAGATCTTATTACTGACGGGCGGTATAGCTCGGTTGTTAGAGTGGCCGTGCCAGCAACTTGAGGGTTCCAGGTTCGATTCCCGCTTCCGCCATCCTAGTCACTGCCGTTGTGTCCTTGGGCAAGACACTTTACCCACCTGCTCCCAGTGCCACCCACACTGGTTTAAATGTAACTTAAGATATTGGGTTTCACTATGTAAAGCGCTTTGAGTCACTAGAGAAAAGCGCTATATAAATATAATTCACTTCACTTCACTTATTAGAAGATCTTAAAGGGGGACTTGTTGGAAGCATATCCATATTTAAGTGTTACTTTTTTCTAAAAACTCCTATAGTCATATTTACATCAGCTAATGTCTCGTGTGGTACAAAGTGCTTGGATTCGAGTGTCCTTGGTTAGAGTCAGAGCGCTGTCTTTGTTGAGACTGCCATTACATTCCTAAGATACGGAGCAGAGCTAGACTGGGGAAACAGCAGGTGGGGGGGACAGGAGAAGGAGGAAGTAGACAGGAGTTCCGGGGTTTTGGTAGACCGATCTGGACCGGGCTGGGGAACGCTGGTGTGCTGGATTGGTCTCAGGTTTGTCCTCTAAGCTTGGAGAATAAACCACAAAATACCAACTTCTGCCTGGTGATTGAATATAAACAACAGCATATTGCCATAAAAAGAATCTGGGAGAGACTAGCAATTTGAATTCCCCATTGGAGGAATGCTGGTCGACGCAACAATATGCACCTTATTGCTTTTTTATCCTGCACTACCATGAGCTAATGCAACAAAATTTCGTTCTTATCTGTACTGTAAAGTTCAAATTTGAATGACAATAAAAAGGAAGTCTAAGTCTAAGTCTAAGTCTAAGTCTAAGAAGAGGAAGAAGCAGAAAAAGAGACATCGTGTCTTAGACATGGCGAGTAAGAAAAATAAATACGTGTTCTCTACGTGTTTTAATTTTATTTTGATAATTAGTTTAATGGGGGTGCTGGAGCCTATCTCAGCTGCATTCAGGCGGAAGGCGGGGTACACCCTGGACAAGTCGCCACCTCATTACAGATACTATTGTAACGACCTGGTCGCATCGTGGTGCGTGGTTGTTCTCCCAGGGATGCAGACGGCTTCGGACACGGCGTGCAGGTAGGACAATTATTTATTTAAGCGAATAAATCAGACAGGAACAACAAAAACGTGCTCATAGCACAGAAGACAAAAACAAAGGGACTAGCGTGGGAGCTAGTAAGCAAAAACAGCATAGCGTGAAAGCTAACGGGAATCGAAGTAGTCGTAAACTGTTGCATATAAGCAAATTAGCAAGCCAGCCGAGTGAGGCCAGGGTAAAGACTAAATAGCCCTCTGATTAGTGCCCGGACAACAGGTGAGCGTCTCGAACACTAACCAGAGGCAGCTGAGCACAATCTGCCGTCATGGCAACAGAAACAAACACAAGGTGCTGAAAACACACGTGACACTAAAAAGTAAACAAACTGTGATCCGAGCAGCGGATCCTAACAACTATATTATATTACAGATAATATGCATTACATATATTGAAGGCTAATCCAATGTAATGTATGCCTTTTTTAGTTTTTTTATTTTAATTTAATTTTTGTTTATTTATTGTATTTATTGAACTGTCTCCAACATCCACCGTTTGCATTTGCACTGTGGACAGTTATTTTAATTTGTTACTTTACTTTACTTTGTTACTTAATTCTGAGGTCTCAAGGTCGGCAAGTATGGCTGTATCATTGCTAATTGTTTCATGTTGCTTTCTTTGACTTAAGTCATGAGAGGCTAATGACATTAGTGATTTGCTTTCATTAAAGTCTGTCTATGCTTTCATTAAAGTCTGTCTATGCTTTATGTGCATTTCGCTGCAGCACAGCTCCTTGTTTATAAATTAAATACTTGTATCTGCTCGCCGTCTTTCCACATCTTGTGGTCAGAGCTACTGTAGCGGCCCAGGCATAACAGACACGTTGATGTAATCTCTTATACAAAACCCAAAACCAGTGAGGTTAGCACGTTGTGTAATTCGTAAATAAAAACAGAATACGATGATTTGTAAATCCTTTTCAACTTATATTCAATTGAATAGACTGCAAAGACAAGATATTTAATGTTCAAACTGAGAAACGTATTCTTTTTTTGCAAATAATAATTAACTTAGAATTTAATGGCAGCAAAAATTGGCACAGGGGAATTTTTACCACTGTGTTACATGGCCTTTCCTTTTAACAACACTCAGTAAACATTTGGGAACTGAGGAGACCAATTTTTTAAGCTTTTCAGGTGGAATTATTTTCCATTCTTGCTTGATGTACAGCTTAAGTCATACTTGCCAACCCTCCCGTTTTTAGCGGGAGAATCCCGATATTCAGCGCCTCTCCCGACAACCTCCCGACAGAGATTTTCTCTCGACAAACTCCCAGTATTCAGCCGGAGCTGGAGGCCACGCCCCCCCCCCCCCAAAAAAAGTCTGCCGCAGCTGCGATTGGACCTGACCAGCCTCCGGGTACAAGTACTGGAGTACCAATTGCTTGCCAGGGAAGATCTTCCCCAGGAAGCAAGGATTGACCGGTTTTGGGCCATGCTAGGGAGAGATGGAAGATTCCACACTCTCGTGCATTTGATGAAAGCAGTTTTGTGCGTGCCACACAGCAATGCATCATCAGAGAGGGTGTTCAGCATTGTTAGAAAAATAGTGACAGAGAATAGAAAGAGGATGGACAATTCAACCCTTAACAAAGCATTGTACTTTCAAGTACAAAAATGAGTAGATGAGTGTTGTGTGTGTGTGTGTATATGTGTAAATAAATGAACACTAAAATTCAAGTATTTCTTTTATATATATATATATATATATATATATATATATATATATATATATATATATATATATATATATATATATATATATATATATATATATATATATATATATATATGTAACGGTGTAGAAACAGACGTTCATTATGCTTGATTAAATTATGAAAGAAGTGTTGCAACAGCGCCTGTTGCTGGCGAGAAGTGGTATGTACTTTACCTGCGAGAAGTGCTCAGAACTGTGCCTTCCAACTGATAATACCGTGACCCAAGTGGACTCACAGTCTCACAATGTGCACTGTTTTGCAGGACACTGTAATAAAATAAATTCATAATCCACCTGGTGCCAGTGATATGTTGAAGCGACAGCAGTGTGGAGCTGCATTTTGCCACATACAGTTGTGGACCGTCACACATATATATATATATATATATATATATATATATATATATAGCTAGAATTCACTGAAAGTCAAGTATTTATATATATATATATATATATGAAATACTTGAGTTGGTGAATTCTAGCTGTAAATATACTCTCTTCTTAACCACGCCCCTAACCACGCCCCCCGCCCCAACCACGCCCCCCACCCCGACCAAGCGCGCCCCCCCCCACCTCCCGATATTGGAGGTCTCAAGGTTGGCAAGTATGGCTTAAGTTGTTCAACAGTCCGGGGGTCTCCGTTGTCGTATTTTAGGCTTCATAATGCGCCACACATTTTCAATGGGAGACAGGTCTGGACTACATGCAGGCCAGTCTAGTACCCGCACTATTTTACTATGAAGCCACGCTGTTGTAACATATGGCTTGGCATTGTCTTGCTGAAATAAGCAGGGACGTCCATGAAAAAGATGTTGCTTGGGTGGCAACATATGTTGCTCCAAAACCTGTATGTACCTTTCAGCATTAATGGTGCCTTCACAGATGTGTAAGTTACACAGGCTTTGGTCACTGATACACCCCCATACCATCACAGATGCTGACTTTTGAACTTTGCACCTTTAACAGTCCGAATGGTTCTTTTCCTCTTTGGTCCGGTGGATACAACATCCACAGTTTCCAAAAAAAATTTGAAATGTGGACTCATCAGACCACAGAACACTTTTTCACTTTGCATCAGTCCATCTTAGATGAGCTCAGGCCCAGCGAAGCCGGCGGTGTTTATGGGTGTTGTTGATAAATGGCTTTCGCTTTGCATCAGCAGCAGGTGTGTCGGTTGATGATTGCGCACAGCTGTGCTGGTGTGTGGCAGCAGAAGCAGAGTGTGTATGGGTGTGTCCTGCGGCATGTGCAGACGAAGGAGCAGCTGATTGTGCACGCCCCATGACATGTTGTTGATGAACGGTTTTCGCCTTGCATAGGAGAGTTTTAACTTGCACTTACGGATGTAGCGACAAACTGTAGTTACTGACAGTGGTTTTCTGAAGTGTTCCTGAGTCCATGTGGTAATATCCTTTACACATTGATGTTGCTTTTTGATGCAGTACCGCTTGAGGGATCGAAGGTCACGGGCATTGCTGCTTACATGCAGTGATTTCTCCAGATTCTCTGAACTTTTTGATGATATTACGGACCGTAGATGGTGAAATCCCTAAATTCTTTGCAATAGCTCATTGAGAAATGTTGTTCTTAAACTTGACAATTTGCTCACGCGTTTGTTCACAAAGTGGTGACCCTTGCCCCATCCTGGTTTGTGAATTAACCTGTTCCCAATTAGCCTGTTCACCTGTGGAATGTCCCAAATAAGTGTTTGATGAGCATTCCTCAACTTTATCAGTCTTTTTTGCCACTTGTGCCAGCTTTTTTGAAACATGTTGTAGGCATCAAATTCCAAATGAGCTAATATTTGCAAAAAATAATTCTTAATTCTTATATTCAATTGAATATAAGTTGAAAATGATTTGCAAATCATTGTATTCTGTTTTTATTTACGATTTACACAACAAAGTCCGTGGTTTTGGGTTTTGTATATATTGTTGTATATTTTAATGTGCGGTCATGTTTCCTGTGAAGCAGCAACCCATTTTAATTGTATGACTTAAATTTTCTACCCTAGTGTGTGAATGTGAGTGTGAATGTTGTCTGTCTATCTGTGTTGGCCCTGCGATGAGGTGGTGACTTGTCCAGGGTATACTTCCTCTCTCCCCCCAATCACACTTCAAAGTTTGAGGCTTCACTCTATCTACTGTAACTATTTGTTTTAGCATAATTTACATATTTGTTGGCCTATATAAAGCATTTTTAAACACAAAAATGGCTAAATAAAGTGAAACTATCAATACTACAATAGTATTGGCCTCTCGATGACACCAAACCAATCAGATCATGCTATTCAGTATGGGGGCCACTAATTCGGCTCAGCCTCAGACAACATTACTTAAGAGTGTGTAACCGACCACCACCAAAATGTATTCACATTCATACAACAATGTACATTCATACAACAATTTAATTTGCACTGGGAACAAAGTGGGTGCAATGTCTTGCCCAAGGCAGTGGCTCAGATGGCGGAAACTGGATTTGTACCAGGAAACCTCAAGTTTCTAGAAAGTCGATCTACCATCTGAGCCACGCCACCCCTATATTAATATCAGCACGGTGGCACAGGGGTTAGTGCGTCTGCCTCACAATACGAAGGTCCTGAGTAGTCGTGAGTTCAATCCCGGGCTCGGGATCTTTCTGTGTGGAGTTTGTATGTTCTGCCCGTGACTGCGTGGGTTCCCTCCGGGTACTCCGGCTTCCTCCCACCTCCAAAGACATGCACCTGGGGATAGGTTGATTGGCAACACTAAATTGGCCCTAGTGTGTGAATGTGAGTGTGAATGTTGTCTGTCTATCTGTGTTGGCCCTGCGATGAGATGGCGACTTGTCCAGGGTGTACCCCGCCTTCCGCCCGATTGTAGCTGAGATAGGCTCCAGCGCCCCCCGCGACCCCGAAGGGAATAAGCGGTAGAAAATGGATGGATGGATGGATGGATAATCTTTATTGAATACCATTAATGTAGTATAATATTGTAAACAGTACGATATAACATATTAATAACTAATCACATTTATCGATTACATTTAGATGAATCACAATAATTGATAATATACACACATTATAAAGTTATAATGATTATTATAATAATTTCTCTATTATTCAAAATAGGGACAACACATTAATGAACATATAGAGTACATATACAATTACATATTTTGTAAGTATTATACATAATATTACTGTAAATTATACACTACATGATTTTTCTGATAAATTTAAAAAAATATATAAAATATGAGATTTATATAAAATATAAATTGACAAATAACTCAAAAACAATCCTGTATGATATTTATGATTTTTGTTACAGTATCAGAATAAATGCATTTTGTTTCTCTACAAGAATGCTAATATTTAATGTGTGCAGGAAGCAATTTCATATTTTAATGAGCAAATAACTCCATGGACATTTGAGCCTTTCAGTGTGGATTGTCAGGACGACCGGAACGGGATGCAAACAATGTTTGCTTCTTGGGAAGAAAATAAGATGTACTACTGTTACCGTAGCAACGTGTTGTTGTGATGGAAGTCTCTTCCATACCTGCAGTCTCTTTGCTGCAATCTGATAAAAGCATTGGCATCCAGATAGAAGACAGGTTTGTAAATAATACTTAGCTCCATAAATCCTCCATGAAGGATCACAAGCACTTTTTTGTGGGGCATCATATCTCTGCAAGCTGTTCATGAGCAGAAGAATAAATATAGAATTTAAAATGATTATAGATTGCTGCTATCTGGAAGTCCATCTGGGCTTCTGTTCTATCGGGTTTGGCAGCGTGACCCCAAGGCTACTTGCTATCTGCAGCCACAGATAGCGATTGTAAGAAACTCTCAAAGCGTCTTCCTTCTCCTGGCATCTTTTTTCCTTCCTATTATGTGAAACTCTCCAGACTGTCTTGTCTTGTTAGGATGGACCCACTGAGCCAACACACACATTTGTGTTGTTGCATCTTTTTTGTAGCGCTTTCTTTAAGTTGTGTAGCATTACGCATGCCTAATTAATTGCCCAGTGTGGGTATATGACCATGTATGGTGTTTGGTTCTTGCATAAATAGGTAAGAATGGCCTCACAAATATGGAATGTAAAATTGTCTATGTTTGTAAGTATAAATGCTACTTCTTGTCATGCTCAGCTTTGACCCTTGGTATGCGGTTTTCTTTCTCATTATATTCCTATCTTTATCCCAAGTTGTTATGTTTTCTGCCTTGTTGTGTGCCTTCTACTGTTCTGATTACCTGTTTTGGGCAAAGTTGTGGGACTGGAGTTGTCCCCAATTAGTGCCTCTACTTAGCTTCCTCTGCTGCAGCTGGATGGCACTCTGGGATTCCTCAGGCTAGAGCGTCGACACAAATCAGTATTGTCTCTTACAATATCTTGTTAAGTATGATTGGCCAATCCCTTAGATAGCCAGTGGTTACTATCTGCTTGCACGTCTTGCAACTCAGCTCTCGTTCTAGTTAGTCGCTTTAACTTATTGTTTGATTTCCCCGCAGCGCCTTTTTGCTTTTTACGTGGCACTGTCATTTTTTGTTATCAACTACTCTCTGTGAAATATTTATTATCAATCAATCAGTTGATGTGTATTTCTGGTCTTGTTACCCTCTCCCGGGCAGAAGGACGACACGGCAGTGCGGCTGGATAAAAAAGGGACGTCGGAGACACTTTGCTGAACAAAAAGTTGCTTTATTACAAGCGAGCCTCATTATACAGGACTCCAGTTCCTGGAGGAGGTCATGTCAAAAATGAAGCACTCCTAACTTGGAGAAGCCAAACCATCAGTTTTATATTCCTACATCCCGTCTGTTTGTTTGTTTGTATTTGTTTATTTGAAGGACAATGTGCAGTTACATTAAGAAGATGGCTGCACCAGATTTAGCACCCTGCTTAATTTCCATCTGTAGTCATTTTATTGTGCATCTAACATCCACAATAAAATTACACAGGATTGAAAATACACAACAATATTACAATTACATAATGATAAACAATTTAAAATACAAGTACAATACATAAAGGGTATGTGAGTTACAAATCAGTGGGCGGTCAAGTTACAGTATTTTAGCAGGTTCATTTAAAGTGCAGAAGTATATAAAGTGCAGCAGTTTTTTTCAAAGTCCACATACAGTGCAGTAGCCATTAACTGATACCCATAAGGGTATCATTTAATAGCCATATACCCCATTGATATTGGATACATACAAAACTTTTCGATGTTAGAAGATTGGAATGGTACTCTGGTGGCCATCAGACTACTCCCGCCAGGGTATCATCTGATGGTCAACTACCTGCCTGGTATTGCTAATGTGAGCAGGATTATTGGTCTAAAAGCCCGTCTTTGACTGATTGTGAGATGCTGTGAAAACTAGAGTTGTTCTTTAGATTGTCTGGGAGACCATTCTGTGTTTGTGTGCTAAGTCAGGAGAGCGCATCCTGGCCATAAAGAGGATGTTTATGTGTAAGTGACTGAAAAGAAAACAGATACCGGTCGTATCTTAGATGCTGTCATTAGGCTAAACATGTAGTCTCTTCTCAAGGATAGGGCCATCAGCTTTGCATACCAAGGTCCAATTGTATTGCCTTTTCTTTCGTGAGAACTAATCCAATCAACACACAAATGTCAGTACTAAAAGGCCCTATTTTATTATGTGCCCAAACTGAAATACTACTATTTACGTTTGTACTTAAACCTGGTGGTTCGCTTTCTCCAAGATGAATATAAACATTCACCATATGCAAAACATAATATGAGGCAATTAATTCACTTCACAGTCACTCAAAGTTTACTTATATAGCCCTTAATCACAAGTGTCTCAAAGGGCTGCACAAGCCACAACGACATCCTCGGACATCCTCAGATCCCACATTAGGGCCAGAAAAAATTCAACCCAATGGGAACAAGGAAGGGACCGCAGATGTGGGGAACCCCCCTGGGTGACCGGTGCAATGGATGCCAAGTGGATACGGTTAATAACGTGAGAGTCCAGTCCATAGTGGGGCCAGTAGGGGATCCTCTTGCATCGTCTGGGCGCCAAGACGTCACCGACTGATGCATTAGAAGTGGTCCACCCCACGTCCCGACTTCATAATTATTAAAATACTTATTATCACTCCCCTCTTGTGACTATGTTTCCTGGGATCCTATCCAGCTGTATTACACCGCACCTCACACTTCCAACCCTAAATTAAAGCCACACTTTAGCTGTGTCTCAATTCGGCAGCTGCATCCTTCGCAGTGCACGTTTGTGGGGTGCTGACGTCATCGCGGTGTGCAAAAGTCGTCTTAATTCAAAAAAGTTCCATGTGTCCTTCTAATCTCCTATGCAACATATTGACAGAAAGGTTGCATCTGTGAACACTCAGCGTCCTTTCATATCCCGAGGTCCTTTGCGTGCTCAACTCTGAATTTTTTTTTAACATGCCGGTGCTATGCGGAGCGGACAGAGCAACTTTACAATGTAAGTATACAGGTAGCTGTATGTATTTAAAACAGTTGAAAGCAGACATGTCAGCTGGGATGTCGGTAGTGATATACATTTGTGTTAAAATACGAGACCTCGACAATCGTAATGTTGAGCAACCTCCGTGCTCTTTGCTCCTGTCCTTACCCCGAAGGAGAGCCATATATCCGGCCATTGCAGACAGCTTGGTGCCCGGAGCTTTTTTCAACATTTGGAAGTAAAGCCTTATATCTATTAATTTACTTTTTTTGATCGCACAAAGTTGACTTAATTATGTTCTATTAATGTGTGGCTGGAATAATGAAGTATTGTCAACGTGTGCATCAATGTACCGATATTAGTTATTGCTGTTTTTTTGTGTACATTTGCATGTAGACAAAATGTCTATTAATGATTATTGTGATCTTGTGTTTAACTTTTCTGTTTTTTTTTTTTTTTGCTGTGCAGAATAATCAAGAAGGAGCAAAATAAAAAAGGCACGAAACACATATATACCAGTTTGTATGATCATTTAAAAACAAAGTATTTTTGTAACCTGTATAAATTAATACATTAATTTGCTGAAACTGTAGTTGTTGTGATTCATTTCCTCTGCCTTCATTGAAAATATATGATAATAATAATATTATGCAATCCCAATATTTACAATTAATCGCTATAATGCAACCAATCTGACAAAATTAGAAACGCACATCAATTATGAATCACATATACTGACCAAAAATATAAACAACACTTGTTTTTGCTTACATTTTTCATGAGTTGAACTCAAATATCTAAAACTTTTACTGTATACACAAAATACCTATTTCTCTCAAATATTGTTCACCAATCTTTGTAAATCTGTGTAAGCGAGCACTTCTTCTTTGCCAAGATAAAACCACCCCACCTCACAGGTGTCATGTCTGTGATTATGTTTTGTTTTAGTCATGTTCGGTTTTATTTATCAAGTATATTGTAAAATTACACACAGTTTGAACAGTAACACTGTGTTTGAATTCAGGAAAATAAAACTGTTAGAAAATGGATTGATGGACATTACAATATTTATTTGTGGTACCACAGTTTAAGAATCACTGGTCTCTACTGGATGGCGACAGAATTAAAGTCAATGCGTATTTTGACAAGCTCATATATGAATAATAATGAAAACTGCAAAAGCACTTGTTCCAGGACCTATTTCGGACATTTTCTGAAAATGTTATTCATTAGTTTTGTTGATAACTATTGGATTACACAACTTGTTGCAATTTGTTCAATGAAACGGCACATTTTTTGGAACACTGGCCCTGCCAACTTGGTGTCCCTTATTTTTTATTTATTTTTAGAAAGTTGGCTAAGTTGTCCAGTGTTTGGAACAGAAACATTATCAACTTTATTCTCATCACGGTGACACAGGATCACCTCTTTATAGAATAGAATATAATAGAATAGAATGCCTTTTATTGTCACTATACACAGGTACAATGAGATTAAAAGCAACTCCAGTATCAGTGCGACAGTCTATCAATATGCAAAACATAGGAAGGAAAGAAAGAAAAATAGGGCAAACGGAAGTAAGGTGCCTCAGTCCAGTCCCGAGAACGAATGTTCTGAATGTCTTGTTTAAATATTATACTATATACATATATACAGAAACATTCAGACTGTAGGTGGAAAGTAAGAATTGCACACAGAGAGGTGCTAAACTATAAAATCAGTGCCTATGAGAGTTCACCGTGGTTATGGCTTTAGGGAAAAAACTGTTCTTGAGTCGGTTTGTCTTAGACCTCATGACCTGTAGCACCTTCCTGAGGGCAGCAGGTCAAACAAGTTACACCCAGGGTGAGAGCTGGACCAGCCTGGCCATCTTTCATATTATGTTAGCATTAGGTCTAGTGCTAACCGTATTGCTGAAAGTTGTCCAGTGTTTGAAGGAGTATTAGCTATATTGTCACCACGGCGACACAGGATCACCTACTTTAGCGGTGGACCAGCCTGGACACCTTGCATTTTATGTTGGCATTAGCTCTAGTGCAAATGCTATTTCATTGCTTCTTGGTATGCTCCATGTTGGAGAAGACCACACATTTGAATGAGTTCCATTACCCTGAGGCCCTGGCACAATATTAACAATAATATTATAATAAAAATACAAAAAATAACAAGCCTGTGGCTGCTAGCACACGGATGCAACTTCCTTTTGATGTGTAAACAAAGCGAGCTAAACCCAGAGAATGTGAGTGCAGAGCAAATGCAGCAAAACACACTGATGGTGATGCATTAAAAAAAAGCCACTCTCCCTATGGACTGTTTTCTTTTCATATTAATTCTCCGTCTGGCTTCGCAGCAGCAGGGTAGAGCACCAATCCATCATACGTGACAAATGCACAACACGTGCATAACATAACGCACTCACGGCAGCCCAGAAAGCTTCCAAGTGGAACAGAAAGTTCACCAGGATGGATCCATTCCCATGGGAGGACCCCTGCTAGCATGTGTGACGACTAAAGACATTTGTTTTGTTGCTTCAAAACATTCCCCTCACTCTCAAACATAAAAATGAATAAGTCCAATTGGTCGAATAATAACCTCTCGAATCCCTCCAAGGAATGTGCAATGTCGCAATTGCGCCAATTTACGCATATTGAACAAAACTATGCACGGCCTCGCAACTTTTTCCAATCCCCGCAACTTTCGCCAGTCGAAGTTGTCCCAGCAAAACTCAAACAAATAACAAATTGAAATGTTTTCCTGGATCGCCCCACGTCTCCCCTTTTCTGTTTACATTGACAGAGATTCATTCATTCACTCATTTTTGGTATATTTTTTGCTTTTTGACAAATGTAACTGTGTTGCAAACAGCCCCTTAAAGGCCTACTGAAACCCACTACTACCGACCACGCAGTCTGATAGTTTATACATCAATGATGAAATCTTAAGATTGCAACACATGCCAATACGGCCGGGTTAACTTATAAGTGCAATTTTAAATTTCACGGGGAACTTCCGGTTGAAAACGTCTATTTATGATGACGTTTGCGCGTGACGTCAATGGTTGAAACGGAAGTATTCGGACACATTGTATCACAATACAAACAGCTCTGTTTTCATCGCAAAATTCCACAGTATTCTGGACATCTGTGTTGGTGAATCCTTTGCAATTTGTTAAATGAACAATGGAGACTGCAAAGAAGAAAGCTGTAGGTGGGATCGGTGTATTAGCGGCTGGCTGCAGCAACACAACCAGGAGGACTTTGAGTTGGATAGCAGACGTGCTATCCGACGCTAGCTGCTGACCGCATCGATGATCGGGTAAAGTCCTTCGTCGCGCCGTCGATCGCTGGAACGCAGGTGAGCACGGGTGTTGATGAGCAGATGAGGGGTGGCGTAGGTGGAGCGCTAACGTTTTTATCATAGCTCTGACGAGGTCCCGTAGCTATGTTAGCTTCAATGGCGTCGTTAGCAACAGCATTGCTAGGCTTCGACAGGCGGCACAGCATTAACCGTGTGGTTACAGGTCCAGTGTTTAGTTCGGTGTCTCCTGATAGTAGTATTGTTGATTTTCTGTCTATCCTTCCAGTCAGGGGCTTATTTCTTTTGTTTCTATCTGCATTTAAGCACGATGCTATCACGTTAGCTCCGTAGCTAAAGTGCTTCACCGATGTATTGTTGTGGAGATAAAAGTCACTGTGAATGTCCATTTCGCATTCTCGACTCTCATTTTCAAGAGGATATAGTATCCGAGGTGGTTTAAAATACAAATCCGTGATCCACAATAGAAAAGGGAGAAAGTGTGGAATCCAATGAGCCCTTTTACCTAAGTTACGGTCAGAGCGAAAAAATATACGTCCTGCACTGAACTCTAGTCCTTCACTCTCACGTTCCTCATCCACGAATCTTTCATCCTCGCTCAAATTAATGGGGTAATCGTCGCTTTCTCAGTCTGAATCTCTCTCGCTGCTGGTGTAAACAATGGGGAAATGTGAGGAGCCCTTCAACCTGCGGTGTCACGCTACTTCCGGTACAGGCAAGGCTTTTTTTTTATCAGCGACCAAAAGTTGCGAACTTTATCGTCGTTGTTCTCTACTAAATCCTTTCAGCAAAAATGTCATTTCAGTAGGCCTTTAAAGGCCTACTGAAATGATTTTTTTAATTTAAACGGGGATAGCAGATCCATTCTATGTGTCACACTTGATCATTTCGCAATACTGCCATATTTTTGCTGAAAGGATTTAGTATAGAACATCGACGATAAAGATCGCAACTTTTGGTATCTGACAAAAAAAAGCCTTGCCCCTACCGGAAGTAGCGTGACGTAGTCAGTTGAACATATACGCAAAGTTCCCTATTGTTTACAATGATGGCCGCATGAAGTGAGAGAGATTCGGACCGAGAAAGCGACAATTTCCCCATTAATTTGAGCGAGGATGAAAGATTTGTGGATGAGGAAAGTGCAAGTGAAGGACTAGTGGGGAGTGGAAGCGATTCAGATAGGGAAGATGCTGTGAGAGGCGGGTGGGACCTGATATTCAGCTGGGAAGGACTACAACAGTAAATAAACACAAGACATATATATACTCCATTAGCCACAACACAACCAGGCTTATATTTAATATGCCACAAATTAATCCCGCATAACAAACACCTAGGTGTTTGTTATGCTAGCTCCTAGCTCCTAGCTGCTAGCTCCTAGCTCCCGTCCATATAACCCGCCAATACAATTCAAACACCTGCACAACACACACAATCACTCAGCCCAAAGGACCGTTCATCTAACCCAAGGTTCATAAAGCTTATATATTTACCCAAAGTTACGTACGTGAAACGCACATACGGGCAAGTGATCAAATATTTGGAAGCGCAGCTGCGTACTCACGTTACCGCGTCTGTGTATCCAAGTCAAAGTAATCCTGGTAAGAATCTGTGTTGTCCCAGTTTTCTACAGGCGTCTGTGTATCGAAGTCAAAGTCCTCCTGGTAAGAGTCTCTGTTGTCCGAGTTCTTCGATCTTGACTGCATCTTTCGGGAATGTAAACAATGAAACACCGGCTGTGTTGTGTTGCTTACTTTCCTCGCAAAATACTCCGCTTCGCACCGACAACTTTTTTCTTTGCTTGCTCAGCTTCTTTCTCCTTAATGCAATGAACAAATTGCAACAGATTCACCAACACAGATGTCCAGAATACTGTGGAATTATGAGATGAAAACAGAGCTATTTTGTATTGGCTTTAATGGGGTACCGATACTTCTGTTTAACTGGCTACGTCACGCGCATACGTCATCATCCAAAGGCGTTTTCAACCGGAAGTTTAGCAGGAAATTTAAAATTGCACTTTATAAGTTGACCCGGCCGTATTGGCATGTGTTGCAATGTTAAGATTTTATCATTGATATATAAACTATCATTTAAGGGGCGGCTGGCGTAGTGGGTAGAGCGGCCTTGCCAGAAACCTGAGGGTTGCAGGTTCGCTCCCCGCCTCTTACCATCCAAAAATCGCTGCCGTTGTGTCCTTGGGCAGGACACTTCACCCTTGCCCCCGGTGCCGCTCACACCGGAGAATGAATGACGAATGAATGAGTTGTAAAAATGAATGATGGGTTCTCACTTCTCTGTGAAGCGCTTTGAGTGTCTAGAAAAGCGCTATATAAATCTAATCCATTATTATTATTATTATTATTATCAGACTGCGTGGTCGGTAGTAGTGGCTTTCAGTAGGCCTTTAAAGTACAGTATCACATATATGAAAAAAAACAAAAAAAAACTTCATGCAATATGCAATTTCTTGTGTCCGGAACATTCCAGGGCACGTTCGCAGAAAAGAAAAAAGGTTTCTATCGTAGGTGCACTGCAGGAATGCTTCTAAATGGCCCATAAAATATTGTACATATCTGTTGTATGCCTGAAAACACACCAAAACGCCACATGTAGGAGGAGCATGATAACAAATGTGCAGTAAATTATCGTGTGTCTCCATTGTGAAAGCTGAGTAGTGCATGCAAAAACTTCATTTAAATAAGTATTTCAATTTCAATTGTATGCACAGTGTTAGTAGATCCCACGCAACAAGCGCACTAATAATACACACAATTTTATAGCTTCTACACTCTGTTTAGTGCCTGTTATTTGGATCTTACTAGATCAGGCCCTTAGTGTTTAGTAAAAAGTAGCCAAAATGTAAGTTTCAATAATCATACAAGTCCTTATTCACCTAAATATTCCCTGTGCTCCATAGGGTAATGTACATATAGGTTGATTCATGTAAGAATATCATCATTAGAGTGTCATGTCGGGGTCGCATTTTACTGCGTGGGTCGTTCTCCCGGGATGCAGATGGAACTCAGGATGAAGTGTGCAGGTAAGGATATGATTTAATGTCCATAAATCATTCAATGAAATACAAACATAAAGGAAACAAACAAAAGAGACGTGTGCCGATCGCACGGTGAGCTAAGGCGAAACTTAGCTCAGGAATCAAAGCATAGAAAACCAGAAATCATCCAACGTAACTGTTGCTTACAGCAAACATGGAAGCCAGACCGAGTGTGGCGAGAAACGGGAATAATTAGCTCTCTGATTAGTGCCTGGCAGCAGGTGAGCATCCCGGACACTAATCAGAGGCAGGTGAAACTAGTCAGCACCCATGGTAAACAAAACACACAAACTAAAGGGTGCTGAAAACTGAACTGATGGAGTCAAAACTAAACAAAACATGATCCGGGCAACGGCTCATGACATAGATGATAATAATAATCATAATAATTAATCATTATCACAATCATTATGAATATTTGTCTTATTATTATTAATAGTGTATCTACTCTGGTTTGACCCTCCCTTGTCTTTAAAAACTAGTGAGGACGCTGTAAATACAAACTTTAATCACGGGTCATTGAATGCACTACAATTATGTCCTATGAGAGGCAAAAGTCAATCAATCAATCAATGTTTATTTATATAGCCCTAAATCACAAGTGTCTCAAAGGGCTGTACAAGCCACAACGACATCCTCGGTACAGAGCCCACAAAGTGAAACTTAAAACATAACTTTATCTGATGCTGTACAAATTTGATAGAATGATTTTTTAAATTTTTTTCTATCAGCTCATCCTGCTTCCCTAATGTTGGAGCTGTGTGTGAATACATAAATGTGAGCTTTGATTATGTTATGACCTCTTTCTTGAATGAGCAATGAAGTGTTCCATGCTGTGTTTGCTGCTACCAGGAGAAATGAAGCATTTTGCATTTTTGTAAGTGTAAGTGTAATAAGTATTATTATTACATATTCATAATTTGCTTCAAACAACCTTATTATTGGGTAGCAAGTGATAGTTTGCTTTGTACATAATTTTGGCTGTTTGTAAATGCACCAAATTATTGAATTTCAACATTTTTGCTGCAATAAATAAAGGTTTTGAGTGTTTTCTATAGCCAACATTATGCATTATTCTAACTGACCTTGTATCAGGACTTATAATTTGTACAAGGGGTGTAGGTATTGTTGCACAATCCTAAACATATTCAAACAAGTTTATTGTCGAACTTTGATACTACAACGTATATTATCTTCACTTTTTTTGTATTTTATAACTGACTGATTTAAATGAAGTAACATTTTTTTGACTCTCTAAAAAAGCCAGGCCATGACCATGTGGCCTCTTTCGTGGCTGTGGCCCTAACAGTATTTATGCCAAGTTTATGCCTACGCTCCAAACTGATTAACACAGAGAAAAAAAAGATTACCATAACAACCCACATTGGTTTTTTAATAAACCGTTCTATCCCTATTAACAAAGCATGTTTTCAGAGCCCGGGCGCACGTCAGTGCGCATTCATGTGTGCGCTGCGCTGGGCGCACCTCCAGGAGCGCCACAGGCGCGTGCCAGTCCAGCTGCAGCAAGCAGCTGCAATCAATCGCCGGCAATCAACACACCTGAAGCTGATGATGAGACCTGCCTTCATAAGCCAGCACAACCTGCTATCCCGCGCCAGAACATGTTTCCTGTTCAGTACACCTGCCTTCGTTCCCACGTCACAAGCTGTGTGTCTCGTCTCCCCTCGTTCCCTCTAGTTCCCTGGCTTTATCTTGGATCTCGACCTCCCGCCTGGACACGGACTTTTGACGCCTCGCTATCGCCCCCCGACTTCAGCGTTCAGTACACCTACCTTCGTTCCCACGTCACAAGCTGTGTGTCTCGTCTCCCCTCGTTCCCTCTAGTTCCCTGGCTTTATCTTGGATCTCGACCTCCCGCCTGGACACGGACTTTTGACGCCTCGCTATCGCCCCCCGACTTCCTGCCTGTGCTCATGGACCTATGAGCCTGTCTCGCCCCTATTGGAGTTCCGCGCCTCTCATTCAACACTACTGGTAACATACTAATATACTACAGCTACACACACACCACACACATCTTGGATTAGTACACACACTTCATTTATTGTTTATATATATATATATATATATATATATATATATATATATATATATATATATATATATATATATATATATATATATATATATATATATATATATACATATATATATATATATATATATATATATATATATATATATATATATATATATATGGTGTATGTATATAAATAAATAAAGTTAATACGACGTCCCTCCTGTCTGTGCCGTCTCCTTCCTCCTGTACACGTAACAGCATGATCGTCAACATGCGTACATTAACTACCACTGCTTCTTCACAACGATGATCCACCATTTTGATGACTACATTTTCCTTAGAGTTCAGTCTTGTTGTCATCGTGAGAAGATCGATTTATTTTGATTTTCCTCTGATTTGCTTTGAGCAGACTTTGCACTTCATTCACATTCTATTAGTAGCATCTTTTCCCAAAAGTGTAAAGAGTGTTTCATTTCATTTCATTTGTCATATTTCTAAAAGTCCACCATAGCAGGCCTTATAGCAGCACCATTAGGGATCCCTCTCATCTGGACGCTAATGGCAATGTTCTTTGGCTTTGTCTTCTTCTGTTAGCCGGGAGCGCTGGGCGACGCGCTAATGGACTCTGTGGATCCCACCTGACCCTGAGAGTGGAGCGTACTGAATCAGGTCAGTCGGGTTAGACTTTTTAGAGCTCCCTGAAGGCAAGTCAGTCGTAGAAGCTTCCTGCTGCAAGGATGCAAGCCATCAGGGAGACGCAGCATCAAACTGAAAACTCTCATCAACGAGATGCTTGCAGACTAGATTCTGATTGTAGGATGACAATTTCATGTGGAAACTATTCTATTTTACACACTTCTGCTCCTTGGGGCTGACGCCTTTTCTCATCCGCGCTCAAGCCGAGTCATAATCCAGTATTCTTTTTTAGTCCTGTGTTTTATACTGATGATGCATCTTTTGGCAAGCAACCTACTGGTTTTTAATAATGTGTGACCAAACTGTTGTTCAAAACAGGATAGTAATAGTATGTGTTTGAAGTACACAGAATTGTAATACTATGTGAAAAAAGAGATCTAGTACTTGTTTGAACTACACAGAAAAGTAATAGTGTGTTTGAACTACACAGAATAGTTCATAATTAAAGTACACAGAATAGTAATAGTACATGTTTGAAATACACAGAATAGTATTAGTATGTGTTTAAAGGCCTACTGAAACCCACTACTACCGACCACGCAGTCTGATAGTTTATATATCAATGATGAAATCTTAACATTTCAACACATGCCAATACGGCCGGGTTAGATTAGTAAAGTGCAATTTTAAATTTCCTGCAAAATATCCTGCTGAAAACGTCTCGGTATGATGACGTTTGCGCGTGACGTCACGGACTGTAGCGGACATTTTGGGACACCATTGTGGCCAGCTATTAAGTCGTCTGTTTTCATCGCAAAATTCCACAGTATTCTGGACATCTGTGTTGGTGAATCTTTTGCAATTTGTTTAATGAACAATGAAGACAGCAAAGAAGAAAGCTGTAGGTGGGAAGCGGTGTATTAGCGGACGGCTGCAGCAACACAAACACGTAGAGAACTGGGACAACAGAGACTCGTACCAGGAGGACTTTGAGTTGGATACGCGCTACCGTGAGTACGCAGCTACGGCTTCCAAACATTTGATCGCTTGACCAAAAGTTGCAAACTTTATCGTCGATGTTCTCTACTAAATCCTTTCAGCAAAAATATGGCAATGTCGTGAAATGATCAAGTATGACACATAGAATGGATCTGCTATCCCCGTTTAAATAAGAAAATCTCATTTCAGTAGGCCTTTAAAGTACACAAAATATCATTAGTACGTGTTTGAAGTACACAACATATAGTTTGTGCTTGAAATACACAAAATAGTATTAGTACGTGTTTGAAGTACACTAAATATAGTATTGTAGCCGTTTGTTCTGGGTTCGCATATTCGGTGTACTTATATAAAATAATAAATGGGAGTCATGAGAGCAGGTCCGGTCTCCACCACTTCTTTAATGTCATTCTTCACACACCTCCTTCCACAACAACCTTTATAGACCTCTTACGTCACAGCCCTACGGCAACTCTGGAGGGACAACACTCCTCCTTACCCAACACACTCCGGTAACTTGGGACATCCTGAACAGTTTGTTACATACGTCCCCCCCTCAATTAGAAACGTCCCCGTTTCGTCACAAACAAAATAGGTAACAAACAAGGGGAAATAGAGTAGAGAAAAAAAACAAAAAACTTCACAATCTTCATGCACACAACAAATCAACAATATTTTTAACTGATCCACAAAGTATTGCATAGGCTAGCACCCTGGCCCCTCAAAACATGCAAACACTTGTAGATGCGAGGGAGGTCGCTCCAATCACTCCTGTGCGAGATAGTTCGATGATGCGAGGGAGGTCGCTCCAATCACCCCCTGCAAGATAGTTCGATTGTGACGCGCCATCATGCCATCAGCCTCTGGGTTATAGGCAGTGAAGGAATCAATAAAGTTCCATCTAGTGGTGCTGGCAGAGTCTCTGGAAGGGGCAACCACCCTGGGACCCCCCCGCCCCCCATGGGAACTTCTGGGCCACTCCAGAATGTCCATGACTACCCTCCGGAGGGGCCGACAAACCTGGGATACCCTCTGAACGTCTGGGCCACTCCAGAATGTCCATGACCACCCTCCGGAGGGGCAACAAATCTGGGACCCGCCCACAGGGACGTTAAGGGCACCTACGGGTTCGACACGCTCTGCACTGTTCACACCACCGACGGATGTCTCTCATCATGAAGGGCCAGTAGTAAGATTGCCGGGAACGCCTCCGTAACCAGCCGGCTCACATCCGCAGCAAACACCTCCAAGCTCTCCCCCGGAGGACGCACACGCGCCGACAGGCTGAACCCGAAGCGGTCCATCAATTGTCTCTGTCCAAAAGCCTCCCCCAGTCTCTCTTCAATGAGACGAGTCGGGAGACCTCCCACCAGCATTGCAGCTGGCTCCCGCCGTCGCGCAAACGGCCACCTCCAACTGCCTCGCACCAGCCGAGAAACTCCGGCCTCCGTCGCCGGCGAAGGGAGCGGTTAAAAAAAAGTCAATTTTTGGCATTCATGCCGTGTGAATGTCTGTCAAACAGTGCCTTGTCAGGCTTAAAATGGTCGTCGTCACCACACCACGTGTCCGCAAAATAGCCAGGAAGCTAACTATACACGTGCAGCTAACTGGAAACTCACAAGTCCCGTGTAACACTTTCTTCTTCTTTTTTTTTTTCAACACAGCGGTTAAAATCCCACCGCTGCCACCAATGTAGCCGTTTGTTCTGGGTTCGCATATTCGGTGTACTTATATAAAATAATAAATGGGAGTCATGAGAGCAGGTCCGGTCTCCACCACTTCTTTAATGTCATTCTTCACACACCTCCTTCCACAACAACCTTTATATACCTCTTACGTCACAGCCCTACGGCAACTCTGGAGGGACAACACTCCTCCTTACCCAACACACTCCGGTAACTTGGGACATCCTGAACAGTTTGTTACAGTATGTTTGATGTACAGAAAATAGTAATAGTATGTGTTTGAAGTACACAGAATTGTAATACTATGTGAAAAAAGAGAAATAGTACTTGTTTGAAGTACACAGAAAAGTAATAGTATGTGTTTGAACTACACAGAATAGTTCATGTTTGAAGTACACAGAATAGCATTAATATGTGTTTAAAGTACAGAAAATAGTATTAGTACGTGTTTGAAGTACAGAAAATAGTACTAGTATGTGTTTGAAGTACACTAAATATAGTATGTTTGAAGTACAGAAAATAGTAATAGTACGTGTTTGAAGTACACAAAATAGTATTAGTATGTGTTTGAACTACACAGAATAGTTCATGTTTAAAGTACACAAAATAGTAATAGTACATGTTTGAAGTACACAGAATAGTATTGGTATGTGTTTAAAGTTAACAAAATAGTATTAGTACGTGTTTAAAGTAAACAAAATATAGTATGTGTTTGAAGTTGACACAATAGTATAAGTACGTGTTTGAAGTACACAAAATATAGTATGTGTTTGAAGTACACAAAATAATAATAGTATGTGTTTGAAGTACACACAAGAGTATTAGTATGTACTTGAAATACACAAAAAGTAATAGTACTTGTTTGAACTACGTAGACTAGTAATAGTACTTGTTTGAGCTATACGGAATAGTAATGGTACTTGTTGGAAGTACACAACATAGAATTAGTGTGTTATTGAAGCTCACAGAATAGTAATATTATGTGTTTGAAGTACAGAGAATAGTAATAGTACTTGTTTGAGCTATATGGAATAGTAATGGTACGTGTTTGAAGTATACAACATAGAATTAGTATCTGATTGAAGTTCACAGAATAGTAATAATATGTGTTTGAAATACACAGAATAGTAATAATATGTTTGAACCACACATAATTGTAATACTATGTGTTTGAAGTGCACAAAATAGTAATAGTATTTGTTTGAGCTACACTCAATAATAATAGTATGTGTTTCAAAGTACATAGAATAGTATTAGTATGTTTGAAGTAAACAAAATAGTTTTAGTACATGTTTGAAGTACCGTACACAACAAAGTCATAGTACTTGTTTAAACACTATAAATTAGTAATGGCATTTGTTTGAAGTTCACAAAATAGTATTAGTACATTTTTAAAGTACACAAAATAGTATTGTATGTGTTTGAATTACACAGAATAGTAATAATACATGTTTGAAGCACACGGAATAGCAGTTGTGGGCAGTCGGCCAGCAAGGCCTTCACTGCTGGCCTAACATGAATCATAATCATAAATCAGTAAAAGTTAATTTGATTTTTTAGTTTATTTCCCTAATTGCATAAAAGTATTCATCATATTCTCTTTATGTCAAATTATGCTCCAGTGTGGCTGTTTCTATGTCAGAGTTTTCATCCAATCAGAATTCAGCTAGCTTGTTGCCAGCACTGTGTCAAATCTGCAGCAGGCCTTTTGAATCAACAATGCGGTGCTCTGTGCAGTGTCGGTTGAAGGGGCGCATTCAGGCCCACTTCTACCCTAATCCTAAAGTTATCCAGGGTAAATCCCACCAAACCTTATCCTTGTCTACACACACACAATTGTCGTTTAAGACCCCCTGCTCCTCCTCCGTCCGCCGGCGCAACGCGACCTAGTACGCATGTGCGGAAATTGCACACGTCATAGTCACCTCCAGTGTTGCTTTGTGTGCAAGTTCTTAAATTAAATGTAACTTATCTGAACAATATCCAGTGTTGTGGTATTTCAATTAACTGGAATCCAGTGTGCTGTGGGGCCCTATTGTAGTGAATCACACCTGAGCCATCATAAATTAATACAATCTTTATTGAACATGTAAAAGTACACAATGTGACAAAGAACATTTTACAACAATCAATCTCGGGATGTAGATATCTGGTAAAGGCACTCCTCACTCTTTTGCCTTCACCTTCATTGTCCATTCCTTTTTGGTGACTTTATATACTCTGGACCTAGACGTTGAGTCCGCGACATACATGATAGACGATAACTGATACAGTCTGCTTTACCAGTCCAAATGCATTCGCCGATTTCCGTAGTCTTCATTCAACGGCCAGGTAATACAAAGCACACGTTACCTTTTTTATCACATCCAGGGAGCAAGGGACAACGTTTTTAAGTAAGTAGAATCACAGCTGACCTGGAGATTCGAAAGTTCTCCTGCCGTCTGTGATGTGTTTTATCCGAAATAGCTGCAATCGCCCGTTTCCTTCTCTTAAGGTAATCATGTGTGATTTCCACAAGCTTCTGTACATGTAGAAGTAGGAGAAACATGGGCGTGTCTGAATGACTCGCCTCCATCTTTCCAGTGGTTAGCTCCAGTTGTTATGAAACTGGCTGTGGCGTGTTCTTTCTGGCGTCACATCCTGTATGGGGCGCAGCCTTTCTGACTTCACTTCCTCTACTGGATTGTCCGAAGCTCAAACAGCAACAAAAGTGAATTTAGTACAAAAAATGTATTTACCCATAGTCAAAAGTGCAAGTCAGATTGAGCTGTCCCTGCAGACAAACAAAACGTCCTCCGGAGGACACACGGATCAAGCAATCACCCTCAGCCCTTGTCCCTTGGCCATTTTATCTGTTTCTTTGTGCGTCAAGGTCCTGCTCTTTTCGACATGTTTGTTTTGCAACATCCTTGAATCCCTTAGTCATGCTTAGACAATCAAAACATTTTGTAGAATGGTCAGAGCGACTCCATATTCAACTTTGTCCTACATCTGGTCTATTCAATGGTATAGAATAGAAGAGAAATTAAATGAGCAGACATTCTTAATAGACACGAAATATAGTTCAAAGGTCAGAAAATCTACAACACAAACTCATTTTGTAAACAATCAATGAGTCCATACAAAGCTAAGAGCCGGAGATTCAAGAAATACACGGCGCACTTACCCGTGTAAAAAATTGTCCAAGGAGGGGGACCTTAAACGCTGGTTTAGTGTGGCTGAAACGGGGCTTAGGCTAAATAACTATTTGTTTAAGGGGTTATCCAGCTTAGTTTAGACATGGCCTCAGTGGATAGACAGTTGTGATAGCCAATCAGATCACGAGTTGTTGCCAGCAGCCCTTTTAGAGGCCTACTGAAAGCCACTACTACCGACCACGCAGTCTGATAGTTTATATATCAATGATGAAATCTTAACATTGCAACACATGCCAATACGGCCGGGTTAACTTATAAAGTGACATTTAAAACTTCCCGGGAAACATCGCGGTATGATGACGTATGCGCGTGACGAAGTCCGAGTAACGGAAGTTATGGTACCCCGTAGAATCCTATACAAAAAGCTCTGTTTTCATTTCATAATTCCACAGTATTCTGGGCATCTTTTGCAATTTTTTTAATGAACAATGAAGGCTGCAAAGAAGACAGTTGTAGTTGGGATCAGTGTATTAGCAGCGGACTACAGCAACACAACCAGGAGGACCTTGTTGGAGCGCTAGCCGCGCCAGCCGCCGACCTCACCTTGACTTCCTACGTCTCCGGGCCGCCAAACGCATCGGGTGAAGTCCTTCGTCCTTCTGCCGATCGCTGGAACGCAGGTGAGCACGGGTGTTGATGAGCAAATGAGGGCTGGCTGACGTAGGTGGAGAGCTAATGTTTTAAGCATAGCTCTGTGCAGTCCGGTTGCTAAGTTAGCTTCAATGGCGTCGTTAGCACAGCATTGTAAACCTTCGCCAGCCTGGAAAGCATTAACCGTGTAGTTACATGTCCATGGTTTAATAGTATTGTTGATTTTCTATCTATCCTTCCAGTCAGGGGTTTATTTCTTTTGTTTCTATATGCAGTTAAAGCAAGATGCTATCACGTTAGCTCGTAGCTAAAGCATTTCGCCGATGTATTGTCGTGGAGATAAAAGGCACTGAATGTCCATTTCGCGTTCTCGACTCTCATTTTCAAGAGGATATAGTATCCGAGGTGGTTTAAAATACAAATCTGTGATCTACAATAGAAAAAGGAGAGTGTGGAATACAATGAGCCAGCTTGTACCTAAGTTACGGTCAGAGCGAAAAAAGATACGTCCATCGCTGCCTCTCAAGTCATTCACTGTAACGTTCCTCATCTACGAATCTTTCATCCTCGCTCAAATTAATGGGGTAATAATCACTTTCTCGGTCCGAATCTCTCTCGCTCCATTGTAAACAACGGGGAATTGTGAGGAATACTAGCTCCTGTGACGTCACGCTACTTCCGGTACAGGCAAGGCTTTTTTTTATCAGCGAGCAAAAGTTGCGAACTTTATCGTCGATTTTCTCTACTAAATCCTTTCAGCAAAAATATGGCAATATCGCGAAATGATCAAGTATGACACATAGAATGGATCTGCTATTCCCGTTTAAATATAAAAAAAAATCATTTTAGTAGGCCTTTAGGTTGCTTCACGATAAAACGTTGAACGTGACTTTCAAGCCTCCTGTGATTGGTTAGCTCCTGAGCAAGCTAACCTGTCCCAGCTGATGAGAAGGTTTGACACGGCCACTTCCAAACGAATCAACCAACTTTAAGCGGTACCAATGGTACGGCTTCCGATGGGTGCTGCAAATTGTAAGTTCCAATATTTTATTTCTTTATTTTTTCACGTTCAATATGTTTTTATAATCATTTTAATATTGACAGAGCAGTAATGCTACATGTTTGAAGTAGACAAAACAGTACTAGTAGGTGTTTGAACATACATATTATATGAGTACTAAAAAGAGTTCTATTCAGTGAAAGCGTTGAAATCAAACAGTGACAATTGATGTGGATCCAGAGTCACTTCTCTCCTTCCTTCCTCACATCGACAGACACATCACAGGAACTTTTTTCTCGTTTTTTCTCCATCCTTCCCTTCTTGCTATGCGGCAGCAGCAGCGCGGCGACGCCAGCGAGGCTTTAAAACAGCGAGTGAAGTAAGCCGCAAAGGACGAAAAGCTGGTCTAAAGCGAGGTGATTGTTCTCTTTGAATCCAGTGAGAGCGAGCGCCCCTTTCACGATGCCCGCAGAGAGCAAAGTGACGTGAAGAACAATCTGGAAGGATTTGATGCTCTCACACTAATCGTTACACTGCATCCATTCTTTGAAGGATGCACCCACACGTTAGGAAATACATGCATCCTGCCTGCTATTTGAAATTACTTCAATATTTGTGTTGACTTATAAGAAATTATAAGAATAAAAGTACCAGTTTTTGGTACTTGTGTACAAATGGCTACCAAGTTTACGTCTGCACTATCTGGTACCGATTCAAATAATCAAACAGGACCATATTTAGATATCCTTGTTGCACGTAACATCATGTCCAGTTGCGAGCAAACCGATGTAAATATAGAAGACTGCCTTTACCTAATGATGTTATTCTCCATGCATGCCAGATAAAAAGCGCTCAAGAGTAAGGCTCCACTTTTCAAAACGTGTTAGCTTTATGCAAATGTGGATATGCCATCTATCCAAATTTGGTCATGAAAACTTCAACTAAGATACATGTTACAATCAAACAGCTCGTGTGTAATAAAACTAACATTTGTGAAACATGGATGGATAAAAAATAAAAAAAATAAAAAAAACAAAAATTGGTACTGATATCAATTCCCAGAGACCAGGAATTCAAAATCTAAATTTGTAAGGTACCTTTCCCTACTTTTGTGTGTTCATGTGTTGCTGATAAGTGTTATCCATCCATCCATCCATTTCTACCGCTTGTCCCTTTTTTGGGGTCGCGGGGGGTGCTGGAGCCTATCTCAGCTGCATTCGGGCGGAAGGCGGGGTACACCCTGGACAAGTCGCCACCTCATCGCAGGGCCAACACAGATAGACAGACAACATTCACACTCACATTCACACACTAGGGCCAATTTATTGTTGCCAATTAACCTATCCCCAGGTGCATGTCTTTGGAGGTGGGAGGAAGCTGGAGTACCCGGAGGGAACCCACGCAGTTACGGGGAGAACATGCAAACTCCACACAGAAAGATCCCGAGCCCCGGCTTGAACCCAGGACTACTTCATATTGTGAGGCACATGCACTAACCCCTGTGCCACTGTGCTGCCCCTGATAAGTGTTAATATTGTTTAATTATAAAACATACTTTTATAATGTAACATTGAATAGTGAGCTGATAATGATAACTATGCTGTCCAATTATATTTTGTTTTCTTCCGCTTGTGAGTATCATTTACAGAATTCATTCATTCCAGTTTTTCCTAGGTTTGTTACCGTAGTCAGGAAGTAGTCTTTGCCATTAATTTGAATGTGCCAGTTTTGTCTTTTGTTGAGTTCTACAAAGTGTTTATACTGTAAGTATGTTATGTTTGTTACATTGATTAACATTTTTATTAGTAGATTGTACAGTACAGTACATGTTCCGTACAATTGACCACAAAATGGTAACACCCGAATAATTGTTTTAACTTGTTTAAGTCGGGGTCCGTGTTAATCAATTCATGGTAACATAACAGCTGTTTGATTGTAACGTGCATCCTAGTTGTAATTTTCATGACCAAATTTTGAGATGTTGAAATTGCCATGTAAAATTACCAATGCTAATCAGTAGCTTGTAAATTACATTTTTAATGTAAATTAGCCTCAAGCTAGCACATTTTGAAAAGTGAAACCTTACTTTTGAGTGCTTTCTATCTGCTATGAAAAATTACATCTTTACATAGAGGCAATCCAGTACGAATACGTCTGGTTGCAGACTCAAGCACTTGGCAGCCAAACAGTCAATCAATCAATCAAAGTTTATTTATATGGCCCTTAATTACAAATGTCTCAAAGGGCTGCACAAGCCACAACGACGTCCTCGGCGCAGATCCCACACCAGGGCAAGAAAAAACTCAAACCATTGGGAACAACGAGAAACCTTGGAGGTGACCGCAGATGTGGGCACCCCACCCCTGGGCAACCGGTGCAATGGATGTCGAGTGGACAGGCACATTGATGTATCGTGCAACAAAAGTATTGAAATATGTTACCATTTGATTTTGTGAAAATAATAACAAGTCCATGTGCCTCACAATACGAAGGTCCTGAGTAGTCCTGAGTTCAATCCTGGGCTCGGGATCTTTCTGTGTGGAGTTTGCATGTTCTCCCCGTGACTGCGTGGGTTCCCTCCGGGTACTCCGGCTTCCTCCCACCTCCAAAGACATGCACCTGGGGATAGGTTGATTGGCAGCACTAAATTGGCCCTAGTGTGTGAATGTGAGTGTGAATGTTGTCTGTCTATCTGTGTTGGCCCTGCGATGAGGTGGCGACATATCCAGGGTGTACCCCACCTTCCGCCCGAATGCAGTTGAGATAGATTCCAGTCCCCCCCGCGAACCCAAAAAGGACAAGCGGTAGAAAATGGATGGATGGAATAACAACACCCATATTACACACTGAGTGTACATTTAGCACACCAACAAAAAATCATATACAGGTAGATACAATATGTAAAAGTATCAAACTGAGCACCTATCCTTAAGTACAAGTGCGAAGTAGTAAAAAAGTATGTTAAAGCATTGCCCGTTTGGATGTTTTTCAAAGCGCCAAAAACCGTGTTCAACACATCGCTAACGCAGAGGGGCGCAGTAGTACATGGAGATCCCTGAAAGGTGGCGCAGTCTTCCACCCTGTACTCTGCACATACTTGCCAACCCTGCCGATTTTCCCGGGAGACTCCCGAATTTCAGTGCCCCTCCCGATAATCTCCCGGGGCAACCATTCTCCCGAATTTCTCCCGATTTTCACCCTGACAACAATATTGAGGGCGTGCCGTGATGACACTGCCTTTAGCGTCGTCTACAACCTGTCGTCGGTCCGCTTGTTCTCCATACAAACAGCATGCTGGCCCAGTCACATGTTGCATGTGCATTATGCAGACACGTGTATCAATCAATCAATCAATCAATGTTTATTTATATAGCCCTAAATCACAAGTGTCTCAAAGGGCTGTACAAGCCACAACGACATCCTCGGTACAGAGCCCGTGTAAGTGACTGCAAGGCATACTTGATCAATAGCCATACAGGTCACACTGAGGGTGGCCGTATAAACAACTTTTACAAATAAGCGCCACACTGTGAACCCACACCAAACAAGAATGACAAACACATTTCGGGAGAACATCCACACCGTAACACAACATAAACACAACAGAACAAATACCCAGAAACCCTTGCAGTACTAACTCTTCCGGGACGCTACAATAACAGCTCGAAGGGGAAGGGGTATGCTGCCTGCACCTCAACCCCACCCCCAACCCCGCCCCGCAACCACGCCTCCAACACCCCCCCCCCACCCCCACCCCCATCGCCCGAATTCGGAGGTCTCAAGGTTGGCAAGTATGACTCTGAATCAAACACAATGTATTTGTGTGCTCCTTGATGAACTCGTGATGGTTCCGTGTTTAACTCTACCACTTCCGGAATGTTACCGTGTTCACATCGTGAAAGTCTGGGAGCAAAATGGGACTAACAAATGATGGCAGTGTTATAAGTATAATTACGGATCTTGCAGTGCAAATACGGAGGCTAACATTTTTTACACGGTGAAAGGTGTTTTGAACACGCCCTAATTGAAAACGCAGAGACCGCCACGAAAATTTTTAGTCGGGTCCCCACGGTTTTCGGGGTTCATGACAGATTACCGAGTTCTGTGTTCGGTTTTACACGTTGCGGCTCTTTAGCGCCACCTTAGTGGCTCCCTGGAGCTTTTTCAAAAATGTATGAAAATGGAAAAAGATGGGAAAAAAGACATATATATTTTTTAATATGGTTTCGGTAGGACACAAACCTTCCTAATTGTTAGAAAGCCCCATGTTTAATATGTTTGTGTTAATGCTTCACTGATGAGTGTAGTCGGCAAGCACCGTTTTGTCATACTAATTTTGGCGGTCCATGAACGCACCGTAGTTGGTTGGCCCATGACGCAGCAGTTTGTTTATTATGGGTGCCCATTAGATCAATCGTGAGCTACCGGTCGATCGGCGAGGGTGTGTTACTCGAGAAAAAAAAAGGAAACCTTTAAATTATTGATCATCAATCTTCACTTCGACATTACTTAGACACTTGGTTGACATTCACGGCACCTGAGGATCTTGTGAGATGACGCTGGCTGCTGTGAGCTTAGTATGAAGAAAAAGAGAAAAAAAGACAGACAGAAAAGCGAGAAGCACATTTTATTTCAACAGACTCTCTCTGTACTGTGTGTAAGAAGTGTAAAGACCACCTTACAGTTCCTGTTTTCACAATAAAAGTGCTGCCTCATACTGCCTGTGTTAACAAAATAAACGTTTTAGAAAACTAGCGCATACAAGCTAGTGAGCTACAGAGTTAACTCCAATTTATTTCTTGTAAAGGGTATAAAAATGAGATCAAATGCTGAAAACAACATCTTTCATCGGGTGTTGGAAAGAGAGGACTTTATTTCCCCTCCACACTGTAAATTTGAAGTTGTGCAGCTTATCAGCAATTACTGCGAGTCCTGTCTGATTCCAATCAATGCAAGTAATCAGAATAGGGTAATACATCAACTGATATTCTCGTCTTCATGAAAGAAGGGAATCTGTGTTGAACATGTTTGTATTTGTATTAAACACCTGTAACATGTTATATCAATTGACCTCGACTTGGTCATTTGATGAGTAGCACGCCTGTTGAAAAGGTGTGAGCACCCTTGGTTTACATTTATCACATTCTCCGACTGCCACAGAAAGACGTGTTTTATGCCACTCCTTCTTGATCTCATTTTGGCAACAAAACGTTCAATGCTGTGTGTGAATGCACAAATATGAGCTTTGTTGATGTTATTGACTTGTGTTGACAAACTTTTTTGACTTGTTATTGACTTGTGTGGAGTGCTAATCAGGCATATTTGGTCAGTGCAAGCTAATCGATGATAACATGCTTTTCAGGCCAGCATCATTGTGTCTCGTTTGTAGGTATATTTGACCTAATTTATTTTCCTTTACTTATGTCCTCTGCGTATTTAATTTATATTTGTATGTTTTATGACACATTACCTGTATGTAAAATATTGGTTGTATTTCTAATAGTTGTTTGTGTGCCATGTTGTTCCAGACCACAGCAAACATTAACCAGCTTGCCAAAGATTGTAATAAATCCACTAAAAGAAGACAGTAGGGGTGTGGGAAAAAAATAGATTCGAATTTGAATCGGGATTCTCACGTTGTGCGATTCAGAATCGATTCTCATTTTTAAAAAATCAATTTTTTTTTTTTTTTTTTTTTTTTTTAATTAATCAATCCAACAAAACAATACACAGCAATACCATAACAATGCAATCAAATTCCAAAACCAAACCCGACCCAGCAACCCTCAATGCAATAAACAGAGCAATTGAGAGGAGACACAAACACGACACAGAACAAACCAAAAGTAGTGAAACAAAAATGAATATTATCAACAACAGTATCAATATTAGTTACAATTTCAACATAGCAGTGATTAAAAATCCCTCATTGACATTATCATTAGACATTTATATAAAAAAAAAAGAACAATAGTGTCACAGTGGCTTACACTTGCATCGCATCTCATAAGCTTGACAACACTCTGTGTCCAATATTTTCACAAATATAAAATAAGTCATATTTTTGGTTCATTTAATAGTTAAAACAAATTTACATTATTGCAATCAGTTGATAAAAAATTGTCCTTTACAACTATAAAAGCTTTTTACAAAAATCTACTACTCTGCTTGTATGTCAGCAGACTGGGGTAGATCCTGCTGAAATCCTATGTATTGAATGAATAGAGAATCGTTTTGAATCGGGAAAATATCGTTTTTGAATCGAGAATCGTGTTGAATCGAAAAAAAAAATCTATTTAGAATTTAATCGTGACCCCAAGAATCGATATTGAATCGAATCGTGGAACACCCAAAGATTCTCAGCCCTAGAAGACAGCCTGTTGTTTCCTTTAACATGGACAAACACATCTATACTTTTGGTAAATCTAAGCCAGTAATTTCCAGGAGTAACCTCACCCTCTAAGAAGCCTCTGTTTTACTAATGTAAAACTAATGTACTCAGATTTGCGCCCCTAATGATTATTATACCAAATAATACATTAACGACGCACGTTTCTTTCAGCACGGCGTGGTGTAGGCAGGTGGCTGTTGCTAACAAAACAAATACCTGTGCAAGTAGATATTCTCAAACATGAACAACATCAAATCCAAATACCGCACCCGCCTCACAAATAAGAACTTGCAGTCTAATATAGCTAACATAGACACTAACATCATGTCTTGCTTTCAATATAACAATATAAGACTTGTATTAGGCTTTAATTTTTTTGGTGGCTCCTGACAGATTTGTTTTTTGTATTTTTGGTCAAATATGGCTCTTTCAACATATTGGGTTGCCAACCCCTGATTTAGTCCAAAAATTTTTTTTCACTTTCTTCCAGCAGTTGAAATTCTTCCAAAACCAAAAAGAACTGGCCATGTATAGTCGAACACAATGTCCTTTAGCGCCCGCAGGCTTTTGTATGGCTAAATTGCTTTTGTTGAAGTTAACTTACGTGTGTTGGTTTCTCCGGTTTCTTCCCACCTCCAAAGACATGCACCTGGGAATAGGTTGATTGGCAACACTAAATTTGCCCTAGTGTGTATATGTGAGTGTGATAGGCTACAGCACCCCCGCGACCCCGACATGGACAAGCGGTAGGAAATGGATGGATGGATGGAAGTCATGTTTGTAGTGGAGCACAAATATTGTGTGCTGAGATAAGTCTTTGAAGGCATCACATTTTATTTTGCATTGAAAGCCTTAAATTGATCCTGGGGCATACAAAAAAGTAATTTTTCTTACCAACAGACTGGCAGGTTATCAGTGACACAGCAGACTAACAAAATGAAACATTACATGTAATTGCTCACATGCCAGGTAGTAGCTTTTGGATTTGTATTTATATTTAAAGTTATAAAATATAATATCATATATAATGTCACAAGTGTCAGAGGCACATAATAGTGTAATTTAATCAATGAATCCCTTTTATTGTTATTGTTATATCAGTTCTACGTGTCAACAAAATGTTTGCGTTTGAGTTTATTTCGAACATGCAAGCATATGTTGGCGCATAATAGAACAGTGCAGAGATGTGCAGGTCACTGTAGCCTAATAGTCTCTGGTACACACATAAGCAATACAATATTAGTAGTTTTGGCATCAATGCAATTTTCAGTGCCCAGTGATTGAGTTGGTGGGGGGTAAGTTGTTAAGATGGACAGGGGCAAGAAAAGGGGCAGGCTGTTGATTTAGCAGTCTCACCGCCTGAGGGTACATAAACACTGTGAGGCATTGGTGGTGGTCTTGGCACAAATAAATCTGTACCTTCTTCAAGAGCAAGGGTGGCCAAACTACGGCCCGCGGGACAATTGCGGCCCGTTGGCATCGTCAATTTGGCCCTCGAGACAGCAGGAGTTCAACACGCAATCTGACTGGGCAGGGAGTTTACATTTTATATTTCAACATCTGTCAGTTTGATAAATGCTTATTTGTCGCCATCTTGTGGACATTGTGAGTGGTTAGCTTTAATGCTGCTAGCAAACCACAGTAATCTTGTTTAGCGCTTAGCAATACTGCTACATGATGCTAAGTGTCTCCATTCAAGATGATCTCCTGCTGGTCTCCCAACAGACTGGACTTTCACATGAAATCGGGACCCGGGGTGACCACTCCTTATGCATCAGTCAATTACGTCTCTGCGCCCCAACTTGTCTACATGTAAGAGGATCCCCTGCTGGCCCCATTATGGACTGGATTCTCACATTATTAACCGTATCCAATCTGCATCCATTGCACCGATCACCCGTGGAGGGATCCCCATATCTGCGGTCCCTTCCAAGGTTTCTCTTTGTTTCCATTGGGTTGAGTTTTTTCTTGCGCTGATGTGGGATCTGTTCCAAGGATGTCATTGTGCAGCCCTTTAAGACATTTGTGATTAAGGACAGGATAAGTAAACTTTGATTGATTGATTGATTGATCTACGGTTTCTACCACTATGTCATGCAATGACGTGAATGGCTTCATCGTTATCTATCAAAATGGCTCTGGACTTTCTGTGAGGTTGATACTGTTTACATTTTTATTTACTCGTAAACTTTCTAAGTCTTTCGGTGTCATCCATCATACATCAGATATATATGATAACAGCTTCAATATAGAGGCAACATATTTTTCCACTCTGCTGGTACTCTAAGAATTAGGCTAGTTAAGATAAATGTTGTGATCGTTGATGAAATGTGGATGAAGGATACAGTACTTTATTTGATTTATTTTACTTTTATTTTTTTAATCCTTGCGAAAAAAAAGTGGGGTGGAACCAAGCGTCATTTTGTGTCGTTCTTAACATTTCCAGATCCAACTTATCGGATTACATCTTCATCCTTCTACTATCCAGGTGAGAGGCGTGCTTTATGATCTACAATAAACTTCCGAGAGCAGGGAAGCAAGGAAACAGGTTTCCACTCAATGATGTAAACATAAGGACACACGCTAGTGATCACGGCGCCGCTATAATTTATTTGTCTGAGTTAGCGCTTATAACAATATCACTAATACTTGGTTAATATTCAAGTCACAAAATGTAAATGGAGCATTTTTGATGCTTTTTTAATTGGGTTTTATTGGTGGAATAGAGGACCTCCCACTGGCTCTGATGAAAGCACACTTTTATTTCTGTTAATGTAGGAGTTAAAATGCATAAAAAAATGCATTACAAACAAATCTAAATACATCCATTATCATGTCTTTCATATTGATTGTGAACGATAGGCAAAATAAAATAAAAAGTGCATTTCCCTTTTAAGAGCTATACCAGCAAGAGCTTAGTCTTCTGGGGGGACACCCAAGTTGTACAGGTCTGAAGTCAGAGGCCTGACGAAGTGCAATCCACTTCTCCAGGTTAGAGTTGGACACAGAGCTCACAACCAAATTCATTGACGAATGGAGCAATTTTATTACTGTATAAGCACAGAAAAAAGTGCTGGAACATGATGGCCCCTTCACATTGCTGACTGCTCCCTCATATAGGCCTGCCTAGAACCGGCCCCGCTCCAAAACATGCTGACACAGCTCTGATTTTTTGAATTAAAAAAGTTAGAAATGTCGCTAGCCATCAAAGCTAACAAATTAAAGGCTTCTGATTGGCTGCTTAGCAACAACGAATTAACACACTCAAAACAAAACTCCCATCTCGGAATCTTTGGGCACACTGATCGAATTACAGGAAACAGATGATCTGAGAAATCTTGTGGTGGAAAATATGAGAATGATGATGCGAACAATAGAACAACTAAAATCAGGGTCCTGCTAAAGGACACCACAGCAGTGAAGCATGAAACAATAGCAGTGACAAATGAGTTGAAGGTCCTGCAAGAGGAGATTGTAGCATTGCGCTAACAGTTGCTACAAGATAACACCAATCTGGAGAATATCAAAGAAGAAACAGATACGTTTACACGACAGAATGATATCATTGCTGGGCTGCGAATCAGAGGAGAACCATATGAAATGGATGCTGCTTGAACGGAGCAACAAGTGGTCAACTTTCTGCATTCAAAGGAAATTGATTGTCAATATTAACACCATTGACGTGTGCATCCTACTGAACAGAAGCAATAACACCACCACGCTAGTCATTATAGTGAAGCTTGCTAACAAGAAATGGAAAACTGCATTGATAAAACAGGGAAAAAAAGCTAAAGGGTACAAATGTGTACATGAATGAGCACCTCAATAAACACAATGCTGACATCCAGGGGCGCAGAAAAGGGGGGTAAAGGAGACGGATTCTAGGGGCCCATGATGGAGGGGGGCCCAGAGAGGCCCCTAATGATGATGAAATTATAATACAGGGGGCCCTGTAAAGATTATTTTCATGGGGCCCAAAATCCCTAGCGGCGCCCCTGCTGACATCACCAAAGAAAGCACGTGACTTGAGATAGCAAGGGAAATTTAGGGACTTGGATTGCCAACTAAGCAAGAGTTCTAGTTGGACACTGATATATGTGATGGACCCGAATGGTGGTATATTTAAAATCTAATAAAAATATTGCTAAAAACAAATATAAAATATTAAGAACCCAATGAAGTGAGAGCAGCTGTCCAAAATAAGGGAAGATGATTTTGCTTGTTCACAATTTTTTATAATATAGCTAAAAACAGTCAAGTAGATAACACTAAAAATACCAATTGGTAAACAATAAAACAGGTGAGGGTACAGCAACGACAGGCGTGGTCAATGTCCTGGTTCCGCTCACTTCCACAGCGTCCTCCTGCACACAAATTAAATCGGAGGCAGGCCACGGGGATACAATAATTTAAAACCACGGAGATGCTCTCAGGGCTGACGTCACACTTACGCGCAAGGCAGGGTTCCCCCTGCCTCTGCTGTAATTCGGCGTAGAAGTATTGGGCACGCCCACCCACCTCGCCAGTCTCCGGTCTCTCGCGGGACCTACGTAGCCGTACTTGTCCCGGCTCGCTCCGCCTCTTGGTCTCTCCCGGGAGTCACCGCAGGTCTCCGGGTCCCGACTGCTCCTGCTCACAGAACCACACAGCCAGCGCACGCCGCACGCCCCGCAAGCCCACAGCCCAAAGCAGTTGAATACCCCCCCAAATCCACAAGGCACGACACTTACTCTGCCCCTGCGTGTTGTGGGATTCTGGGGGCTCGCTCCGGTAGCCTGCGGGTCTGTTGGATAGTCCTGGGGATTCCTTCCCACCCTGCACGCGTTCGCCCGGTCCTTGTCAAGCCTGTCGAATCTCCCGGTTTCTCCTTTTTAAATGTATGCAGCCCTAATGCTCCACAGGTGCGTCTGATTTCAGGTGCCGTCCGATTGGCACTTTGGTTGTCAGGGGCAACAAGCTAAAAGGGGCAACGTCTTAAAATGCCAGCAATGTCCTCGAGGAGTAAAAACATGCAATTAAAAATACAATCGAAGTCCGCAAAGTGTAAAAACATGTAGTTAAAAATACAAAGTCCGCAAAAGTGTAAAAACATGGTTAAAAATACAATCAAAGTCCGCAATGTGTAAAAACATGCAATTAAAAGTACAATCAAATTCCACAGCAATAAAACATGCAATTAAAATCCACAATATTAAAACACTCTAAGACATGCATGGCAATGAAACATAAAAAAATAAAATCCCTTACTTGTGTCCCATCACATCCCCCCATACCTTATCGTTGTCAGTCCCTGCAACGGTGGGAACTCTAATCTGCATAGCGGGCAGGCAACTGTCCCCGGGTTGTCCGAGTGGAGCGCCTGGGTTGCTCCACAGAACCCGGTGCCTCCAACGGAGCCTCTGGGTGGGGCAGAAGCCCATAAAACACAGGCAGTTCACAGTTTTGAGTCTGTGGGGGTGGTTCCCCCAGAGGTAGTGAAGGATCAACAGGGGGCCCGGTACATACTTTCAAAGCGTTCCGGTGGATAGTTTGTTCCCTACCACCCTTCTCAGGGCGCACCCGATAAACCACCACCGTCTCTCCCACAATGTCTAAGATAACGTGGGGTTCAGGGTCCCACCATGTGCCCAGTTTGCCTTTTCCCTGCCGTCGCCTGTTTGACCCACACTCGCTCACCAGGGGTCAAAGGCAAGGCATGAGCCCTCTTATCAAATTGCCGCTTTTGTTGGGAGGCTGTGTTTGTTGCTTTTGCTCTAGCAAGGCTGTATGCCAAAGTGAGTCGATTGTGGTGGTCCCCAACCCACCCCTGAACATCAAACCGCGCCTGTCGCGGGTTTATACCTAACCCCACGTCAACCGGGAGCCGCAAGTGCCTACCAAACATGAGGAAGGATGGGGCATAGCCCGTAGCACTATGTGTAGTATTATTGTAAGCATGGACTAGTTCAGGCAAGTACTCTGGCCAGCGGCTTTGCTTTTCTGCCTCTAATGTTCGGAGCATGTTGAGTAATGTTTGGTTAAAGCGCTCTACCCTACCGTTGCCGGCTGGATGGTAGGGTGTCGTGTGACTTTTTGCTATACCATACATATCGCAAAGTTGCTGCATCAATGCACTCTCAAAGTTAGGGCCGCGATCTGAGTGGAAGCGTGCGGGACAGCCAAACTGCTGTATTATGAATTTCCATACCATTTTTACAGTTGTTTGTGCAGGCAAACCGTGTAAACAAATCAGTTGCTACTAAAATGTTTTGCCAAGGGTCAGTGGGGCGACCTAAAGTTAAAAAATCTAGCCCAATTACCTCCAACGGAAATGTTGCTGAGATAGGGTGGAGGGCAGCCCTGGGTTCAACCCGACTCTTCTGTAGGCTACATGCAAGACAGTGCTGATCGAACTGTCGTATCTCCCCCTCCATACCAGGCCAGTAGAACTGCTGCCGGATCCGGCCCAGGGTCTTGTCAGGTCCAAAGTGGGCTCCAGACTCATGGATACTCCTCCAGACCTCCTCACGCCTCATACTTGGGCACGCAATCTGAGGGCACTCCTCCAGTGTGTCCCGATCAGTAACCACATGGTACAGCACTCCATCCCTCACCTCCAGCTTCCTCCAACGTTGCAGCAGTTTCTGAACAGGCTGAGACAAAAACAAGCGTTCTGCACGTTTAGGAAATCTCGTCCATTCCACGTACCTCTTCACAGTTTGGATGTCTGGGTCCAAAGTCTGAGCTTCTTCCCACTCTCTACCCAGAGTCACTTCGACAGCAGTAATGGTAGGTTCATGACTCTGTGGCGTTACCTCTCCCTCTGCAGGGAGAGGAAACCTGGACAGCACATCTGCATTGACGTTAGATTTCCCTGAACGGTACTTTACAATATAATCAAAAGAAGCTAGTTGCGCCACCCAGCGTTGTTCTACCGCACCCAAGTTTGCAGTCTGCAGGTGGGCCAAAGGATTGTTGTCTGTAAAGATGGTAAATTGAGCACCGATCAAATAGCCTTTAAACTTCTCTGTCACAGCCCATTTAAGTGCCAGAAGTTCGAGCTTAAAGGAACTATAATAAGCGTCATTCTGTTCTGCAGGGTGCAAGCTTCTACTAGCGTAAGCAACGACACGTTCACTTCCATCTTGGATTTGCGACAAAACGGCACCGAGCCCTTGATTACTTGCGTCCGTATAAACTATAAAGGGATGGTCATAATGCGCATACGCCAGGATAGGTGTAGAGGTCAAAGCCTTTTTTAGCTCTTCAAAGGACATCTGACACTCTGGTGTCCACACTATTTTGTGGGCCTGCGCCTTTTTGTCGGTGGGACGGCCTATTTAGGGGACGGGCTATTTTAGCAAACCCCGCCACAAAACGTCGGTAATAGCCTGCCAAGCCAAGAAACGCTCTCACCTCCTTGACAGTGGTCGGAGCGGCCCAGTCCTGTACTGCCTTAATCTTACCCGGGTCTGGTCTCACCCCATCCCGATCCACCACGTGTCCCAAGAATTTCACCTCACGCTGAAAGAGCTTGCACTTAGAGGGCTTGAGTTTAAGTCCATGTCGCTGCAACCTTTCAAACACCTGTTCCAGGTGCTGTAGATGGGCAGGGAAATCAACAGAAAAAATTATTATGTCATCAAGATAAACCAACAATGATTCCGCTATTTGACCATTCAAACAATGTTGCATAAGCCGTTGGAAAGTGGCAGGTGCATTGCATAGACCAAATGGCATGCGTTCAAACTCGAACAGTCCAAGGGGAGTTGTAAATGCAGTCTTTTCACGATCGTCCGGGTGCACCTCCACTTGCCAATCCCCACTAGTGAGGTCCAAGGTCGAAAACCATTCAGATTTGCTCAGGCCAGTAAGGGTCTCTTCAATTCGGGGCAACGGAAAGGCGTCTTTATGTGTGACTGCGTTTAACCTCCGGTAGTCTACACAAAAGCGCCAACTCCCATCTTTTTTGCGAACTAACACTGTAGGCGCTGCCCATGGACTGCATCTTTCCTTTATCACTCTCTGTTCAAGCATACCTAAAGCAGTGTCTTCACTTCCTTATACAACAGAGGCGGGATTGGTCGGTATCTCTCCCTGGTAGGGGCGGAATCTCCAGTCGGGATCCTGTGCTGCACAACACTGGTTCTTCCAAAGTCCTCCTCATGTTGTGCAAACACCTTCTCCCACTTAGCCAGCAGGGCGCGTAGTTGCACCTGTTGCTGCTCAGACAGATCCGGCCTATCACTCACATCCCTAACATCTGGGGACAGTTCTGGATTGGTTTGGGCTGTGGCATCAATGAGTGACACTTCAACCACACCCTCCTCTACCAGAGACAAACACAGACCCTCAGCTCCATGCACATCACTATCATCAACACAGAACAGCAGCCCTAGCTTCTCGAATCGTTTTAAGGAAATACTGTAGGAATGGGGGTTATAAACACGGAGGAGCAGCCTACCTCTGTTCACCACGACCAGCGATTTTGCCACCCCAACTGCACCAGGCATAGCCTCCACCAGGGCGCAGTAGTTAGCCCCACGAGGCCCACTCTTGGCACACCCCCACACCAACATCTCCTTCTTTGGGGGAATTGTAATACTAGTCTTCGAGGCCAGTCTCACGTGGCCTAGCAAGCCATCTTCAGCGGCAACAGCTTCTATACGGGAACATGTAGCAAAAGCTTCCCTCCACACCTTCTGCCTTTGAAGATGCCGAAGGGTAGAGGTCTTAGGACATTTAAAAACGGCATCCCAACAACCCACGATTACATTCATGCCTATTATGAAGGGGTGTGAACAGTTTTGATCCGCAACAATTACTACTCCTCTTTCGGGAACTTTAACACCCTCTACTTCAAAATCAAGAACCGCATAGCCGATATAGGGGATTTCCAGGCCATTAGCTGCTCTTAGACGAAACAGGGTAGGGGTCCCTCCGAGCTTAGCTTCGGTAAAGTGAGCATTAAATAGGCTTTCGGACATTAGCGTCACTTGGGACCCAGTGTCTAAAAGTCCTGGCAGAATAGTGCCTCCAGTGTCTACTTGTATTGTGGGGCATTGACCTACAAATGTTTCTGGGGCCCTGGATGACGTTGGCGTGGTGGCCAGCCCTGCAACTCGGACCTCAGCAGCAGGGGCATCTAGTTTAAAACCGGTGCATGTGTATTTGCAGTGCTACAATACCTGGCTATATGCCCCCCCTTTCTAGAGTTACGGCAGATGGGCCTACCTTGCTCGTCGCGTTCATTTTAGGCTACACGCCGCTGCTGGAAGGTCTCCGACGGGATCGGTGTGGTTGGACGAGCTGGAGGAGGCTGTATGACTGGTTTTAGTTCAGCGATAATCTCCTGAGCGAGTCCCTTCATGTATCCCTTAACGTCCTCCATGATCTCCCGCTTCAGCTGCTCTTTCCAATTTTCTTGGGTTCTCGGGGAAGCAAATTGTTTATTGACTGCCGAGCAGGTTACCTCAGATGGCGTGGAGCTGTATTCGGAGTCCAATAGGAGAGCTTCCGTGCGGAGAGCAGCAAAGTCTTGGTCTGGATTGCGTCGTGCATACACCCTCAGAGCTTGGGCTAGTGCTCAGTCTCGGAATCCAAGCAGCAGTTGCTCTCGCAGGGCACTGTCGGAGGGGGAATCATCATTATCACCCTGTTTAAGTCTACAATGAAGTTCGCGGAGCCTCAAAATGAAAGATTGTACATTTTCGTCAGGTTTTTGTGCGCAGCTAAAAAACTGTCCCCATATAAAGAATTTAAATAAGTAAAAATCTTCCGAGTATTGTCCTTCTCGTCCGTATCTAAAACCGAAATTTGAAGCTTTGCTTCACCCGTAAGCGCTCCCAAAAAAATGACTACTTTTCGTGCCTCTGGTATATCCTGGCTGCCCAGGAGCCCTTTAATCTGCTCCTTCCACTCAGAAAACTTGAGACCGTCACCATGCCCTTTAAACCTGGGCAGCCAAGGTGCGCCCAGATACACCGGCATCATCATCTTGCCCTTACTGGAAACAGTGCTCTCACAATATGGATCCTGCTGACAACGCCAGAAATGTGATGTTGACCCGAGTGGTGGTATATTTAAAATCTAATAAAAATGTTGCTAAAAACAAATATAAAATATTAAGAACCCAATGAAGTGAGAGCAGCTGTCCAAAATAAGGGACGATGATTTTGCTTGTTCACAATTTATTATAATATAGCTAAAAACAGTTAAGTAGATAACACTAAAAATACCAATTGGTAAACAATAAAACAGGTGAGGTTACAGCAACGACAGGCGTGGTCAATGTCCTGGTTCTGCTCACTTCCACAGCGTCCTCCTGCACACAAATTAAATCTGAGGCAGGCCACGGGGATAAAATAATTTAAAACCACGGAGACGCTCTCAGGGCTAACGTCACACTTACGCTCAAGGCAGGGGGACTCTGCTGTAATTCGGCGTAGAAGTATTGGGCACGCCCACCCACCTCGCCAGTCTCCGGTCTCTCGCGGGACCTACGTAGCCGTACTTGTCCCGGCTCGCTCCGCCTCTTGGTCTCTCCCGGGAGTCACCGCAGGTCTCCGGGTCCCGACTGCTCCTGCTCACAGAACCACACAGCCAGCGCACGCCGCACGCCCCGCAAGCCCACAGCCCAAGGCAGTTGAATACCCCCACAAATCCACAAGGCACGACACTTACTTTGGAGGCAGAGTTTCCTCTGCCCCTGCGTGTTGTGGGATTCTGGGGGCTCGCTCCGGTAGCCTGCGGGTCTGCTGGATAGTCCTGGGGATTCCTTCCCACCCTGCGCGCGTTCGCCCGGTCCTTGTCAAGCCTGTCGAATCTCCCGGCTGCTCCTTTTTAAATGTATGCAGCCCTAATGCTCCACAGGTGCGTCTGATTTCAGGTGCCGTCCGATTGGCACTTTGGTTGTCAGGGGCAACAAGCTAAAAGGGGCAACGTCTTAAAATGCCAGCAATGTCCTCGAGGAGTAAAAACATGCAATTAAAAATACAATCGAAGTCCGCAAAGTGTAAAAACATGTAGTTAAAAATACAAAGTCCGCAAAAGTGTAAAAACATGGTTAAAAATACAATCAAAGTCCGCAATGTGTAAAAACATGCAATTAAAAGTACAATCAAATTCCACAGCAATAAAACATGCAATTAAAATCCACAATAATAAAACACTCTAAGACATGCATGGCAATGAAACATAAAAAAATAAAATCCCCTACTTGTGTCCCATCACATATACATCCAGATCCAAATGTTTTCTCCCACATTACCAATAATTGTTTTTATTGTATAGATGAACAATATAATGGCAACATTAAATCCGGCAACACACTCTCAATTATTAATTTCAACAACAGAATGCTTGTATGCAAACTACAACAGCTTTGCTTTGTGCAGACTTTACACTTCCTTTATTACCTCTGAATAACCATCGAGAAGAGAAGTATTTTTAGAAAATTTTTCAACATTTCAACAAACCCCTTAAAGTGATAGCTATCTCAGAAAAATGGATCTGTAATAAAAAAGGAACACATTTTGATCTGGAAGGATAAGAACTTAAGTATTCAAATCCAAATCCACTTTATTCATACAGCACTTTTAACAAACAAACAAACTGTTTTTAGAGTGTTGTTCAAAAAAAAAAGAATGTTGTTTTTTGATGAAAGCTGACGATGATTAAAAACTTGGGCGTTGATTTGTTTTTCTAACTTAAAACCATTGTCTATAACAGGGGTAGGCAACCCTCAGCATACAAAGAGCCATTTGAGCCCATTTCAAACCAAATAAAAATGACGATAACACAACTTATAGTTTCATTACACTTGTGCTGTAGCATTTATGAAATCAAACCCAAGATAGAAAAACAACTACCAAGTATTTTTGCTCTGATGGGCTTCCTGCAGCAATTACAAAACTGCTATTTTTCGGTCATCTCCAGCAGGGTATTTTTGCGCTAATCCTGTGTGTTTGTTCTGGTTATGTCTTTCAACATTTGATTTTTTGTGCTTTACTATTTTCTACCCACATATTAAGCACACGGGTGAACCAACCTTGTCAACAGTAAAAGTGAAGTGGGGAGTGAATTCTATTTTTATAGCGCTTTTCTCTAGTGACTCAAAGCACTTTACATAGTGAAGCCCAATATCTAAGTTACATTTAAAGCAGTGTCAGTGGCACTGGGAGCAGGTAGGTAAAGTGTCTTGTCCAAGGACACAACGGCAATGACTGGGATGGCGGAAGCAGGGATTGAACCTGGAACCCTCAAGTTACTAGCACGGCCGCGCTGCTAACCGAGCCACGCCACTCCAAAAGCAAATTCATTTGTTCATGGAGCATAAATTGTTCTATTTTCATCATAAATGCTTCTCTTTTTTGTTCTGTCCATTGCTAAATTACCGGGGGTTGACCTCTAAAAACAATACAATTGCTTTGGAAGCAAAAGATGACGCAAAGAGGGTGTGACATACATTTCAATCGACAAAATATTAAATTAAGATATATTTTTGTATCACAAAATCATCTATCTCTCCAAAATATAAATTGTTACATTAAAATAAAACTAACTAAATAAAAAAAAAAAAAAACATTTTTTTTCAAAATCAACCCAAAGGGAGCCAGGGCGGGGGAATGAAAGAGCCTCATGCAGCTCCAAAGCCTCAGGTTGCAGACTTTTGGTCTGGAATAACGCAATGGCTGGAAGCTGTGGGATGTACAGAGCTCCTGAGAAAGTGTAAGTCCATGAGAAGGTCACTGTTGCCTAGCAACAGAACTCCAGTTTTCCCCTCGTTAAGCTTGAAAAAATTACTGAGCCAACCAGGCCTTGACATGTTTTGTAGGGCTGTCAGGGGGGTATGGTCATTTTCAGAGATTGGAAGATATATTTGGCAGTCATCTGCATAAAAATGATAATAGCTGCTGTGGCTTTTAAATATTGCACCAAGTGGGATGATATACTGTAAAGGGAAAACAGGATAGGCTCAAGGATTGATCCTTGGGGTACTCCACGGTCAAAAGGGGGATGGAGGAAGTAGAGTTTCCCAATCTTATACAGAAGCTTTACCCTGACCGATGAGACCTGAACCACTCCAGAGCAGTCCCCCTGACACCCACTTACAACCAAGATAAAATAATTGTGTGGTCAAATGTGTCAAAATGGCTCAACCACTAGAATCAAAGCCGGCACTTTTCAAGAGTGCAGACTAGGGTTGTACGATATACTGGTACTAATAAAGTTCCGCGGTACCAACAAATTAAAAAAGGTACTATACAGTTATTTAAGAAAATACCAGTATATATTTTTATATCGGGATGCTGCCGTGCCACGGTGGTACAGGGGTTAGTGCATGTGCCTCAATACGAAGGTCCTGAGTTCATCCCGGACTCGGGATCTTTCTGTGTGGAGTTTGCATGTTCTCCTCGTGACTCTCCACCTCCAAAGACATGCACCTGGGGATAGGTTGATTGGCAACACTAAATTGGCCCTAATGTGTGAACGTGAGTGTGAATGTTGTCTGTCTCTCTGTGTTGGCCCTGTGATGAGGTGGCGACTTGTCCAGGGTGTACCCCGCCTTCCGCCCGAATGCAGCTGAGATAGGCTCCAGCACCCCCCAAGACCCCGAAAGGGACAAGCGGTAGAAAATGGACGGATGCTGCCGTGCAGCGGTGACGTGTGTGTGTCAATGCACACACACTCACAGAGCACACAAGCAGAAACAGTGAGGAGAGGAAGAATGGCAAAAAAACATACATTCTACTGGTTAATAAGGAGGTGCGTGAAGCGCAATATAGAGGTATTTGGGCTTCAAAACTGTCAATAAAGGTTACACTTTACACACAGAAGCGCCACGTTGCAAGCAGTGCTTCAAAACATGCCTTGCCAAAGGTGGCAAGGCAATCTTACTACCTGCGCTTCAAACTTAGGTAAATATTTAAATAACAAACATCCAGACCTGCACAGGAAGTTTAGAGGTAATAGACAAATGCCTTCCAAGAAGACAGCAAACTCACCAGCGTTTATCCAGGTTTCAGCGACAAATAATATATCCAAAGAATGTGATTTGAACAACTCTTGAAAGATGAAATTTTAATGTGTGACTGACCTCGCATTCACGTACAATCTTCGTTACGGCCTGTGTAACAGCCGCTGAAACTGCCCGGTTCAGCGGCTGAAGGTTGCTGCGATGAACTCCCGGAAGAAGAGCCGCAAGGCTGCAACGTAAAAAGCTCCTAACCTTGTCCAACTACTGGCACCAGCCGAGCACCGACAGGACCAAGCATATGTCGTGAGACAAAGTGACGAAAACAGTCTTCATCATCCCGTGGTACATTTTGTGGGGACTTCCTTAATCCGGAAGAGAGTGCCAGCCAGTGTTTAAGTTTCACTAGTCGACCTCCTTGTTCTCCTCTGCGTCATTCATCCGCAGCAGGTATCCTAAGAAGGTTGTGGTTGTTTGGGCCACAAAGTTAATGACTGGGACATGAGTCAACAATGCCTTTGATTTGACGAAATTCCTGATAAACATACACTAGCAGAGAGTCATGGGTGATAAGCGTTAAAACCATGACAACATGAGAAAATAATTTCTAATTTTTTTGTGTTCTCTTGGTCCTTTACTGTATTTTAGAGTACAGCTAAGACCTACCGGCACCGCCACAACTGGTTTAACTGCGGTTAGGGCCGACCGATCATGGGAGATGAAGATGTGTCACGTGTTGACAAGCATAATTAATGTTGTCATTCCTAATTATTAGTTCAATCATCAATCAATCAATGTTTATTTATATAGCCCTAAATCACAAGTGTCTCAAATGGCTGCACAAGTCACAACGACATCCTCGGTACAGAGCCCACAGTTGATAAAATATGTATTTTTATGCTTGTGAATGGCTGTTGTTGTGAGACATGTACCTTTAAAAACACACAGACAATTCAGATGATGTCCCTGAAAGAGTCCTCACGGTCTATCCAGATAGCAACACCACACAATCCTGTTTAGCCGTTATTTTATTAATATGCGATTCACAGTTGATGTCGTTTTCTAATCTTGTCAAAGTGAATGCGTTTTACCCATATATTTAATAATAGATATTGGGTGGGACATCATGATAATATTATCATATAATTATTTGCAATGAAGGCAGAGGGAACTAATTACAACAACTGCAGTTTCAGCACATGACTTTATAAAAATACTTTGTTTTTAAATGATCATCCAAAGTGGTATACAATTGTTTTGTGTAATTTCCTTTTGGTCTGTTGTCCTTTAAATGGCTTTGTCCAAGTCCATGTTCTCCTTGATTGCTCTGCACAGCAAAAAAAACACAAAAAACCCCCAGAAAAATTAAACACAACATCACATTAATTGTTTGTAGAAGTGAACATTTACAAAGAACAGGCAAATAAACACAAACAAACAATAACTAATATCGGTACATTGATGCACACGTTTACAATACTTCTTTATTTTGGCTAGACATTAATAGGACATAATTAAGTCGATTTCTTGCGGTCTAAAAAAGTAAATTAAAAGATGTAAGGCTTTACTTCCAAACCCTGAAAAAAGCTCCAGCCACGAAGCCGTCTACAATGGCCGGATATATGGTTCTCCCTCGGGGTAAAGAGAGGAGCAAAGAGTACAGAGGTCGCTTAACATTACGATCGTCAAGGTCTCGTATTTTAACACAAGTGTATATTGCTACTGTCACGCCAGCTTGACATGTCTTGTTTTAGCGGTTTTGAATGAATAAATAAAGCTATACTTACATTTTAAAATCATTCTTTCTGCTTTGCATATAGTGCCGCCATGTTGAAAATAATTTTCAGAGTTGAATGCACAAATGATCTCGGGATATGAAAGGGTGCGAAGTGTATACACACTTGTCGCTAATGGGAGAAAAGGACACATTTGTTGGCCGAATTCGAAGGACACTTTGCGACTTATAAAACGGAAGCAAGAATGGAAGCACCTACTCAGTGGCCTAGTGGTTAGAGCAGGGGTGGGCAATTAATTTTTACCGGGGGCCGCATGAGCAACCCGAGCACTGCTGGAGGGCCACACTGACAATATTTCAATTAAATTTTGCTCAAATTATTTTTGATATACCGTAAGATAAATAATAATAATAATAATATTTTCATTAAACCTAACTTATCTTTATTCAAAAGCAGATGGCTTTTGATGGTTTTATTTTTAACACTTTCTTACACAACGCTTCCTGATGTCTAATACCATGCAAAAATGTAAATTTCTGTCACTTTATCCTGCATCCTCTTTGTTGTGAACGTAGCACGCCTGTAAGGTGATTGGCGTAGAAGGAGGAAGCGTTGCTGTTGCGGAAATGAGGAGTGAGGATAGACGTGCGTGTGGAAAGAACGAGATAAGTTGAGCTGTGTTAGTATAGTTTGCTCGATAAAAGTTTAAAAACAGCATCAGACTTGGTGTGCACTTCTGGACGCTACAATTGATGTCAGAAGTGGGATGAAATGCCTCCCAGTTCGCCTTGCCATCAAACCTGGGAGTCTTCATTGAGGGCGGAATTCTTCCATGCCAAGCAGTGTGCGCTGCACCTGTAGACGCTGCCTCTCTCCTTCCTCCCTCTCTCTATCGTCTATCCTCACTCCTTCCGCAACTCAAGAAGACAACATCAACTTCAGCAGGTCGTTACACTATATTCTTTAAACACAGCAACATGTGTACCACAAATTAAGCACACGGCTTTACCTTTACTTGGCAGACCATGTCCATCAACTTTTCTCTTTTTAGCGTCTCGGGGATAACCGTGCATCACTTGTCGCTGTGCGCCTTCACTCACAGGACATACGCCCATGAATAACACTTTTCAAAATAAAAGCAGCACAGTTGTATTGCACGCACGACATAGATGATTTTTTAAAATGTATTTTGTAATTTGTGATTGCCGCTGCGCGCACGAGCATACGTCCACACGGAAGTAATACAAATAACGCTTTTCAAAACAAAAGCAGCACCGTTGTATTGCACACTCGAGATAGATACTTTTTAAAATGTATTTTGTAATTTATGATTGGCCTCACGGGGGCGGGACAGGGACGTACAAAGGGCCGGATGCGGCCCACGGGCCGCAGAATGCCCAGGTCTGGGTTAGAGTGTCCGCCTTGAGATCGGTAGGTCATGAGTTCAAACCCCGGCCGAGTCATACCAAAGACTATAAAAATGGGACCCATTACCTCCCTGCTTGGCACTCAGCATCAAGGGTTGATATTGGGGGTTAAATCACCAAAAATGATTCCCGGGCGCAGCACTGCTCCTGCCCACTGCTCCCCTCACCTCCCAGGGGGTGAACAAGGGGATGGGTCGAATGCAGAGGACAAATTTCACCACACTTAGTGTGTGTGTGACAATCATTGGTACTTTAACTTTAACTTTACTACGGCGCATGGACTTCCGGAACACAACAACATGAAGTGTGACACACAATACGCAACTGGCAGCCAATGAGAAGTTATTTCATGGGATACATAGAAAAGATGAATCAAGGAGGCTATGGAAATTAGGAAACGAGGGACCAACACCATCAACAGGGATGAGGGGGCATACTGTACATGCTTCTGCACATCTTGCCTTTAGTAAGAAGGCAGGATTGTTTTATATATCTGCCATGTCTCCATGGTTTAATTCCACATTTTTGTCATATTTACAGTAGGTATCCCAATCACACAGAAACTGGTGCCAATGGGTGAGAAAAGTTGGTTTTGCATAATAGGGTACCATAAGGACCAAGTTGGTATTGTCACACCATGATCCCAGCCAGCTGTTGCACCTCTAGTCTGTAAGCCATCTCATAGTTGTTGTTGATAAGCCTTAGCACTTTGGTGCCATCGGCATATTTGACAATGAGATTTCATATACTCGGGGCTATGCAGTCTTGTGTAAAGAGGGTGTAGAGCGCTGGCTTAGTGCACAGTCTGTAGAGCTCCGGTGTTGATAGTGTATGACAGAAGTATGCTTGCCTATTCTCAGTGATGGACAAGCTACTTGGAAAATGGAGTGAGCTAAGCTACTAGTTACTCTCAATAAATGTAGCTAAGCTACAGGGGAAGCTATCCGCACAGAATTGTATCAAGCTACACTACAAGCTATACGGCAAAAGTAGCTTGCTACATCAACACTACACAAATCTCAACTTAATGTAAAACGTTCCACCAAACAAGTGGCAGAGAAAAGCTCCCAAAACAGACCTTAACTCCATCTTTACATTAACGGAAATCAATAAAAGTGAACATATTTTTGTGCCTGTAACTAAGCAGAATAGGGTAATCGTTATTGCTTGTATTCTGAAATGTGACTTCTTCCCGAGAGTGAGAACCAAGATTTGTCAAGTGATATCAAGGATTATACATCGGTCGCGTTCCCAGACATATCAAACTACAAACTCCTTTTCCTTATGAGTTGGGAAATTGTGTTAGATGTAAATATAAACGGAATACAATGATTTGCAAATCCTTTTCAACCCACATTCAATTAAATGCACTACAAAGACAACATATTTGATGTTCAAACTCATAAACTTTATTTTTTTTTTGCAAATAATAATTAACTTAGAATTTCATGGCTGCAACACGTGCCAAAGTAGTTGGGAAAGGGCATGTTCACCACTGTGTTACATGGCCTTTCCTTTTAACAACACTCAGTAAACGTTTGGGAACTGAGGAGACACATTTTTTAAGCTTCTCAGGTGGAATTCTTTCCCATTCTTGCTTGATGTACAGCTTAACTTGTTCAACAGTCCGGGGTCTCTGTTGTGGTATTTTAGGCTTCATAATGCGCCACACATTTTCAATGGGAGACAGGTCTGGACTACAGGCAGGCCAGTCTAGTACCCACACTCTTTTACTATGAAGCCACGTTGATGTAACACGTGGCTTGGCATTGTCTTGCTGAAATGAGCAGGGGCGTCCATGGTAACGTTGCTTGGATGGCAACATATGTTGCTCCAAAACCTGTATGTACCTTTCAGCATTAATGGCGCCTTCACAGATGTGTAAGTTACCCATGTCTTGGGCACTAATACACCCCCATACCATCACAGATGCTGGCTTTTCAACTTTGCGCTTATAACAATCCGGATGATTCTTTTCCTCTTTGGTCCGGAGGACACGACGTCCACAGTTTCCAAAAACAATTTGAAATGTGGACTCGTCAGACCACAGAACACTTTTCCACTTTGTATCAGTCCATCTTAGATGAGCTCAGGCCCAGCGAAGCCGATGGCATTTATGGGTGTTGTTGATAAACGGTTTTCGCCTTGCATAGGAGAGTTTTAACTTGCACTTACAGATGTAGCGACCAACTGTAGTTACTGACAGTGGGTTTATGAAGTGTTCCTGAGCGCCTGTGGTGATATCCTTTACACACTGATGTCGCTTGTTGATGCAGTACAGCCTGAGGGATCGAAGGTCACGGGCTTAGCTCCTTACGTGCAGTGATTTCTCCAGATTCTCTGAACCCTTTGATGATATTACGGACCATAGATGGTGAAATCCCTAAATTCCTTGCAATAGCTGGTTGAGAAAGGTTTTTCTTAAACTGTTCAACAATTTGCTCACGCATTTGTTGACAAAGTGGTGACCCTCGCCCCATCCTTGTTTGTGAATGACTGAGCATTTCATGAAATGCACTTTTATACCCAATCATGGCACCCACCTGTTCCCAATTTGCCTGTTCACCTGTGGGATGTTCCAAATAAGTGTTTGATGAGCATTCCTCAACTTTATCAGTATTTATTGCCACCTTTCCCAACTTCTTTGTCACGTGTTGCTGGCATCAAATTCTAAAGTTAATGATTATTTGCAAAAAAAAAATGTTTATCAGTTTGAACATCAAATATGTTGTCTTTGTAGCATATTCAACTGAATATGGGTTGAAAATGATTTGCAAATCATTGTATTCCGTTTATATTTACATCTAACACAATTTCCCAATTCATATGGAAACGGGGTTTGTATTCTTGAAAAAATCTTGAAAAAACATGGAGGTCTACAACTTCTTTTTGTGTGGCTGGGTCAAGGAAATTGGTATCAAGACTCTCCCGGATAAATATACATCGTTTTTGCTTGGGTAATGTTGCATTTGATGATTTAATTCACGTTTACTAGCATGCTTGTTGCTGTGAGTAGTGTGTTTTCCCCCGTCTTTATCAAAATATAACTATAGATGTCAACATTGTGTGTGTGCTAAAAGCTTCATTTTTAATTGTTGTCTTTGGTAAACAAATTACTCTTTTAGGTTTTGCTGACATTTGATTTCTTTTAGACTCGCCGAGTTTGTGCCTTATGAAACCCTTGTAGCAAACATGTCTTTAATACAAAACAATATCAAGATAATACTTAAATGGTAAATAATAACCGTTAAAAGTATGTCAAACAAACCTTTAACTAAGTGATCACTGCAAACTCATGCATTTTTCGACTCGGCTCCCTTGGACTGGAATGTTAGCTGCACGCTTTTCTCATTGTTTTGTAAAATCTTGTACTCTTTCGCCCTTTTTGATAACCTCTCGAGCAACTCTGAAGAAACGTTTATCACTTTCGTAATTTGAACGATACGTATAGCTGAAAACAACACAAACATAGGGCATTTTTTTCTTCGAGAAAGGCTAAATGCCGCCTAGTACCCATTGAGAACAGACGCTGGCTTGACCACCACGCATGTTTAATTGGCGGGACGTGAGCCGGACGTGACGTCAGCAAAATCCAAGCAATTGACATTTTCCCATCGCCTCACTCTTCCTCGAGTGGTTTGCTCACACAGATGTGCACTGTCAAGTTAGCCAGGACATTTATAACATGTTAAAAATAATGTCATCTAACTAAAGTATAGGTAAATGGCTATTGATACACCCAGGAAGAAACATTGTTATTTAAACAAACAAAGCAGCAAACTACTATGTTTATGGAGTGCAAGGTTTTATTTTGGAAGTGACATCCAACATTTAGGTTGCGTTTATACCCTTGCAGTAAATACTCTCATTATCTCATTCCAGGAGAGACCCTCTCCACATGTGCTTTCTGCCTCCTCTGCGTGCTGTCATGATTTTACTTCCTACCAGCCCGTCATCATCGATTTTCCATGTAATTTTTGTTTCCGGCTGGATTTGCAGTTTATTTTCGCTCTCTCTTCTCTTGCAGCATGTAGTTATTTGAAGGACGCCCCTAAGATACATGTGTCTAGAAATAGCTAAGCTACAGGATTTGCTAATGGTTCAAAAAGTAGCAATGCTACCACCACACTACTGGGGAATGTAGTTAAACTATTTAGCATCGCTACTTGTACCACACTACTGCCCAACACTGCCCATTTTCACGTACTTTGTGCATTTAATAAAAATAAGTACAAAAGTCACTTTCGTAGAATGGTACTCGGGTTAAGGTTTTGGAGCTTACATCCCAGTTTGTTTGGCCGTATTGCGGCGAAAGCTGAACTGAAATGACCGAAGTGCAACCTTGCATATGTGTTGTTAAGCTCTAAATATTTCAGGAGTCAGTGGAGTAATATTGGAGCAATATTGGGCCCCATTCAGCAACTGTTCTTAAGAACACATTTTGTTGTTAGGCCCACTTACGAAGTTTTTAAGGAGATTTTTGTATTCACCAATGTTTTCTTAGCTGGGATTTGTTTGCAGATAAGAACAAAATCTACGAGTGCTCCAGAGCACTCTTACGGTAGCCTATTTGTTCTTATATGTGACAAGTTCCCTTACTTCTATTGTCTAATGTTAAATTAATATCATAGATAGATAGTGTTGCATCGACAGCTCTTCCTCCCAAGGAAGTCAAAGTCTGCTGTCCACTCCCAAGTTCTTTTAATGGCAAATAAGCTGATGTTAAATTGACCACCAAAAGCAGTAGTTGGTATTTCGTTGTTTATTGTCAAAGCTTTGGCAATAATGAGACCAATCCAGCACCCAAGCGTTCCCTAGCCCGGTCCAGATCGGTCTACCAAAACCCCGGAACTCCTGTCTACTTCCTCCTTCTCCTGTCCCCCCCCACCTGCCGTTTCCCCAGTCTAGCTGTGCTTCTTATCTTAGGAATGTAATGGCAGTCTCAACAAAGACAGCGCTCTGACTCTAACCAAGGACACTCGAATCCAAGCACTTTGTACCACACGAGACATTAGCTGATGTAAATATGACTATAGGAGTTTTTAGAAAGAAGTAACACTTAAATATGGATATGATTCTGATCTGCTTCCATCAATAGATAGATAGATAGATAGATAGATAGATAGATAGATAGATAGATAGATAGATAGATAGATAGATAGATAGATAGATAGATAGATAGATAGAGATACGACAGAGAGATGTCATGATCCGTGGTCCGGATCATGTTTTTGTGTTTTCTGTTAGTTTTGGACTCCTTTTGTTATTGCTTGTGCACCTGTGAGTTTGTTTCGTCACCATGGTAACTTGATTTTCACCTGCCTTGCACTCGCACCTGTTGCTCATCAGAGACTCTATTTAAACCCACCTTTGTTGATCACTCGTTCTGCCTTCATTGTCTTTGCTCCATGCAATTGTCACGTAAGTTTTTGAGTTCTAGTGTTCCTTGTCTTTTGCCTATGCTAAGTAATAGTTCCTTAGCTTCCCGGGCGCTCGGCACGCATCCCTGTTGTTTTGTTTATTGGATGATTTATGATAAATAAATCACCTCCTACCTTACGCCTCGGTCCGGAGCCGTCCGTCTTGCATCCCGGGAGAACAACCGCGCAGCAAGCTGCGACCCCCCCATGTGACAAGAGACAGACATAGCAAAATGACCAATATATAGACATTTCAAAATACGCACACACACGTACACACACACACACACACCCACACGCACACACACAGGAAGTGCATATTTCACGACCATGTAGACCTATTTGCCCGAAGTGACAAATATTTATTTGAACGCTTTAGGCTACCTCAGCTGTCCCCCCTTTCTTAAACTTCCGTTTTGACGTTATGCATTTCCCTCGCGCGATAATACGAATTTGTCTTCTGTAATCTGTTTGTGTTTTCTCCGTGTGCCCATATAAGGGCTTTTCCGCCGGAATTGTGCCCTTAAATGGGGAATTAAGGGCGTTTACCTATGCAAATGACATAATTAAGGGTGTTTACATATGCATATTGGGGAAATAAGGGCGTGTTTGTATGCAAATAATGATAGACATGCAAACGCTAACCATTTGGCATTCAGCAACTTTAGAACAGCAGGTGAGAACAATTGGGCCGTTTAAGAACACGTCATGAATTTGAATGGACTCCTCTTAGGAAATCACTTAGGAAGAAAGATAAGAGGAAACGTTAGGAACTTATTGCTGAATGGGGCCTGTAGTGTGACTATCAGAAAGTAATTAGTCACTGAGAGTGGAAAACAGGGTTCTGTCTGACACGCTGGGTCCAAGGATGCAACATGAAGTCATTACTGCTGTTTTGAGGGTGATTTATTTTCCCTTTGAGTAAAAATACAATACATTACATTCAGATGGTTTGTGGTCCCTTTGTGGTCCTTTTTCTGTCCTTTTGCGTTCTCTTTGCGATCCCTTTGCGACCTCTTTGCGACCCCTTTGCGGTCAACAGCAGTAACGGCACCCAGGTTCACACTCTCTCCATACAAGCCAAAACAATTCACAGAGAGGTGCAGGTGTTATATATTCAGCAATCAGCCCCACACACACTCCGCCCACACACATAGCCACACCCACTATCCCAGGTGACAAGTGAGAAACAAATCCCTGCCTCTACAGGGCCCAATGTGTCTTCTGTCCATCGCTTCTCCCTGCATGCACATTGGTATGGGCTGAGTTTTGGTGTTGTTGCCTTTTCTATGCGGCTAATTATCATGCTCTCCATGCACTTGACATACAGTATGTCATATAGACATAGCATGGTTAAAGATAATTAAAAACACATTTCATTGTATTTGTTTTTGTTCGGCATTTATGTAGTCAATCAAACTTTAAACTCCACCCTTAAAAAATGTTTTAAAAAAAATGAAATTCAACGATTTTAGCATAATGAACATGCCTACAATTCGTGCATTAAGGGTAACACCAATGTCTGCTAGCTTAGCCTATTTTCTGAAAATAAATGTGATCGAGCGCCAGGCTGCATTTTGAGATGTGTAGCCAAGACTTGGAAAGAAGATTTTTTTCTTCATGACGTCATGAAAACGTTTAAGTTTAAACTTTTGAGTCACAAAAAATAACGATGGAATGATGTAATTTCAAGCTGTAACATGAATTTGTTAACTTTTTGGTCACGAAAGAATGTCTCACTCGACAGCAACACAACACCTTTGTGTCAACTATGACATTTCAAACATTGCAGATGATGCATTGCTGCATATGTGTGTTTTTTGGGAGGGCGTGTGTGTGTGTGTGTGCCTGTGTGTGTGTGTGTGTGTGTGTGTGTGTGTGTGTCTGTGTGCGTGTACGTGCGTGCGTGTGATACGTGATTTAACAGCAGATAAAAGTGATGCAACATCCTCACACTTCGACCAACACTGTCAGGCGGAGACATTGGGAATGGAATGAAAAGAAAAGAATCGCGAGCTGAATAATAATTGGACATTTTTTGGAAGCCTTTCTCTTGCTTTACTTGCTATACTTTGAATAACAAATACACCAGCGGTCTCAAACATGCGGCCAATTGCGGCCCGCGAGACATTATTTTGCGGCCCCCACCTTAATATGAAAGTTTAATGTTAGTGCAGCCCGCAAGTTTTAAATGAATGGCGCTTGACAGCGTTGTGTGCGGAGATGAAGGAATCTACCAATCACGGTGTGGTATAAGGTTCTCGACAATATCGAGGGCGTGCCATGATGGCACTGCCTTTAGTGTCCTCTAGAAACTGTCACCGCATCATCTCTTCGCATCATCTTTTTCTCCATACTAACAGTGTACCGGCCCACACACATGTTGTACGAGGCTTCTGCAGACACACGCAAGTTATTGCAAGACATACTTGAGGAACAGCCACACATGTCACACTGAGGGTGGTCATATTTTGTTTTATTTATTTTCTAACACTGTTACAAATATGCGCCACACTGTGAACCCACACCAAACAAGAATGACAAACACATTTCGGGAGAACATCCGCACCTAAACACAACATAAACACAACAGAACAAATACCCAGAATCCTTTGCAACCCTAACTCTTCCGGGCTACAAAAACACCCCCGCTACCCCCAAACCCGCCTCCTCCCATCTCCGCCCACCCTAACCCCCCCCGCCCCCATCTCCCGAATTCGGAGGTCTCAAGGTTGGCAAGTATGCATTGACGTCACTTGCGTGATGCAAGCAGAGAAACATTTTGCCGCTTTTCCACGACACCCACACACGCTCTTCCTCCCTCCCTCTCTGCTTCCCTCGCTCGCCCGCCTGCTCGCTCCCGCCCCCGTTGTAAACAGTCCGGGCGGGGAAGACGAGCGGTCCGGTAGCTTCCAAAGCACTCCGCCGAAGGACCGAGCGACAATACGATACTGTGGCGCACTGGACCCCAGCGCTGATACTCCGACAGAGAGTCGCTGGGCGAATCAGACGTGTAACACGTTAGTGGTGATGTTAGCCCGTTCGGGGCTAATTGTGCTACCGTAACTGTAAACTCCACGGCGAGCCCCCTCCTTCCGTTGGCTCCAGACAGAGACGATTTTTGATGCAATATTTCTTTGTTGAGCACAGGGGCACCCCGACGTGTCTTATTTCATTTTATTTCATTTCATTTTTATTTATCTCCTTCATTGATGTGTATCTTTGATCGATAGACAATTATACCTCAATTATTCAATTATACATTTACACACCAATGCCTAAGAAGGAGCAGGATGAAGAAAAATCTTATATTTTTCTGCCCCCTTCAACATAATACGTAGTCTTACTTAATGATATCATATAAACCAACAATTACATCCAAATATAACGAAAACAAACAAAAAACACACAAAAAAACACAAGAAGTGCAAAACTTCATGATGTACAAACCGAACAAGAAAAACAAAATAAGTAATATACACCTCACGGGATGATACAAAGCAAATACAAAACCAGGCAAAAAATAAGTAAAATAATAAATATAAAGCAAAATGTAAACACTTATGGCTGTCCATATGATCTTATTGTTCTGTCTTTATATATTTTTTTCAATTGGAATATATTTTTAAAATCTTTTATATCATTGTAAAGAGAATTCCATAGTTTAACCCCCACCACTGATATGCACATTTGTTTTAAAGTTGTCCTTGAATTCTGATGTTGGAAATGACCTTTTCTTCAACGCTCTTCATTCTCAGAAGTGATGACAAACATTTTTTGTAAATTTGCTGGTAATGTTTTACTTTTAGCCTTAAACATGACACATAATGTCTGTAACCTTATTAGCTCCTGTAATTTCAATAAACCCGAATTAATAAATAATATGTTAGTGTGTTCTAAGTAATCTACTTTATGAATAATCCTTATAGCTCTTTTCTGTAGTTGATACAGAGAAAGTTGCGGTGCACAAGGAATACAATTTGAAACGTCATTATACAACTAGACATGCTGAGGAGTATGCAAAATACCAGGGAGATGAGAGAGTGAACCGGGTTGCACATTTTAAAACCGGTCTACTGAGGCAACAAGATTTCGTCAAGAAAGCAAGCGAAAAGAGCGATGCAGCAGTCAAAGCTAGCTACATGGTGGAGTGAGATGGTTGCTAGGGCGGGAAAGCCATTCAAAGAAGGTGAATTCATTAAAAAGTGCATGTTAGATTTGTTTTAAGAAATCTTTTCTTGTGGCACAGCCTCACCCAGTTTCTGCATCCAGTGGCCCCCAGGTAAATTGAGTTTAAGACCCCTGCTGTAAGGCATTTAACGGCTGCAGTGTACATGGCAGGCCACTGGTTGGCGATGTGGTTGTTGAACACAATATAGATTATAGCCAAGCAAAGCAATAAACACTCTTAAAGCACTGAGATAGATGAAGCACATCACTTACATATTTTAATACATAAGCACATATATAGAAACATATAGAAACTAGGGCGGTCCTGATACCAATATTTTGGTACCGATTTCGATACTTTGATACTTTTCTAAATAAAGGGGACCACAAAAAAATGGCATTATTGGCTTCATTTTAACAAAAATGTTTACGGTACATTAAACATTTGTTTCTTATTGCAATCGAAGAACAATTTTGGCCTTAAATAAAATAGTGAACATACTAGACAACTTGTCTTTTAGTAGTAAGTAAGCAAACAAGGGCTCCTAATTTGGCTGCTGACATATGCAGTAACATATTGTGTCATTCTCAATTATATTATTTTGCTCAAGGACATGCTGTAAAAGTTGATTAACCTACTTGTTCTTTTTCCAGTAATATCTGGTTATTTTCCATTTCAACATGTTCTATCTACACTTCTGTTAAAATGTAATAATCGCTTATCCTTCTGTTGCTTTGATGCTTTACATTAGTTTTGGATGATACCACAAATGTAGGTATCGATCCGATACAGGATCATACATTGGTCATATTCAAAGTCCTCATGTGTCCAGGGACATATTTCCTGAGTTTATAAACATAATAGGAATTTAAAAAAAGAAAAAACATTTTGTGACGATAAAAAATATCAATGTAGTCATAGTAGTATCGATTAGATACGCTATTGTACTTGGTATCATTACAGTGGATGTCAGGTGTAGATCCACCCATGGCATTTGTTTACATTCAGAAACACTAACTTTTGTTAGCGGTGACGCCATGTTATCGTATCCTCCTACAGTGTGTAGTGAAGCATGTTTAGCTATTCCCCATCCTGCAAGGATGATACTTGTAAGAATCTTACTTTGTCGCCATGGAGGCGAGGATTAGTGATTTAGAAGAAGCTAAAACACTGCCGACTCCGGATGGGCGTTAGCCGCGAACTAGCTAGCCATGTTTTAAAGCCTCTTTTGCTGAGCGGTGTTTCAATGTTATAACTTCACCTTTATCGTTAGTTTTTAAGCCAAAATGCGTTCATTGTCTCTTTTCTGTCTACACACTGTGTCTGCTTGTAAGTACTCCGTGATTGTGCGCTGCCGAACATGCTTCTCTGCTCGTAAAACCAGCAATGTCACGACATGACGCGACACGCCATCATGCCTGTTAAAAAAAAGAAGGGGGAACTGGTACTTTTCAAACAGAGTATAATACTGTTTTTGATTCATTAGTACCGCAATACTATACTAGTATCGTTATACCATACCACCCTAATAGAAACACACACATATATACATATATATTAGGGCTGTCAAGCGATTATTTTTTAATCAGATTAATCACACTAGATATGTGATTAATCGTTATTAATGACACGATATTTGCAAAAATGTTCTTAAGGAAATACAATATATATATAGGATATAAATGCAACTTTGTAGTCAGATTATCGTACAGGAAAGTTTTCTAAATGTTTACTGAACTGCAAGTCAATGATTTGCTCAAAACTTGGTGACAGTAAAAATAGTAACAATTAAGTTGTTTTAGTGTTTTTTTTTGTCTTAAATACAAATATTACCTGCTTAACTTAATAAAAATAAACATATTTCTTTAGTAGGGGTATGTCCAGCTTAATTTACAACATAATACATTCAGTGTGCAGTAGTGATGGGTTGATGAGGCGTCATGAAGCGTTTCGACACATTGCAAAACTGTATTGATACTGTGTCGATACTGTGTCACTAAATACTGACATCTGCTGGACATTAAAAATCCCTACAGGCAACCTATGAACCGACTCAACTGACACTGATTTTATAACCTAGTATATACAATAATATAAACCAAGTCATTGTATTTCATTTAGGATTATTTCATATCTTCATTTAAATAAAAATATATTTTATCTTTTTTAGATACAGTCAATAGATAATGTGAACATGTATCATAACATGGAAATCTAAGAGAATGTGTTGTGAATGAGGATGCTTGTGGACTGGGATTGTTATTTATTTATTTATTTTTACACATTTTTATTTAAAAAAAACGGTTTTTCCAACGTATTACATTTTAGACGATTTCTCTTCTTAGTTATTATTTCTCCGGCTGTAGGAAAGACCCGCTCACAGGGCACAGAGGAGGCGTCAGTGCGACACAGTTCAGTCACGTGACCGAAACAGCTCATGATCGGTCACGTGACTTTCTAAAAGCGGTACGCGCACCGACACAGGGTTTTGCTCTATGAGCTCGACGCATGTGCCGATGCATCGGTGTTGCCGGACCCATCACTAGTGTTCAGCTTTATGTTCGAGCAAGTATCCAACTTTCATCACGGTGAAAACTACTGTGACAAAAAGAGAGGTGAGATATTTCTGTGACGTCTTCGTCGCATGTTAATGTGCTGGTCGTTTCCCCAAAATGCAGATGTTGGTAAGAAAAATGATTTATTGTAATAATCAGCCAATATACGAACATACAAAAGGGTGCCGATGGCAAGAGAAGCTACGGCAAAGGCTAAACAACAAAGGAGCCAAAAAACAGCCAGGCGGAGTGTGGCGAGAGGCAGGAATAAATAGCTCTCTGATTAGTGACCGGGAGCAGGTGAGCATCCCGACCACTAATCAGAGGCAGGTGACAATAATCAGCAACCATGGCAACAAAGAAACAAACCAGGGTGCTGAAACAGAACAAAATCAACAACTAAGGAAATACTACACTTAAACAAAACATGATCCGGGGAACGGATCATGACAATTTGTTTCACTAATATGACTGGCAACATTTCATTTGTGCTTTATTTATGAATGAGATTTCCTCTCAGTGAGATCATTGTCTTTTAAAAAAAAAAAGCATAATGTTTAATACAAAAAAACATACTTTATTTGCCATCGTGGAGGCAAGGATTACTGACTTAGAAGTGGCTTTGCACTCTGGAGGGACGTTAGCTACTAGCTTGCTAGCGAGGACCCTATACTATGCGTTGAGAGAGCAATTGTTCGCTTGTCACTGTGACACAACGAGAATGTATCATCATTGCCATATGACAATATGATGATAGTATTAAAAGCTCTATCGTCTGACTAATTGATATCATTTACATCGTCTATGTTGCGCAATCCAAATCACATCAAGTACTTACATGTATTTTGTGGAGGATTCTGCAAAAGTTCCTGGCTCTTAGTTCTTGATTACTTCCTCTGAGACTTGTTTGACAATCCCACTATAAAAAATCTAATTATTGATCGGTTTGTGGTGATCAGATTACATGGTGTCTCACTATTGAGACGACAAATGACCTTTGCGTCATCTCTGAAGGAGAAAGGGGATCCAATCAGATCTTGATTACCATGGCAACCTGAACTGCCACCACCTTGGTGTGATTTAGGTCTGCCATCTGTCATCCATGTTTCTTAGTGTTTCAGGTGCACGTTGGCACCAAGCAGCTTGTTCATTTTTCTTGTTATGTTTTTGTCACGTGTTCCATGAAGATCCATCTAGCTGCACTTTTTCATGTTCCACATGTAAGCAGGTAGTCATTTGGCTCGGCCTCAATCACACGGTGTTCCGTCTCACAATCCGTTCTGGCCACCGTGCCTGCCATTGGCTTGCATCAAAACATGAATTTGCATACACGCTTTGGCTCCAAAGTTGGACAGTGGGCGGGGCTTATTTGACGCTGCAACATGAAACGTCTCCTTGTTGGAGAACAGCGTGAGAGCTGCTGTGGAATTAGGATGTTTGCATTCTGGAGTATGGTTGTGTTCACCTGTGGAGGCGCATTATTTGGCCTCTTTCTTGCAACACTGGTAATTCTTAGATGTGCGTGACAAATCCTACCGATGACTCTGATAACATTTAAAAATAGCACCGATAAAAAACAACACAAAAAACGCTCCAATTAGGCAAAATTACCCGTTCTGGGCTGTCAGTGGGTTAGGGTGAGCAAACCAAGTGCTCCTTTTGTCACGATCGGGGGTGCAGCTTGCTGCACGGTTGTTCTCCCAGGGTGCAATATGGACGGCTCCGGACGACAGCGTAAAGGTAGGATTTGATTTATTGAACATAAATCACCAAACTACCAAAATGCAGGCAAACAACAAAAAGGCAAGCGTGCCTTTAACATAGGAAGCTAAGACTTAGCATAGGCTATGACATGGAATAAACAAAACTTACTTGGCATAGGCGTGACGCAAACAATGAAGCCAGGACGAGTGATTAACAAAGGCAGACTTAAATAGTGATCTCATGATTAGCGACTGGTGTGATCCAAACAAATGAGGCAGGTGAAACTAATGAGTCGCCATGGTGACAAAACAAACAAGGAAGCGCAAACGGGAACTAAAGAAGTCTAAAACTAACAGAACATAACTAAACAAAACATGATCCGGACCACGGATCATGACACCTTTTCTAGTCTTTTCTCTACCTGCACTCTGCTGTAAAAAACATTTTTCTGAGCTTATTGTAAACAAACATTGCGCTGATCATGAGGAAATGTAACAATAATGTACAGTAGTGAAGTAAATTATATTGATATAGCGCTTTTCGCTAGAGACTCAAAGCGCTTTACATAGTGAAACCCATTATCTGCATCTTTCAGCTACATTAAACCAGTGCGGGTGGCACTGTAAGCAGGTGGGTTAAGTGTCTTGCTGTCATGATCCGTGGTCCGGATCATGTTTTTGTTATGTTCTGTTAGTTTCGGACTCCCTCAGTTCCTGTTTTGTGCAATCCTGGGTTTATTTTGGTCACCATGGGGATTCATTGGGTTCACCCGCCTCTGGTTAGTGGTCCCACGCTCAGCTGCTGTCAACCACTAATCAGAGAGCTATTTATTCACCTTGCTCGCCACGCTCAGTCTGGCGTCATTGTTTTCTGCAAGCAACAGGCACGTAGGTTCATGTCTTGTTTCTATGTTCTTGAGTCCTGTGCAAAGTTTGTACCTTAGCTTCACGTGCGACCTTTGGCTTGCTTCTTGTTTTTTGGTATGTGTTATGATTTGCGAAGATGAAATAAAATCCTACCTTCACGCTGCCGTCCGGAGTTGTCCCTCTGCATCCCGGGAGAACAACCCCGCAGTAAGCTGCGACCCAAACCATGTCACTTGCCCAAGGACACAACAGCAGTGACTATATGGTGGAAGTGAGAATCGAATCTGGAACCCTCAAGTTGCTGGCACGACAACAAGCCACGCCGCCCCAAGTATTTACCTTGGACAATGGACTTCAATTATATTTTCTTCGAGCTGCTTCTCCGTCAAACACACCATCAGTAGCTTCTCCATATTTGCATGTATAAATGTTTAGATATTATTTTAATGTCCTTCTGCTTCAATATGGTGCAGATTAGCAGTGCTAGCTCCAACTGCTTTACCAAGTTAGCTAGCTACACGCTCTGTCAGTGTTTTTGATAATCCATCCACCCATCCATTTCCTACCGCTTATTCCCTTCGGGGTCGCGGGGGGCGCTGGAGCCTATCTCAGCTACAATCGGGCGGAAGGCGGGGTACACCCTGGACAAGCCTCCACCTCATCGTAATGTATTTCTTTAATTCAATGAATAACACCCTCTTGTTCCTCTCAGCACTGTTCTCCACACTCACTTTCTTCCTTCCTTCCAGAGTGGGTTGTCCAGGAACCATAAAGTTACCGCTTCCTCCATCCCAGTAGCTGCTGTTGTGTCCTTGGGCAGGACACTATGCCCGCATTGCCATCATGGGCTGCCGACACGTTGAAGCCTTAATGACAGAGAAGCTGAACCACGACGAGCCAGATATGATCCCTGGTCACCACACGATGGCTGCCCACTGATCACTGCTCAAGAGAGGATATGTCAAATGCAGACAAGATTTTGCTCTATATACATTGTACATGTGACGTAAAGATATTCTTTAAAGAAAAAATACTAAGGAAATGAAAGTTATATTCATCTTTAGCTATAAACTAATACTAGCGAGCGAGATCAAACGTATTGGTATGATCTTACGAGGTTTAATGTGAAATTTGTTACACTAACTAGTGGTGTGGAGACTTGTAACCCCGATTTTGCTCAAAACTTAAATAGGATAGGAAAGGATAGGATGGACTTTATTTATCCCACAATGTGGAAATTATGTGGTTGCAGTGCAGATACAAATGTCCACAAAACATTAGGTAAAACACATGAAAACAAAGGTAACATTAAATAACACAAAGTACATAAAAGACATTAATAGAGCACAGAGCTGATGCAACACCGTTTCTACATACAGCTAGAGTACAACAAAACCATACATAGACAAATAACAAAACAAAACAAAAACACAATTTCAACACCCACATACACGGTGTGGCCTCTGCAGGGCTCCAGAGACTGGAACAGACCTAACAAAGCAACCAAGAGAGCGGGCTCTGTCCTAGGCTGCCCACAAGCTCTCAGCCAATGCTTTGTCTGTGAGGATTAGCAAGAATCCGTCCAGGAAGATCGAAGTGTCCGATATATGCTCGTTCAGCCAGAGCTCCGTAAAGGTCGCTGTGGAGGGGGGCGTGGTCTGCGGGCCTGCCGCAGAGCGGGGTGTGTAAGGACCGGCCTCGAAGCACAGCTGGCAGGTGATTGGATTACCCAGCTGGGGCTGATCATCCAATCACCTGCCATGCTTGTTAGCAGCAGCCGGGCCGAGACACAGTAGTTGGAGTTGGAGTTTGAGCCAGACAACCCACACATGCGCCCGAGACCACGCCGCAAGAGGGAGAGCAGCTGAAAGACTGAAAAGTTGCTGAAAAGAGTGCTGACCTGGCGCGTGTGTGCACAATAAAAATATTATTGCACCTGACTACCAGGCTCTCAAGAAGGTCTGTCGCGATCAGGGGAACCCACAAGAGCTCAACCTCTACAGTCGCCCATCCCGAACACCAAAGGAGGACACACAAGAACACATAGCTCCTGCAAACAGCAGCCAGTACAGCGGCGCAATCTTGAAAAAAAAAAAAAAAAAAATGAATCATAACAATTAGCTGAACTCATATCCTGAAAAAAATTGTACGCTGGTGTTTGTGAGTTGATGTACTACTGTTGTCATCCTACATTTGTAAGGCAGTCATTTAAAAAGGTCGTATTGATGTTGTTGTTGTGTAATTGTGTTTAGGTTTTGTTAAATTCTATTCAGACACTAGTGCTCTCTGTTCTGAGCCCAAGCTTCCCAAGATGAATTATTGCTTGTGTTTAAGCGGGTGGAGAAAAAGTGAGCACAGCTCATGGTCTCCAATTCATCACATTGTCCAAATGCAATTGTGGTGTCTGCCCCCAGATCAAGAGCTCCATTTATTAGCAGAAATATCCAGATGCTTCGTCCTCATCATTCATACCTCTCTCTCTCCTCGGATCTCTTGGCTCTTTTTGCAGCAGACAAGCCTTGTAAATGTTTGGTTGGTTTATTACAAGTATTGGACTGATCACCGTCTCGTCCTCTTAAGGGACGCAAAGTTCAACTTTCAACAACATTATTAATACTTTGACAGACAATAAAATAAATAAAGTGAAAACTTGATTTTTGATTACGATTTTTTTTAAAAACACTACAAAAGACAACAAAGGAAAGTGGGTTGCTGACGTTGAATTTGTATATGATATAGACTAATTAAAAAGTTAAAGTCCCAATGTTAGTCACACACATACTAGGTGTGGTGAAATTATCCTCTGCATGTGACCCATCCCCATGTTCACCCCCTGGGAGGTGAGGGGAGCAGTGAGCAGCAGCGGTGGCCGTGCTCGGGTATCATTTGGTGATTCAACCCCCAATTCCAACCCTTGATGCTGAGTGCCAAGCAGGGAGGCAATGGATCCCCTTTTTATAGTCTTTGGTATGACTCGGCCCGGGTCTGAATTCACGACCTTCCAGTCTTAGAAGTTTAAAGAAATGTTATACCTACTCAGTGGCCTAGTGGTTAGAGTGTCCGCCCTGAGATCAGTAGGTTGTGAGTTAGAACCCCGGCCGAGACTATAAAAATGGGACCCATTTCCTCCCTGCTTGGCACTCAGCATCAAGGATTGGAATTGGGGGTTAAATCATCAAAATGATTCCCGGGCGCGGCCACTGCTGCTGCTCACTGCTCCCCTCACCTCCCAGGGGTCAAATTCTCATTACATAATGCCTTTTTGCTCTATATTTCTTTTCTTCTTGTATATTCTTTTTGTCACAATGTTCTATAAGGGTCCAAAAACAAGCTGTGTTCCCCAAAGGGGCCCTGGACATACTTTGAACACCACTGGTTTACATATTTCATAAATGTTGTACATGACAAAAGAGTGTCTCTAAGCTGTGTCTTCAAGTTCTTAGCACTTATGGGAGTGATAAAGGTTGGGTTGCTTCTGGAGATTTTCTGCGTGTTTTAACTATATTACCCAGAAGTCTCAGCGGTATCGCGAAACTAAAAGTAAAGACAATAGTACTCATGGAAATATGAGCCTGTACAAATATCCTGCAGGAGCAGTCAATATGAATCATGTGAATAGTCTGTGTTTGTACATGATTAATGCAACATGTCATTATTTGCATGTGCTAATGCATTACATTTGACAGGTAAGGTGCCAGTGCCAGATGTCAGTTGCTGTGACTGTGCAACAGCATGTTGGTAAACCTATCTTCCTTATGCAGGACAACACGCTGACAGCTTTTGGATTGTGGCTCATTGGCTAGCGCTCTCAACTCTTAATCAGGGGAGCCTGTTTAAGCCCGAGGTTGAATCAGCCAGGTTAAACCTGCAATTTCTATTGTGCCACAAAATGTTTTACAGGAGATAAATAAACAGTTCCTGCGTTGCTGAAACAAAGAACAAGAACATAATAATCTGTACGCGGTTGTATACCCACTCAGTGGGCTTGTGGAGGCTGATCTCCGCTCACACAGTGAATACTTTTCCTTTCATGACTGTGACGGAATATATGCTGCTCCTCTCTTTCACTTTTAATTTCATACCTTCCATCTATCCATCCATTTTCTACCGCTTATCCCCTTTAGGGTTGCGGGGTGTGCTGGAGTATATAATACATACCTCTCCTTGCTAAATATAGCAGCCTGTTGCGTCTTACTCGGCAAAGCAAGTGTGTATGAGCAACCTGGAAGCAAAATTCACATCTTTGAATTTATTTGTGTCCACAAATCAGTGGATACATTTGTGTGTGTGTGGGAGTGTGTTTGTGTGTGTGCGTGTGTGTGTGTGTGTGTGTGTGGGGGGGGGGGGGGGGGGTGGAGCGCTATATGTCTTTGCAATTTGACTGACAGGTAAGAGGAGCCTTGCTTGGAGGTACAAAACAACATCGATTTAACGATTTTCTCTCTTTAGCATGGTCAACAATTAAACAGATTATGATTTAAAATTGCTTCTTACACTTAGGCTTGACTCTTAACGAGCCCACGATCAGTCCGGCAATGTAGATAAACGCCTCGCAGTTTTTCACACTATGGTCTCGTTGCTCTGTCTGCTCCAATGTGATAAAAGTGACAGATATTAATGGAAACATCAGCTGGAAGAAGCAGCTTCCCTCGGTCCTCAGCGCCTGGATAATCACTGTTCTGCCGTGGGCTCTCCACAGGGGCCTCGACACTGACCGGCACGTCCTCAATTACCTACGCCACCAACAGGTTCCCAGAGGGTGAACCCCCCCTTCCAACCCCTGCCTACATTTTAAAGATGAGCTAAGGGTTAGCGGTAACTCAGACATTGTGTCTTCACAGTACGCTACCTGGCTGCTGGCTAAGTTGCCTTCGTCCTCTTGATTTATTCTGGTTGAAGGAAATGGGACTCTTGTTGGGATGCAGGACCAGATGGTGACCAGTTGGTCTCTTGTCAGCAGCAGGTTGTTGGTTTGACCTCCGTGTCCCCTCTTGAAATGGAATTGTTCTTGATCAAAGAGGACAATTGGAGTCAGCTACTGATGATCAGACATTTCTAGACTGCACGATCCAAAAGTTTTAGGTGCATCAACATTTACATCTTGACGGACTTGGCTGTGAATAAAACTATTCCTCCTTGACCATGTCTGCTGAAAACGGTAAACGAACTTCGCTATGGACGAATTATAGTACGGTTTGGTACAGTTCCAGCAACTCTGGTTTGGTCGGGCTGAGTTAGGGAACCAACCTTTGACTTACTCATATTTAGATGTATTATTTATCATTCATTCAGAGATGCACTGCAAAACAATAAAATGCTGCATTTGCAAGCTACAATAAAAAAAACAGGTTGATAAAAACAGCGTAGGGAAAATGAACCAGGTTTAAAATGTAGCTTAAAAGGTTGGAAATGTTATAAATAAAAACAGTGAGAAAGAATAAATACACTGAGCGTATTGCCAAATAAACATACTATAAAACATTAATTATAAATATATTACACACATAAGTTCAAACTTGTTCAATACTGTGAGATCTACACAGCTATTGCACTAACAATACATCATGTTATGTCATATTTTTATTTCCATGATTTTATTGAGTTCAACAATCTGTTGGCAGTTAGATAAAAACTGTCTAAGAACTTTAACTCAATTCAAGTCTGAAGCACAATCACTTTATCAGGATGTCTCTGAATAGTTGCTCGTCAGCTGTGCAATTAGCAACAATTATTATTACACAATCAATATTCTTCCTGTTTAAATGCTAACGACCAATAAAAGATCAATCTTAAATTGACCAAGATTACAAACCTATAATCGGTTTTACACTAATAAATGTGAAACATAGAAAAAGTGGTACTTCAGGAGTGTTTTCGAATATGAGCTGACTCTCGGCTAATTGTTTTGTTTTATGTTGCGCGCATAATTTGTGTTACGAGCCAATACTTGGCGGAGTGAATGTCACAGTAAGATCTAACCAAAACATGGATGGATGGATCTTTATTGTCATTGCACAAGTACAACAAAATGTTGTTTTCAGCAAAAACTCGTTCTAGATTAGACAAACAAACATTGTACAGTGTTACAGAACAGGAACGCTGAAGGACCTCCATAATGGGCCCCGTAAAAGGTGGGATAAAGGTAGACGCTGGGGGAGGATGAGAAGAATAAAGTCATGTGGGAGTGGGGAAAAAACTGTCCTTCTTCACAGAAATAATCAATCATTGATCAATGTGCCCAACTCTATAAGCATTAAAAAGTACATTTTCCATAATTCTGTATGTCTTAAAAGAGAGAAAGAGACAGAAAGAGAGAGAGATGTATGAGGACTGTCAGTAAAACACAGTACTGCTACATGTTGATTAGTCCTTAGGATTTTCACAATTGATCAAATTGATAAAAACAAAGCAAAACCAAGAGCTGAATTATTTTCTTGGCTGTGGAGCGAGAAAAAAAAGACTGGCGATGTTCGCATAGAGCAGCATAATCCCCCTCTGGGGGTGGTGTTTGGGGGAGGCAGGCGGGAGCGAGTAAGGGGCACGTGCCAGATGACAAAATGTCAGAATTCAATACCAGAAATTGCTGTTTTATTTCCCAGGAGGTGCTAACCTCAATCACAGCCAGGCAGTCACATTTTTTTTTCTTTCTTGGAAGCCTCATCATGAGGTTGCCTTCACTACCGCAACTTAACTCATTTTTTCAAACCAAGCTAACCTGCTAGACTCTGGCGCAATGACGTCAGAGCATGGATAAATTATCTAAATTCTATCATAGAAAGTATGATTGTATAATAACCATTACAGTTAGGGAGCATAGCCAGAATAACATTTTTTAGTCAAAACAAATGTATCTTTAATGACATCAAGTTGTAAAAGTATATTTATGACATGTTCACGTGACATCATAATACAGTAAATGGTAATGTCCTTAAGGTAATCTTTCGCTGCCCCTCTTCTTGTTATATACGGCAGTGACATAAGCATAAAATAGCACGCTAAATCTGATGTCTTCATCAGGATCTCCTGCCATTGTGAATGTCCTCAACAAAATGAGCAAATTGGTACCTAAATTGGTTTCCAATTGGTACCCAGAATAATTTCTAATCGCAACAGATGGTAATTTATGAATGAGAACGTGCAAAACGCATCAAATCGGCGTAAGCAGTGGTGGCAATTGCATAACAGTGTGAAGTGTTACTGTCAACACCTTCCTTCTACTGTGATGTTTTAGACCTATATCTTACTGTCACCTATTTATTTCTGGCATGAAATGATGATACTATTTTAAAAATGTGTTATTCGAATGTTATAGCAATGCTATTATTTTTGCTTATGGTTGACCTTTATCAGGAGTTGCAGCGACGGTGGAAATTAATCCTCTTCTATAGCCGTGGTATACAGTATCCCTGGAAGGAAAATGGCCGTCTACAAATGCTACCACAGAGATCTGTCAGTGGATGAACAAAGTAAGAAGAGGTGGCTGTCACATGACTCGCCAGCCTATCAAGCCCTTTGTGGTGTGGCGATGGATGAACGCCTTCTGCAAGATCTTGAACACATAATGCCGTTCAAGCACATTGGTGGGTAAATAATGAGTTTGACAAGTACCTATTGTAATGTTCAAATTACCAGCTATAATTAGACTTACACTTGGACAAACTTAATTGATCCACAAGGGAAATTGTTCCACACAGTAACTCAGTTACAAAGGATGGAAAGTGTAAGAATGGAAAGGATAATGCAGGTATAAAGTAGGCTAAAAATGTACCGTAGTAGCAATATCAAATTTAACATATATGTGAGTATGTGAATGGGAGTTATCTGTGAAAAGTACATGCAGTATACAGGTTGTTTCATTTTTGTTGCCACAGTGTGTTTCTCGTGTATCCTTTTCTTAGTAGATACTGTTTCCAATCACCATCAAATGACATATTTTCACAGTCCAACAAGTTATGAACACACTTTGTGTTGTGTTTTCACTGTGCTTCCAATAAGTCACTGTCAGTTATGTTCCATTTATTTTACCAGGACTACTTGAGATCTTTACTCCACCTTATGAAGTACTGCACCAAAAGACTACATTTCAACTATGCTCCCATGTAGGCACGGACCTTGGAGGCCATCATGGATCATAATGGAAATCATGAGAGAAAACTTGAGTTGTCCACAACGAGTGCAGGTAATTACCAAAGATAAGAAAAGACTAGCTACTTACAAAAGTTAATACAATTATTGATAACATATTGGGAATTTCATCTATCAACCCATATTTTTAATTTTTGAATAAAGTGTTGATGGATTGAGATTTCACCTGCAGTTGATCCTTTTCATAGTGTTAGACTATTTGTTAGTTATTAGTTGTAAAATGAGAACATTTAAAATAGTTCATACATGATATAGCCTGCAGATGATGAACCGACAGTCACAGGACAAGTTGCTATCTCTCTGTTATGCACCTGTGTATGGTGTCAGGCCTCCCAAGACTCAGTGTCGTCAGTAAGAAGGAGATGGATGAATGGATCGCCCAGCCAGTTTATCAGAAGATGAGTGAAAGATTCCGAGCTGAACCGATGGAGCAGGTGAAACTCGGACACAAAGACCACTCATCTCGTGTGGAAGTCCCTCTTCTGCCTGCCAACATCTCTTCAATGCCAAAAGCCAGCGCAGAGGATGCAGTAAGAGCACACAGTCAAGGTTCACAGGCTCATCAGAGGAACAGTGATATGTAAAAGTTCTCAATCAATACTGCCCTTGGAAAACAACTCCTAATGTGGACTCCATTCATTTTCACATTTTACAACAACTTTACGACCCATGATGTCATACAGTACACACTCCCTCATAAGTTCTTATAGTGATGTATAACCTGTGTATGTTATGTGTATAGTTGTTATAGTTTACTTTTCACTTCTACGTACCCCACAAATAACATGCTGGCCTCATATGTATAATTCTTAAGTCAAATACTTTTTTGAGTGTGAGAAATTTGCTTCAGTTTTGTTTTCACCATTTGTATTAATTTAGGTTCTATAGTGATGTTTATTTACAAAACAATCACTCTCCTAACTCGAGTATGTACACAAAAATATGTAATTACAATTTTGTACTGGTGTACTTATTTGCCATAGTTATTTTTGTCGGCAGGCTTTGTGATCAAATGTCTTATAACCAAGCATCATGCAATACCATAAATATATTAAAATTAGGGCTGTCAAACTATTAAAATATTTAATTGCGATTAATCGCATTGTTCATAGTTAACTCAAAATTAATCATGATTATTCACAAAAATATATAATTTTTCGTCCATAATAAGTGTGCCCAATAAGTGTACCCTAGACAGATAAGTTTTTATTACCATGACTGGACAATTAATTTACTTTAATGAAATGTATTTAAACATTATGTTCTTTTAAACAGCTTATCACAAAAATTATACAAGCACACTTTTAAAGAGAATATAAAAATACATGCAGTGCGTTGGTGTCTTGCCAGAGTTTGAATTTTGTAGGAATACGAAATGTGTATTCCTGCTTTAGGAGCATGTGCAGTTAGAGGAGAGGAGCTACATTTCCATGTTTAGATACTAGTTTCACACATTTCCATCATGTTTTGATTGTCAAAGATGTTAGGTGATATTTTTCATACATGAATAAATGTTTCTGAGATTCTGTACTCTACATGTCATACAATTAATAGTATTCCTATCGCTGTATGAAAATGTTTTAACCTTCTCTACCTACTTATTAAAAAAATGCAATATTCAGCCCTGTTAAACATTCTGTAATTGCAAACTATCAATCAGAACAGGTTATAAAATAGTATACCATAGCGATGGCAGTATTGTGTAGTGAGCTATAATTCAGTTCAGTTCATTTATTTAACATTAAAGTAAAATACAAATGAAAAGGGGCAGAAATAAGTTAAAAACTTCTACTTGTGCCCAATGTGGTCTGCAAAGGGCAGTGGCAGGCATGCCTGCAGTATTAAACCTGGTCTCAGTGGTAGCGAAGAAGGAGACGAGATTGTTCAAAGACAGTCTTCCTCCGTCACCGCTGCCATTACAATACACTAAATTTCAATCTGCCAGAAAACATTTATTTAGGTAAAAATATCACAGAATAACAGAATAGCATGATTGTATTGTAAGACGATGTTTGATTGTTGTGTTGATGAGACCGGATGAAAAGCAGAGCGCTATTATTGTGAAGACGCCAACTGGACGTGTATGATTGGTATGAGAAAATATTTTATATGTTTTGACAAAAGTGACTTTAGACTTCCTCTCTACCAACTTTTTTTCTGCTGAGCTTTTATTAAATTTTACTAAAGCAGTTTGAGTAGCAATCTACATGTTATGTTAATAGTGCACTCAACTGTAATCAAAAACAGACTTGAAGCTTCTCCTCACTACAAACAGCAATGCGCGCCAGAAGGGTTCCCTCCAATGATGTCGTCTCAAAGCAATTGAAGGTAAAATTGTCTTGTCTTGTCTGGAGTGTTACGTTGGGATGGCATGGCTGCGATGGTCACGTTCCCTCCAATGCAGACAAACAAGCAGGAGCAGCGTGCAGGTAGGATGTAGCTTTAATTATTAAAGCAGGACAAAAATACAAAAACACTCAGACACTAAAGAAGCGTGGAGCAACAAATCAAATAGTCACCAAGGGTGAACAGCAAGGAATAGTAGAGTGCGGAAAAAAATACTTGAGCTAGATGAAAAACTAGAAGAAACGTAAATGTTGCATATAGCAAGCATTGACCCAGCAACTAGTGCTGGGTGACTGAGAACTATAAAGGGGAGTGATTAACCAAAACACCTGGTGGGAGCACTAATTACTAAACAAGGGAAGGTGTGGAGAATTAGTGCCCATGGAAGCCAACAGTAAACGAAAGGAAAGAGGGTGCACCCTGGAAACAGACTAAAACATAGGAAAGAAGGTACTAAACATAAATCACGCCATGACCCGGGTAGCGGATCATGACATGGAGAACGACTTGCCATAGATTTGGATCTGAGATTTCCATGAGGACCCCCTTTCTTTGTGCAGTTCTGCTAGCTATTTTCGAGCTTGTGCTCAACAGTAACTGGACGCCATTACACATTTCCCCAACCTACAGAAAGGGCCAAGGGTCTAAAACGTTAAAAAAAAATCCCCTTTTAAGGAATGCGTTATTATTATTAGCGTTGACTTTGACAGCCCTAATTAAAATGAAAGCTTTATTAGGCTGATGAAACAGACGTTTCTTGAATTATTACAAATATTAGCCAGGATACATTATGCAGTTGTTCTATGGCTGAAAATTGTGCAGCTTGTCCTTGATTACAAGAACTTCAGTCATGTCTGGTTTAGGAAACATGTGTAGCTAAAACCTGTTGTATCTAATCATTGTCCGCCCCTGAGTGCCAAAAGGGAGGAATGCCGCACGTGCAGAGAAACCGAGAAAACCATTGCGCGCACAGACTGGTTTTTATGCGCGCAGGTTGTGGCATTGCTTGAGTCCATGGTTTCCACATCAGTGCTCCATCACAGTGAGGTGTTCTGCGCCCCAGTGGCGTTTAAGCAATGCTTCCACACCAGACTTGTACAAGTGCTGTTGCCAGCCGCCATCTGTAACCCGCCGGGAAATTCCTCTGTGTTTTACAAGAGTTGTTTCAGCACCGTGACCTGGTGTTCCGTGTTAATGAAGACCCGGAAAGGAAAGACAAATCCAGCAGCATTGTGGCCACATTGCTTTAATGAAGAGAAATCACTTCTGTTGGCCAGTGTTAGAGTGCAGGCTGTGAAATCCATCATATTGCAGGAAGTAATTATGCATAGCTAATTGCATTGTGTACATGACACACTCAGACAAAAGCTAATGCTCATTTGTGTGCCTTGTACATCATAAATAACCTGATTGTTATTGCACTGCCAACATAGAAAAGTCAGAGTGAAATACAGCAATGCAAAGTCATGTTTAGTCTTTTAGGGCAGTGGTCCCCAACCACCGGGCCGCGGCCTGGTACCGGTCCGTGGATCGATTGGTACCGGGCCGCACAAGAAAAAAATAAAAAAATAAAATAAAAAAAAAGTTTATTTTTTTATTAAATCAACATAACAAACACAAGATACACTTACAATTAGTGCACCAACCCAAAAAACCTCCTTCCCCCATTTACACTCATTCACACTCATCCGCACAAAAGGGTTGTTTCTTTCTGTTATTAATATTTCTGGTTCCTACATTATATATCCATATAGATCAATATAGTCTGCAGGGATATAGTCCGTAAGCATACAGGATTGTATTTCTTTATGACAAAAAAAATAAAAATAAAAATAAATACCATGTACAACTACAGCTTACAAATATTAGCATGTCTAATTTGTGTGTTTTCATGTTTCCCTTGAAAGTAGTGAGACTGTTATTTTCCCTGAATGGGACTTAGAAGATATTTTAATTATGTAAAACTTTTATCGGCAATGGGTTGTACAAAATATTCAATGTTGCAGAACAATGCTGTTTTTGTATGAGCACCATCATTTTATTTATAATATTGGATTCTGTCTTTATTTAATGTGGGCAAGTAAAAAGCATGTGTTTGCAACCTTTATGCACATTCATAGAGGTCATCAACTTTCCAAAGTGTTAAAAGCATTACATCCCACTCTCAACTTTGGGTGTTACCAAATGATATTGATAATTATATATATATATATATATATATATATATATATATATATATATATATATATATATATATATATATATATATACATATATATATATATATATATATATATATATATATATATATATATATATATATATATATATATACATACATATATATATACATATATATATATATATATATATATATATATATATATATATATATATATATATATATATATATATATATATATATACACACATATAGTGTATATATATATATATATATATATATATATATATATATATATATATATATATATATATATATATATATATATATATATATATATATATATGCTAGACTTTTGACAAGAACAAGAAAGTTTGACCATATAACACCTACACTGACTCACCTGCACTGGCTTCCTGTGCACTTAAGATGCGACTTGAAGGTTTTATTACTTACTTATGAAATACTACACGGTCTAGGTCCATCCTATCTTGCTGATTGTATTGTACCATATGTCCTGTTAAATCTGCGTTCTAAGAACTCCGGTTTATTAGTGATTCCCAGAGCCCAAAAAAACTCTGCAGGCTTTAGAGTGTTTTCTATTCGGGCTCCCTTTGGAATGCTGTACTGGTATCAGTTAGAGATGCTACCTCAGTAGAAGCATTTAAGTCCCATCTTAAAACTCATTTGTATACTCTAGCCCAGGGGTCGGCAACCCGCGGCTCCGGAGCCGCATGCGGCTCCTTGACCACTCTGATGCGGCTCAGCTACATATGTGCCGACTCCCCCGATTTTCCCAGGAGAATTATGGATCTCAGTGTCTCTCATAGATTACTCCCAGGGAAACAATAATCCTATTTACACTCTAATTACTAAATAAAGGGCGTGCTCTAATTGCACTGCAGTAATTGTCCTCTATAGCATATACATACAGCGTGCCAGTCCAGCCACATGTTGCATGATGTTATTACTTGCACACACAGGAGACAGCAAAGCATACTTACTCATCAGCCACACAGCTTACACTGACGGTAGCCGTATCAAACAACTTTAACATTGTTACGTTACAAATATGCGCCACACTGTGAACCCACACCAAAAAAGAATGAAAAACACATTTCTGGAGAACATCCCACCGTAACACAACATAAACACAACACAACCATTACCCAGAATCCCATGCAGCCCTAACTCTTCCGGTCTACATTATACACCCCCGCTACCACCAAATCCCCCCACACATCAACACCCCCCCCCCCCCCTCTCCGTGCGTTGGTTGAGCGGAAGAGTTAGGGCTGCATGGGATTCTGGGTATTGGTACCGTCAGTGTAAGATGTGTGGCTGCTGAGGTAGTAGCCTTGCTGTCACTTACGTGAGCAAGCTGATATTGCATTCTACGTGTGGTCGAGCAGGTACACTGTTAGGGCAGACTGTAGAGGGCGCCAAATGCAGTGTCATCACGCTCTGATATTCGGGAGTCTCCCGGGAAAAATGAGAGGGTTGGCAAGTATGAGCTATCAAGCGCCATTCATTCAAAACTCGAGGGCTGCACTAACACCAAATTTCCACATTAAAGTGCGTGCCGGTACGTGTGTCGGAGACCCCTGGTTAACATAGCACAAAGCATTAAAGCTTTGTATGCGGTGTTTTTCATTTTAAATTTTTTTTGTGGCTCCCATTACTTTCTTTAATTTGTGAAACTTGACAAAATGGCTCTTTGAGTGGTAAAGGTTGCCGACCCCTGCTCTAGCCTTTAAATAGACCCCCTTTTAGACCAGTTCATCTGCTGTCTCTTTTTTCTGATCTGCCCCTCTCTCCCGCGTGGAGAGGTTATCAGGTGGCCACAAATCAGTTTCCACAGAGGAAGCGCTAGCTGTTCCAGGTCGGGACCCGGTATGGACCACTGCTCTCTGCATCAGTTGGTGACGTCTCTGCGCCGCTGACTTGTCTCCATACGAGAGGATCCACTGCTGGCTTCCCTATGGACTGAACTCTCGCACTATTAACTGTATCCACTCGACATCCATAGCACCGGTTACCCAGGGGGTGGTCCCCATATCTTAGACTTAGACTTAGACTTCCTTTTTATTGTCATTCAAATTTGAACTTTACAGCACAGATAAGAACGAAATTTCATTACATAAGCTCATGGTAGTGCAGGATAAAAAAAAGCAATAAGGTGCATATATAAATAAATAAATATATATATAAATAATATATACATATATATATATATATATATATATATATATATATATATACAAAATATATATATATATATAAATATATATAAATAAATAAATAGATTACTGTACAGATAAATATATTGCACTTTTTCACATGCGTCCACATTTATGGATGTATGTTATATTGTCTTTTTTATTCCAGCGAGTTAATCCATTTTGGGGGGAGTTGAGGGGATAATTTAATTATGATGCGTTCAAGAGTCTTACGGCCTGAGGGAAGAAGCTGTTACAGAACCTGGAGGTTCTGCTTCGGAGGCTGCGGAACCTCTTTCTAGAGCCCAGCAGTGAAAACAGTCCTTGGTGGGGGTGGGAGGAGTCTTTGCAGATTTTCTGAGCCCTGGTCAGGCAGCGGCTTTTTGCGATCTCCTGGAAAGGAGGAAGAGGAGTCCTGATGATCTTTTCCGCCGTCCTCACCACTCTCTGCAGAGACTTCCAGTCTGAGACACTGCAGGCTCCAGTCCAGACAGAGATGCTGTTGGTCAGCAGGTTCTCTATAGTGCCTCTGTAGAATGTGGTGAGAATGGGGGGAGGGAGCTGCGCTCTTTTCATCCGACGCAAAAAGTGCCCGCGCTGCTGAGCTCCTTTTACAAGAGGTCCGGTGTGTAGGGACCAGGTTATATTGTCAGTTATCTGCACCCCCAGGAACTTGGTGCTGCTTACTATCTCCACCGCTGTGCCGTTGATGTAGAGTGGAGCGTGGCTGGACTGGTGCTTCCTGAAGTCAACGATGATCTCCTTGGTCTTGTTGACATTCAGGACCAGGTTGTTGGTTCTGCACCAGTCAACCAGATGTTTCACCTCCTCCCTGTAGTCCATGTCATTGTTGTCACGGATGAGGCCCACTACTGTCGTGACTTCCGCATACTTCACAATGTGGTTAGTAGTGGACCTGGCGCAGCAGTCATGGGTCATCAACGTGAACAGCAGTGGACTCAGGACGCAGCCCTGGGGGGAGCCGGTGCTCAGGGAGATAGCACTGGAGGTGTTGTTGCCCACTCTCACAGATTGGGGTCTGTCTGTGAGGAAGTCAAGCAGCCAGTTGCAAAGGGGGGTACTGAATCCAATGGGGGCCAGTTTGCTCACCAAGTGCTGCGGGATGATGGTGTTGAATGCTGAGCTGAAGTCCAGGAACAACATTCTAAGCTCAGGTGGATTGCAGAGGAGATGGCGTCCTCTGTGGAGCGGTTAGGGTGATAAGCAAACTGGTATGGGTCGAATGTGGGGGGAAGTCTGGAGACAATATATTCCTTTACCAGCCTCTTGAAGCACTTCATTATGATGGGGGTGAGTGCAATGGGGCGGTAATCATTGAGGGAGGAGATTGTGGGTTTTTTTGGCACTGGAATGATTGTGGCCATCTTAAAACATGATGGTACCACAGCCTGGGTCAGCGAGATGTTGAAGATGTCTGTGAGAACCCCAGCCAGCTGGTCTGCACATACCTTAAGCACCTTGCCCGGAATGTCATCAGGTCCCGGTGCTTTCCGGGGGTTCACTCTCCTCAGGGTTTTCCGGACATCCGCTATATCCAGGTTGAGCGGCTGCTCATCAGGGCGAGGGATGGATTTTCTCGCCGGAGTGGTGTTAAGTGCTTCAAACCTTGCAAAGTAGTTGTTAAGGACATCTAGGAAGCTGATACTGTTGTCACAGGGGCAGGGGGCAGTTTTATAGTCCATAATGACCTGTATGCCCTGCCACACTTGTCTAGTGTTTGTAGGGTTCTCAAAGAAGTCCTGCACTTTCTGACTGTGAGCCCGCTTTGCAAACTTAATGGCACGGTTCAGGTTAGCTCTGGCTGATTTTAATGCCACCATGTCGCCAGACTTGACAGCCTTGTTCCGAGCCTTCAGCATTGCACGTACCTCACTGTTTATCCAGGGTTTCTCGTTGGCCCGTGTGGGGATGTTCTTGATCACACTGACATCCTCCATGCACTTCTGAATGTATGCGGACACAGACTCTGCATACTCCTCCTCACATGTGTGGTGACTTTCGGTGGCGGCTGCTTTGAACATGTCCCAGTCTGTAGTTTTGAAGCAGTCTTGTAATGCTGACATTGCTCCCTCTGGCCAGGTCCTCACCTGCTTCACTGTAGCTTGCTTCCTGATCAGCAGGGGCTTGTATGCAGGAATTAGCATCAAAGATAGATGGTCTGAGGAGCCGAGGTGGGGGCGTGGTGCAGCTTTATACGCCTGTTTAATATTACTATACACCAAGTCCAATCTGCTTCCACCCCTGGTTGCAAAATTCACATATTGATGGAAATGAGGGAAAACTGTTTTCATGTTAGCTTGATTAAAATCCCCTGCCACGATGAAAACTCCCTCTGGATGTGTAGTTTGCTGTTCTTTGATGGAGCAGTACAAATCATTCAAAGCTTCTTTGGTGTTAGCACTGTGGGGAATGTACACTGCTGTGAAGATCATAGCACTGAATTCCCTGGGTAAATAAAATGGCCTGCATTTTATAGTTAATAGTTCAACATCAGGAGAGCAGTGACGTGATACTATCTTCCCATTATTGCACCAGTTATTATTGACGTATATGCAAACACCACCGCCTCGGGATTTACCAGTGAGAGATCTACTCCTGTCCGACCGCTGGTACTTGACTCAGCTGCTTCAAAGGCCACTGGATGTAGCCGGCGAAGTATTCCCATGCTAGCGAGGAGGTCCAACGTACACGCATCTTTCAGTCCAAAACGGCCCGATCTATCCACATCCAGAATTGTCTGACGGTCGTATGTGACCACGGAATGTCCATGCTGTAAGCCAGCCATGAAATTTAAAGAATTGTCCGGTATTTTTGCCAAATTGTTCTATACTACCATGAGCGTCTGCAAGCCGCAGCCCATCAGGGTTTCTCGTTGTTCCCATTGGGTTGCATTTTTTCTTGCCCTGATGTGGGATCTGAAGTGAGGATGCCATTGTGACTCGTGCAGTCCTTTGAGACATTTGTGATCAAGGGCTATATAAGTCAACTTTGATTGATTGATTGATTTTATCATCAATGGCTCATACAATAGTTTTAACTGTTTTTCTGTGACCGTCATCGTTTTATGTAAAATATTTGGTAAAGTTTTTATTGTATATGCGGTAATAAATCATACTTGCCAACCCTCCCGTTTTTAGCGGGAGAATCCCGGTATTCAGCGCCTCTCCCGACAACCTCCCGGCAGACATTTTCTCCCGACAAACTCCCGGTATTCAACCGGAGCCAGAGGCCACGCCCCCTCCGGCTCAATGCGGACCTGAGACTGAGTGGGGACAGCCTGTTCTCACGTCCGCTTTCCCACAATATATACAGCTTGCCTGCCCAATGACGTCTTAACATCTAGGGCTTTTAGAGAGTAGAGAGCACAACTGCGCACACAACAAGGAGACGTTCGAAGGGGAAGGTGTATGTTGCCTGTAAATATGTAGAACAGACTTCTCCATTGAACACGGTGGCCGAAATGATATACTCATCATGAACGGAGAAGTTAAACAGGACAATACTGCCATTTTATGGATAGCCACCGGAACACTGAATTCAAGTATTTCTTTTATGTAAATACAATAAATATATATATATATATATATATATATATATATATATATATATATATATATATATATATATATATATATATATATATATATATATATATATATATATAGCTAGAATTAACTGAAAGTCAAGTATTTCATATATATATATATATATATATATATATATATATATATATATATATATATATATATATGAAATACTCGCGTTGGTGAATTCTAGCTGTAGATAACCACGCCCCCAACCACGCCACCCACCCCCAACACCCCCCCACCCCCTACCCCCCACCTCCCGATATTGGAGGTCTCAAGGTTGGCAAGTATGTAATAAATACACGTCCTTGCTTTAAAAGCACGTCGTAACCTACCTGTGTCACGTAAACAGCTAGCTAGCTGGCATTTTTATCTAAAGTGAGATAAGAACATATGAGCAAAAGTTATTTGAGGATTTTATCCCTTGTGTTCTAAAATCCATTTTCTAGGTTGGTACTGTAGAATTACCATCGTCAGTCTCGACTTAAATGCCTTCTGCTCTTCAAGTCATTCATATTCTCCACGCTGCCCCCCTGCTGTGTCTGTGGAGATGATATGCCACATTTCCAGGGGAGGCAATGAAGTGGTGTATCTCAGAGAAATGTGAGTGGCCCCTTTAGCATTCCAAGCCTGACATCATGAGGCGCCATTGTATCCATAATGGAATTTTATAGTCTTGGAAAAGCATTTGCTATTTTGACAGCCACGCTTGTCTGCCTCCTGTGAAACTGTTAGGGGAAGCTTTTCGCATTTAGGATAATTTAAAGGGGTAAATAAACCTTATTAGATGGCAAGGCAACCACCTCTCCTATTTTGTTGTTTGAATGCCATCACTCTAGACACGGCTATTTCTTCTTCTTAGGTGACAACTATTTATTTTTCGTTGTGCAGTAACTATTTATTTTTTGTTAGAAGTTATTTGTTGTTCTTTAGTAACAATTATGTATTCTTTGTTTTTTTGCAGCCATTTCATCTTCTTTGGTTGGCGGCTATTTCTTCTTTGGTGGTGGCATCTATTTCTTCTTTATTGTTTGGCGGCTATTTCTTCTTCTTTGGTGACAACAATTTATTATTTGTTATTTGGTGGCTATGTATTCTTTGTTGGTGGCAGCCATCTCTTCTTTATTGTTCGGCAGCTATTTTTCTTCATTGTTCGGCGGCTATTTATTCTTTCTTGTTCGTCAGTTATTTCCTCTTTGGTGGTGAATATTTGTTCTTCATTGGTGGCGGCTATTTCTTCTTCATTGTTTGGTGTCTATTTCTTCTTTGGTAGCGATTATTTTTTCTTTGCTGGTGGCTGTTATTTATTTTTCATTATTGAGAACTATTTCTTCTTTGTTGTTTGGGGGCTTGACAACTATATATTCTTCGTTGTTTCGTGGCTATTTATTTTTAATTTTTTTCGGCCCATATTTTTTTTTTTGTGGCGGCTATTTCTTCTACTTTGAAGAAACCTATTTATTTTCGCTTTTTGGTGGCTATTTCATTTTTGTTGGTGGTTATTAATTCTTCATTGGTTGCAGCTATTTCTTTTGTATTGCCTGGCGGGTACATCCTTTTCTTTGTTGGCAGCTATTTTTTCTTCTTTGGTGGCAGCTATTTCTTTCATCAATCAATAAATCATTTTTATGATACATGTTAGATTTTCACAAGCACACATTTTTGGTCAAGTGATCAACCGTCCAAAAGGAGTGGGAAGAAGTAGAAAATGTCCTGAGCCATACGCAGCATTCAAAAAGAAAAAAAGACAACAACAAAAAACTAACTGAACTCCACATGAGCAAGCGCTTGGAAGTGGTTGATGGCTGCTATTTCTTCTTTGTTTGTGGTGACTTTGTCTCTCGTCACCGTCTCAGTCTTTGTTCTGCGGCTATTTATTCTTCGATGTCTGGATGGTATTTGTTCTTCATTGTGAGGCGGCTATTTATTTTTTCATTGTTTGGCGACTATTTCTTCTTTGTTGGTGGCGGCTATTTCTTCTTCATTGTTTGCTGCCTATTTCTTCTTTTGTGGTGGCTATTTTTACTTTGTTGGTAGCCGCTTTTTCTTTTTCTTAAGTGGCGACTATTTATTCTTGGTTGTTTGGCGGCTATTTTTGTGCTTTCGTGGTAGCTATTTCTTGATCATTGTTCGGCGGCTATTTCTTCGTTGGTGGCAACTATTTCGTATTCATTGTTTGGGGGCTATCTCGTCTTCTTTGGTGACGGCTATTTATTCTTTGTTGTTTGGCGACTATTTTGTCTTATTGGTGGCGGTTAATTCTACTTCTTTGGTGGTGGCTAATTCCTCTGGTCGGGTATCAAAACCAGGCATCGAAATGAAAAAGTTAGAATGATCCCTGGAGAATCTAAAAATTAGTCCCGGTTACCATCAATGCTCAATGACAAACAATGGTCCTAATAACTGGCAAAAATAACTCCCATCCTGGAGTATATCCATAGGAATCTTGTGACCTGTGGGATTCATGAAAAATATCAGCCTCTAATCTGCTGCCGCTTAGTTCCATGAGTGTCCTAAAGTGGCTCAGCAACTGATGATCATGACCCAAAGAGCTCTTTGTCACCACAACTTAATCCTCCTGAGGGGTCGCCCTTGCCCACCCGCTTAATTAAAATGTCCTGGAGGACTTTGTCACGTGTGAAGGGGTGAGGCAGAAATGAGTCCACCCCCAGGAGACGTGCTAAACATGTAATTTTTAATTTTTTTTAAAACAATGTAAAAGGTATAATTAAAAAAACACGGTAACATTCCCGACAGTTAGCAATACTGTTTAAATTGTTAATAACTGAAAAACCGTCATTTATTTAAAAAAAACGTAATATATTATTATATTTTAGGCAACACTGCTTACTTCTTGGAAGGCTGGCCCAAGCGCACTAGCGTCGTTCGGCTTGAAATAACATGGCGTAACACAACTATACGGACTTTGCTGTGGAGATTTCCCATCGGAGTAAAGAGAGCGGAGCACTTGGTTTAACTTAATTATTTTTTGCTTCATTTCCGTGGAACCTCTGCGTGCGTTTAAGATTGGACTGCTGTTTTTAGATGGCGACAGGTGTGGACCATACTGGAGACAGACGTATTTGTCTCACACTAAAAGTATACAGCAAAGGAGAAAACTATTTGATGTTGCTTTTTTATTTTCTCAAGACAGCGTCCATCAGCTGTGGCTGAGAGTTAATGATGTGAGAAAACATGCAGCAGGCCATGTGTCGAAAAAACATTGCCTCAACTTGTTTATAAAGTCGTTAGTTTGTTTACTATGTGTGTGTGTGTGTCAATCAGTCAATCAATCAAACTTTATTTATATAGCCCTTAATCACAAATGCCTCAAAGGACCACAACGCCCGGATCTGATCCCACATTCGGGCAAGAAAAAACATAACCTACAACCTACAACAGATTTCCGTTTGGTGTGGCCTGCGCTCCTGCCATGTTTCAGAGAACGATGGAAAGTATTTTAAGTGGAATTCCCCTGGTTGCAGTGTATCTAGACGACATTTTGGTCAGTGGAGTGGACAAAGCTGATCAAATCAATAACTTGGATACTGCGCTAAAAAAAAAACCTGAAAGAGGATGGCCTATGTCTCAGAAGGAACAAATGGTTATACTTGTAAAGTGCTTTTCTACCTTTTTTAAGGAACTCAAAGCGCTTTGACACTATTTCCACATTCACCCATTCACACAAATATTCACACACTGATGGTGGGAGCTGCCATGCAAGGCGCTAACCAGGACCCATCAGGAGCAAGGGTGAAGTGTCTTGCTCAAGGACACAACGGACGTGACTATGGTAGAAGGTGGGGATTGAACCAGTAACCTTCAGATTGCTGGCACGGCCACTCTCCCAACTTCGCCACGCCGTCCCCAACAAGTGCACCTTCATGCAGGATAAAGTGGAGTACTTAGGGTACAGAGTCGATGCACAAGGACTACACACAGTGGAAACATTTTTAAAATCAATCCAAGATGTTACAGAGCTCAAATCATTTTTGGGATTAATAAACTACTATAACAAGTTATTTCCAAACCTAGCAACTCGGTTGGCATCATTACACAAATTGTTGGGACATGATGTTTGGTGGAAATGGAATTCAAAACGCTACGGACTTGCTAAACACATCTGACGTTCTGGTACACTACTTAGCTGACGAGAGCTATTTTTGTCTTAAGATGTTTTACGTTATTGAGTAGGTGCAGTATTATCACACATCATGGAAGATGGAAGTGAGAGAACAATTGGGTTTGTTGTTCTTACTTTGCAACCTGCGGAGATAAGATTATCGCAGTTGGACAAAGAAGGACTTGCAGTCATATTTGGAATTGAAAAGTTTTACAAACATTTGTATGGACGCAACTTCACTATTTACATAGATCACAATCCACTGATCCATCAATTCAATGAGAAGAAACCAATTCCCCAAATGGGATCAAGAGTACAAAGGTGGACTGTAAAACTCAGTGCATAGAAGTACAACATTGTCTTTAAAGGCCTACTGAAATTATTATTTTTTATTTAAACGGGGATAGCAGATCCATTCTATGTGTCATACTTGATCATTTCGCGATAGTGCCATATTTTTGCTGAAAGGATTTAGTAGAGAACATCGACGATAAAGTTCGCAACTTTTGGTCGCTGATAAAAAAAGCCTTGCCTGTACCGGAAGTAGCGTGACGTCAAAGGTTGAAAGGCTCCTCACATTTCCCCATTGTTTACAATGCAGCGAGAGCGATTCGGACCGAGAAAGTGACGATTACCCCATTAATTTGAGCGAGGATGGAAGATTTGTGGATGAGGAACGTGAGAGTGAAAGACTAGAGTGCAGTGCAGGACGCATCTTTTTTCGCTCTGACCGTATCTTAGGTACAAGCTGGCTCATTGGATTCCACACTCTCTCCTTTTTCTATTGTGGATCACGGATTTGTATTTTAAACCACCTCGGATACTATATCCTCTTGAAAATGAGAGTTGAGAACGCGAAATGGACATTCACAGTGACTTTTATCTCCACGACAATACATCGGTGAAGCACTTTAGCTACGTAGCTAACGTGATAGCATCGTGCTTAACTGCATATAGAAACAAAAGAAATAAGCACCTGACTGGAAGGATAGAGAGAAAATCAACAATACTATTAAACCATGGACATGTAACTACACGGTTAATGCTTTCCAGCCTGGCAAAGGTTAACAATGCTGTTGCTAACGACGCCATTGAAGCTAACTTAGCAACGGGACCTCACAGAGCTATGCTAAAACATTAGCTATCCACCTACGCCAGGCAGCCCTCATCTGCTCATCAACACCCGTGCGCACCTGCGTTCCAGCGATCGACGGTGCGACGAAGGACTTCACCCGATCACCGATGCGGTTGGCGGCTAGCGTCGGATAGCGCCACTGCTATCCACCTCAAAGTCCTCCTGTTTGTGTTGCTGCAGCCAGCCGCTAACACACCGATCCCACCTAAAACTTTCTTCTTTGCAGTCTTCATTGTTCATTAAACAAATTGCAAAAAATTCACCAACACAGATGTCCAGAATACTGTGAAATTTTGAGATGAAAACAGAGCTTTTTGTATTGGATTCAATGGCGTCCGAATACTTCCGTTTCAACGATTGACGTCACGCGCATACGTCATCATACATAGACGTTTTCAACCGGAAGTTTAGCGGGAAATTTAAAATTGCACTTTATAAGTTAACCCGGCCGTATTGGCATGTGTTGCAATGTTAAGATTTCATCATTGATATATAAACTATCAGACTGCGTGGTCGGTAGTAGTGGGTTTCAGTAGGCCTTTAAACCAGGCAAACATCACGCTAATGCAGATGCCTTGAGCAGACTGCCAGCTCCTGTCAAATTAAGGAAAGAGGAGAGGACTGAGCAGGTATTGATGATGGACATGTTGGATGAGACATTAATAAATGCAAATTCATCCTGAAAAGATGGACTTCAGAAACTGATTCAAACCTTTTAACCAGAGGAAAATGGAGCTCAGCACAATAGATAGCTGTGTTCTCTGGGGAGCTTGTGTGCTTATCCCTACTAAAGGAAAAGAAGGGATGCAGAAATTGTTAGTCACAGGAATGACTTAAATTAAAGGACTGGCCAGATCTTATATGTGATGAAAAATGGTTTAGGTATGTCAAAGAGTTTCTTACCATGCACCTTTACACTCATGGTAATGGCCGAAGTGTGCCGATTGCATGGGAAGCTAAGGAAATAGCTAACAGGAAGACTTAGCATTGCGTCAGGAATCAAATAGTATACCCACGGAACAGCCAGACTGAGTGTGGCAAAAAGCAGGAATACATAGCTTTTTGATTAGTGCCCGGGAGCAGCTAAGCGTCCCGAACACTAATCAGAGGCAAGTGAAAATAATCAGCCCCCATGGCAACCAAAACACAAATCCCCGGGTGCTGAAAACAGAACTAAGGTAGTTAAACTAAAACAAAACATGATCATGACAGTGCCAAGTTATGTTGGTCACGATGCTACAGCCATTTTGAAGACGCGGGACCCAGACACCCAGTCACATCTGTTTATGTTTTGCTCGGAGTAATAATCTAGCACTGCTGCCTTTGGCTCACATGTATGGCAAAAACAAGTTCACAATTGCAACAACTATCAAAAAGGATGTTTTTTATGTTTGCTGACTTTGCTGAAAGAGTTAAAAATCTTCGCAAAGGCGTAGAGAACGTGCAAGACAATGTAGATAAGATGTTCCTAGTGTAGCTAAATGAGAAGCAGCTAACTGGCGATAGCATTCCTGAGGCTATCGTTCAAGATATGGCTCGCCACTTATATGATGACTTAAAGTCCAAAAGTGGGACTATTGCCCAAATATATTTGTGCATTAATTTCACAGAGAAGTACGAACTCTTATGCACTGAGATCCAACGATTAGCTGTTGCTCTCTGTCCCTTTTGCTCACACTGAGCTAGGGAAAAAAAGCTTTAATCTATGCAGCTCCTTGTGCTTGGAACATGCTACAAAGAGACTTGACAGAATTGTTATCCTTAAATGCTTTTAAATCTAAACTAAAGGTTTTACTTGATGTCCACCCTGTCATTTTTATGTGTAATGTGTAATGAGATTTTATGTGTAACTCTGCTGCCTCTTGGCCAGGACTCCCTTGAAAAATAGATTTTTAATCCAATCCAATCCAATCCAATCCACTTTATTTATATAGCACATTTACACAACAAGAATGTTTCCAAAGTGCTGCACAGCCATGTTAAAAACAATATTAAAAACAAAACAATATTAAAAACAATATTAAAAACAATATTATGCTACACCAATGACTGAATAAAAACAAAGAATAAGTGAATAGAAAACCAATACAAAAGCAATATAAAAAATAAATATGATTAAAAACGATTTTAATCTCAATGGGATTTTTTCCTGGTTAAATAGAGGTTAAATAAAAATAAGACATGAGCATGCTGGAACGGAAGGACAATTTAGGGCGAGCCGCGGGTGTTTGGAAAAGTTTAAGTGTCGTGTGCAGCATGGCGAGACTGCTCGGACAACGCTGACGCTTCAATTATGATTTGATCCATGAAGTGGAATTTCTACCAATCTTTTTAACTGTGATAAAACTGGACTTTTTTGGAAAAATATGCCGGATGGAACCTTAAATACAGCGAAGGAGAATGCATTCGCAGAACACAACAAGCCGACGGAGGAGCGCCTCACACTGCTAGTTTGTACTAATGCTAGCAATGGCTGCAGCAATGTACAGAGATAGCCTGGATGAAAACCTGTTCCAGAGCGCCCTTAAACTCTGAATGGGGCGACGGTTCATCTTTCAGCGGGACAATAACCCTAAAACCCTAAGCACACAGCCAAGATATATTAAAATAATGGCTTCAGGATAATTCTGTAAATGTCTTTGAGTGGCCTAGCTCGAGCCCAGATTTGAATCCCTTCTCTGGGGAGATCTGAAAATGGCTGTGTGTTAAATGCGAAACTTCCCAAAGATAGATGTGCCAAGGTTGTGGCATCGTATTCAAAAATACTTGAGGCTGTCATTTCTGCCAAAGGTGCATTAACAATGTATTGAACAAAGGCTGTGAATACTTATCTACTGCTTAGTTTTGTATTTGTAAAACATTTCAAAAATCTCTAAAACAACACTGTAAAAAAAATAAATCCTATTTTTATGGTTAATTTACTATAAATTTGTACTGTAATTTTTCTATTTTTTAAAAATAGTTTATAAAACTGTAGAATTTAAGAAATTATCTGTAAATAAACAATCCGACTGTTATTTTAAGTAATATGCCAGTAATGACAAACTATGTCTATTTCTTTTTTTTTTACAGAAAAATACCAAATTAATTATACATAGCATTTTCTGTTTTCTTAAATTACTTTTAAATTCATTTAAAATTACAGTAATTATCTTTCATTACATATGTAGCTAGTTATATAAAAGTCTATGTCCATACTAACAATCTAACACAGGGGTGTCAAACTCAAATACAGAGTGGGCCAAAATTTAAAACTGAACAAAGCTGCGCCAAGGTTGAACAAATGAACCTTTAACGTTCTCAACGAGCTGACGTACGTCCGCTTTTCATCCATTCTAACGTCGTTCAGACCCAGTCACAATATATATGCGACTTCTGTACGCACACACGAGCGAATGCAACGCGTAGTTCATCAACAGCGATACAGGTTACACTGAGGGTGCAAGTATAAAAAACTTTAACACTGTTAGAAATGTTCGCCACACTGTGAATCCACACCAAACAAGAATGACAAACACATTCCGGGAGAACATCCGCACAGTAACACAATATAAACACAACAGAACAAATACCCAGAATCCTTTGCAGCACTAACTCTTCCGGGACTCTACAAAATACACCCCCGCTACCACCAAACCCCGCCCCCCACCCCACACACACCTTGTAGCGTCCCTGAAGAGTTAGTGCTGCAAAGGGTTCTGGGTATTTGTTCTATTGTGTTTATGTTGTGTTACGGTGTGGATGTTCTCCTGAAATGTGTTTGTCATTCTTGTTTGGTGTGGATTCACAGTGTGGCGCATATTTCTAACAGTGTTAAAGTTTTTTTATTCGGCTACCCTCAGTGTAACCTGTATCGCTGTTGATGAAGTATGCGTTGCATTCCCTTGTATGTGCGTGCAGAAGCCGCACATGTAATGTGGCTGGGCCAGGACAGGACTCGTTGGACTGGCTAAAAAGCAGACCTGACGATTTTCGGGAGCGGTGTTGAAGTATGAAAGACTCCCGGGAGGGTTGGCAAGTATTGTAATTAGTGGTGAATGCGGTGTTACCGCGGCACCGCCGTAATATATAATCAGCGGGCCAGTTTTAGTGTTAATTTGATATCGCCTCAAGGGCCAACTGAAATTACACGGCGGGCCAAATTTGACATCCATGCTGTAGAATAAAGGTATTTTTCTGCAGAACTGTTTGCATCCTCATGGTGGTTGATCTTAACAATTCAGAAAAAATCTGTAAAATAATGGTATTTTTCTGTGGAACTGCCAGCATTGTCACTTCATTAAAGGTGTTTGATCGTAATAATTTGGAAAAACTCTGTAGAATAAAGATATTTTTCTGCAGAACTGTTTGCATCTTCACTTTATTAAAGGTGGTTGATCTTAATAATTAAGTAAAAATCTGTAAAATTACGATATTTTTCCGCAAAATGTTTCATGAAAATTTCTGTAAATATAATGTTTTTGATCATTATTTGGTTTACAATGTTTTACTTTCATTTTATGGTTTTCGTTTGGCAGCTGTAGCTGCCAGTAGATGACCGTTTTTTTACAGAATTTTTTTTTCAGTGAACATTTTCACCCTGTAATTATGGTGTATTGTCTGTAGAATTTTTAGGACAAAATAAATGTATTCCTTTTGCTGTAAAGTGATAAAATGTGGAAAAAGTGAAGCACTTTGAACACTTTCCAAATGCACTGTACATTAAAGATAGTCAATTTTCCACATAGTGTAAGATAAGAGTGTAAATATAAAGAGACACATAAAAAAGACACAAATCTTCACCAGATACTTGAAAGTATATGCTTGAGTCTCTCGCCATCTGCATTCTGCCACCTTCATTTCCTGCCTGTCTCGCGGCGTCTTCCTTCTCCCGCTTTATTGCCCAAATGCTACTGAACTGTGAAGAGCTTCGTAATTCCATTTCAGAGGTGATTGGCACCATCATTTGTGAAGTGGCGGCTCTACCAGGCCTACCTGCATCCACGCCACGCTGACTAAGCACCTTTTACACTTCATGACACACTTCGCTTCCTTGTTGCTCAAGAGTGAGGACGTTGTGCCTTTAAAAGTGACGTCATGCCAATGAAAGAAGACACATACTTTTCAATGTAGCAAAAACTATACTGCTAATTCTTCAGTTTATTACAAATACAGATATTTTTGGCTTTCTGCTGCGACTAATTTTTGACCTCCAAGAAAATCACTCAAATGGAGCACTTTGTTTGTAAATACGGATTACGATTAAGGTGCAGTGATAACATAATATTTCCATTGTTACTGTGACTCATTTAGTAAGTAAGATGACATAAAAATCAACAGAAATGAAAGACAGTCGGCAGGATGTCAAAAGGAGACGTTTTTATTGCAAACAGTCAATCCGACAATAAAACATGTCAAGACACTTTCTCAAAACAATCACACACTTTTTCGGCTTCAAAATAAAAGTGCTACGCTAACATCCAGTTTAATAACGTTGATGGTTTCTCCTTAATGTATGGGCTTCATATTAGCCGCCATACCTAACAAAATAAAGTAATGTATTGTGTCCAGAGGAAAACAAACAAAGTCTGACGCTCTTTTTACCTTTTATGGCCAATATTATGCTAACAACGGGCCCGATTCCAACAAGTATTTCCTCCAAGCACACACGTCTGCCTCCATGCTTCAGTCCAAGACACACAACACGTGTTCATTCTCTGACAACATGGTGTGTTCACAGACCATGGGAAAAAAATACTACCATAACACACTAACATACACATTAACACCAGACATATGCACAGGGTTGTCTGGAGCGGAGGCAGCGTGTCCGCGCTGTGGACGTACTTTAATATATTTGAGATATCATCACAATTTAAGATGACACTAGTGGCTATTAATGAGAAAAAGGCTCCCAGCAACGTGAAGCAAGTGTGACGTCAGGCTCTCTGCAACTCGCTTTTCGTCACGGACATGGCGCGACAGTATCTAAACAGAGTCTCTAAACGCGACTCCAGTTTTGACTTAACTATGAACAAATGCGATTAATCGCGATTAAATATTTTAATCGTGTGACAGCTGTAATATATATATATATATATATATATATATATATATATATATATATATATATATATATATATATATATATATATATATATATATATATATATATATATACATACAGTATGTATAAATATATATATATATATATATACATACAGTATGTATATATATATATACATACACTACCGTTCAAAAGTTTGGGGTCACATTGAAATGTCCTTATTTTTTAAGGAAAAGCACTGTACTTTTCAATGAAGATAACTTTAAACTAGTCTTAACTTTAAAGAAATACACTCTATACATTGCTAATGTGGTAAATGACTATTCTGGCTGCAAATGTCTGGTTTTTGGTGCAATATCTACATAGGTGTATAGAGGCCCATTTCCAGCAACTATCACTCCAGTGTTCTAATGGTACAATGTGTTTGCTCATTGGCTCAGAAGGCTAATTGATGATTAGAAAACCCTTGTGCAATCATGTTCACACATCTGAAAACAGTTTAGCTCGTTACAGAAGCTACAAAACTGACCTTCCTTTGAGCAGATTGAGTTTCTGGAGCATCACATTTGTGGGGTCAATTAAACGCTCAAAATGGCCATAAAAAGAGAACTTTCATCTGAAACTCGACAGTTTATTCTTGTTCTTAGAAATGAAGGCTATTCCACAAAATTGTTTGGTTGACCCCAAACTTTTGAACGGTAGTGTATATATATATTTATATATATATTTATACAGTATTTACAATAGGCGTGTAACAATTCGCTTCAGTGATTTGATTTGATATTTGTGGCTGGTGGCTGATATGATTTAGGAAAAATCTTCTTTTTTTTAAAAACGATTCGATCCTAATTGATTCAGTGAGTTAAAAACGACTTAGTAACTTTTTAGCAAAAACTATCAAGCAGTGAGTATGAAATGATGCGTTCACATCTTATGTGAATAAAGTTCAATCAATAAAACTACAGTAACTATATAGGAGCCAAAAACATGTAGGTCACGTGGTGTGTATTCAAAGAACGGAAGTATGTGTTACATGACATTAGAGGCGGGCACTATAAAAGGGGTGTTGTTACCTGCATTTGGCGTGGCGGGAGAAGAAAGTTGAGCTGGATAACCATCATTTGGTTGACCGCTGTTAAACGCTATATTGCATGCTGTTACATGCTATATTGCACGATTTATAGGGGACTTTGGACGCTTTATTGAAAGCTTTGGACCCTTTCACTCCAAGTTTTTTTTGTACATTCTGCTACTTCATTAAATTTATCTAGGAACTGTATGTGCGCTTTACTGGCGAAACAGGAAGCACGTCAGACGAGTACTAATCCCAGCTTTTTACTTACTTACAATATATATATATATATATATATATATATATATATATATATATATATATATATATATATATATATATATATATATATATATATATATATATATATTAGGGCTATCAAACGATTAAAATATATGATTGCGATTAATTGCATTTTGTTCATAGTTAACTCATAATTAATTGCGATTAATCGCAGAAAGACATCATTTTTTGTCATTAATAAGTGTACCTTAGACAAATTGTAAGTTTTTAATACCACGAGTGGACAATATTTTTGCTTTAATTAAATGTTTTTAAACAACATGCTTTTTAAATAATAACAGTTTGACAGCATACTCACATTTTTATGAAATTTACCCCGTAAGAACAGAGCTATTTCTTTGAAGTCAAACAGTATGTTGTAATTACTAAACAGTACAACAGAAAGATCAGTCCACAATAATTGGGATATTGGACACAACAGAAAGATCAGTCCACAATAATTGGGAGATTGGACATTCATGGTTAATTTACTTTTTTTCAATGTAACAAAAAGATTATTCTGAAGAAACAGCCTGGATGAATTCAAGACAGAAGAGATTTACAAGGGTTAAATTTGTGAATCATTTTGACGTGTGACATGATTTTAACTTTATTTGGGAAGAAAAATCAGTCCATTTTTTTTTTAAATTGATATGACAGAAGGAGTTTATCCAGAACGCAACACCCGTTGGTGGATTATCAGAATTAAATGTGTTCCTTATGTGTTTATTATTACATTTATGATCCAAAACGTTTTTTCCAGCAATCATTAAGTTGAGAAGACTTTAAGAGCTGAAGAAGTTGGACTGAAATGTCATTTATCAGTCTTTTATAATCAATATTTTTAAACAAATATATTATGTTTTAATGAAATTCCATTTCTGTAGAAAAAAAAATATTGTTTTCAACACATTGTTTGTGGAACATGGTCTTGTTTTTATGTGAAATATATTGATTATTCCAGAGAGAAGTTATGTTTAGGAGCAAACTTCCATGAATCCAGAGCTTGTTTATTCTGTCCTTGTTGAAATGGTCATGCTGCTGACTCCTGACTCTGAAATACGAATGTACTGATCAGATCACACGTAAACAGCCAACACAATATACGTCATATTGCTGTAGAAAATACAATACATAATATATACTAAATACAATGCAAAATGCTGATCTCACACAATGTTATATCAGTAATGGATACAGGTTTTTATTTTACCCATTAATATTTATATTTTAGTCAAATGTATTTACTTTGACATATTTTATCACTTCAAGCCCCCGGAACACCTTTGTTTACGTGATTTCTCTCTGAGCTATAAATCTACCATTAATATTCTGTCCTTTCCTTTAACACAGACTCATCAGCTCTTGTAGGCTGTGGACGGGGGAAGGAAGCTCATTATTTCTCAACTGAGGTGTCACTCCACCTTGAAATAAGACTGGTGTTTCTTAGTGGTAAAAAGGGAATATATATAAAGGGAATATAAAATAAACAGCCATTCCTTTATGCTAAGATGTGCATACAAAAAGCAAAAACCAAAAAAGGGAGCATACACTTTTAATGTATAATCAGTATTTTTACCCTAGTACTTGACTTATAACTTTAAATGCTGATGAAGGATGTATTTCATCACAGCAATAATATGCAGTGTATTACTGATTCAGTGTGGGGCAGGAACTAACAGATGACCTACAGACTGTAACAACAAACAACAGCAACAACAGTCAGTAAAGTTACTTTTAAGACATGGCAACATGGCACTGTTCAAGTAAACAATCAATATAGCCAAATAACAACATTAGATTATGCCCGGTGCAGAAATGACTTCTAACATAATACAAGGGATGAACAAACATTCAGTGGATGGAAGCCATTTGAGGCATTTGTGATTAAGGGCTTTATAAACTTTGATTGATTGATTGGTTGATTGATTGATACAGTAAGTAGACATTTGAAATGATCATCTTTAAGTGGATAAATATGTTAAGCTGCACCTGCCCTCTCACATAGCAGTTATGTTACATTATTGTAAGATTAGTTTTTACTCTCTGATTTTACATACCAGGTGAAGAATAAGTGATTTGATTAGCTACTGACGTACCACCACGTAACTCGCATTCCGGCATGTTACCGTAGCAAAAACACTACAACACTGCAAACAATACTGTCAAGACTTGGTCCTTGGGTTTTATTTTTCCGGAAGGCAACGGAAAGTTGGCGCGTGCGAGACGTGAATTTAAATACATGTTTATTATAATTAATCAAAAAGGTGCAAACAAAAAGCGCTCACAGCGGAGGTAAAAACTTGACTATGAAAACAAAACTTGCACAAAGGCAGAAACTATGAACAATGAAACAAAAACACTAACTGTGGCATTAATAAACACAAATTTACTTGGCATGAAAAAAAGCAGCATGGATCATCAGCATGAGGGTGAACAGAGTGGCAGGAGTGTGAATGTGATGTCGCCAGAAAGACCAACAGAAAATGAAAAGCTTAAATAACACAGACATGATTAACAACAGGTGTGTGAGTCAAAATGTGAAACAGGTGCGTGCCAGCACAGGTAAAAACTAATGAGTTGCTATGGAAACAAACAAACAAGGAAGTGCAACCAGGAACTAAAAAGAGTCCAAAAAACAAACAACACATGGCCAAAACAAAAACATGATCAACAGACATGACAAAGCCCCTCCCTTAAGGACAGATCCCAGATGTCCAAAAACAAATAAAACAAGGCAGGATCGAGAGTCATGGGAGGGCGGGAGGGGGACATGGCGGTGGGTCACCAGACCAGGTGTCCCCGAATCCACCGAGGCAGAGTTAGATGCCGGCGACGCGTAGAGCGCTGCTGTACCAGACGAGGTGGACGACCTGGGAATGGCCACATTCGTGGCCGACGAGGAGGTCGGCGAACCTGGCATGGCGGACGCCCATGGAATGGCCACATCCGTGGCTGACTAGGAGGTGGATACGTCGTCATCGTGGCAGGCGGCGAAGCTTGGCGTGGCGCGTCAGGCGGCGAAGCTTGGCGCGTCAGGCGGCGAAGCTTGGCGGGTCTTGGTCTTGGCGTGACGAGTCTTGGTCTTGGCATGGGGGTTCTTGGTCTTGGCTTGGGGGGTCTTGGGCTTGGTCTTGGCTTGGGCGGTCTTGGTCTTGGCTTGGGGGGTCTTGGTCTTGGCGGCGTGGCGCTGCGACTGGCGGCACTTGGCGGCGTAGCACTTGGCGGCGTGGCACTGCGACTGGCGGCACTTGGCGGCGTGGCGCTGCGACTAGCGGCACTTGGCGGCGTGGCGCTGCGACTGGCGGCACTTGGCGGCGTGGTGCTGCGAATGGCGGCACCCGGCGTGGAGATGCGACCGGCGGCACCCGGCGTGGAGCTGCGACCGGTGGCACTTGGCGTGGAGCTGCAACTGGTGGCACTTGCCTGGGTGCAGGTACTGGAACCTGCTGTGGAGCTGGTACAGGAACTTGTCGTAATGCTGCTGGTGCTAGCCTTGGACTTGGTCGTGGAGCTGGCCATGGTGCAGGTGGAGGTGGCCTAGCTGGGGGTTGCGGCTTAGCAGGGCGAAAGACCGGTGGTGGTGGCCGAACCGGAGTTTGCGGCTTAGCAGTCCGAAAGACTGGTGGTGGCGGCCGTGCTGGAGGCTGTGGCTTGGTAGACCGAAGAACTGGTGGTGGCGGTCGTGCTTGAAGCTGTGGCATGGCATGACGAAGAGCGACCCCACCTGAACAGTTCCCAGCCCTAGCCCCCCCCTCAAGGAGCGGATCCCAGACGCGCTGCCCGCGGTCTGGAACCGTCTTTTGGGGTGGGTGGAGGGAGGGCAGGAGGGGGGCAGAATCCTCCCCTCTAAATTGTCCAATATGTCCTTTTTTTTCTACCTGTGATTGAGTGGGTGAAAAAAAGGAAACATGTTGTGACGTGGGCGTGGCTTGAGTCTTGGTTGGGCGGGGACAGGATCTGATTTCAAAAAACATGTCCTGGTAATGTCTTATCATGTTTTTAGAGTCTTTGGTTGGAGGCGGATGATCAAAAGAAAAATAATTCAGAAAAAAAAATCCTGGTCTGTGATGTCATCAGGGCGAAGCTGGGCTGCCTGCTGCTTGCTTCCGCCCGGAGGGGGAGGAGCTTGCGGGAGTGACGTGTCCTCTCTGCTTGCGGAAGCCCTCCCTGACGTCCTTCGTCGGGAGCGGCGCTTCCGGGACTGCGCTGCGTCACCAAATGGAGTCTCTGTACTCCACGGAGGAGTAGCGCAGCATTTCCTCCTCCATGGCGCGGAGGACCTCCCACGCTGCCTCGTCCAAAACGTCCAACTTCGTTGGGAAAAATGATCTTGCTGGCGACATACTGTCAAGACTTGGTCCTTGGGTTTTATTTTTCCGGAAGGCAACGGAAAGTTGGCGCGTGCGAGACGTGAATTTAAAAACATGTTTATTATAATTAATCAAAAAGGTACAAACAAAAAGCGCTCACAGCGGAGGTAAAAACTTGACTATGAAAACAAAACTTGCACAAAGGCAGAAACTATGAACAATGAAACAAAAACACTAACTGTGGCATTAATAAACAAAAACTTACTTGGCATGAGAAAAAGTATGAAAAAAAGCAGCATGGATCATCAGCATGAGGGTGAACAGAGTGGCAGGAGTGTGAATGTGATGTCGCCAGAAAGACCAACAGAAAATGAAAAGCTTAAATAACACAGACATGATTAACAACAGGTGTGTGAGTCAAAATGTGAAACAGGTGCGTGACAGGACAGGTGAAAACTAATGAGTTGCTATGGAAACAAACAAACAAGGAAGTGAAACCAGGAACTAAAAAGAGTCCAAAAAACAAACAACACATGGCCAAAACAAAAACATGATCAACAGACATGACAAATACAAACAATAGCTGATTTGACAATGTACTTTCTGGGCTCCCTGCAAGACACACGCCAAGTTTACAAAAAGTCTGAGACTCTTAGGACTCACGGAAACTCTGTATCACTAGTTGCTAGCTTATTTGTAGTGGAGGCACCAACGACAAACTGTTTAGCTCACTACTATGCCATTTTGCGTTACGTTTTGTTGGATTACTCAATAATTCAGAAATAAATAATTTCTAATTATCTTTTCCGCCTCTTGCCTGATGTCCTAAGCTGAAACGTTGCGCTTGATAACGCTGCGGTGCACACTCTGCTTGGGCTTGAGCTGCAGCAGGTGGCACCGTGTTGCTTTGTTGTCAGGAGGGGAAAGGCAACGCTGTGTGACCGCTCAAGTTGCAATGGTCGGCTGCTGCCCGGCTGTTGTCGCATTTGATAATATTCTTATGTTCTCCGCTGAAGCCAACACACCATGAAGCAGACCTGCTGCCTTGGTTAGGCTGCTTGCCGGCAGTTGGCCAGACATATTGTTTGTGAACAATACAAGCGGTAGAAAATGGATGGATGGATGGAACTTGGCTGAAAAGGAGCGGGTATTATTGTTGACCGGAACCAGAAGGCCTTCCAGTTTAAATGAATTGCCTTAGGTTTTAACTGAAATGTCTTCTGTTTTAAGTGAAATCCTTTCAAACACACTATTGAAATCCTTTCATTCACACTACTAAAATAATTTCAGTAGTGCAGTGAGATAATTTCAGTAGTGTGTGTGAGTGTGCATCAATAGAGTGTATGTGAGGAAAAAATTCAGTAGTGTGTGAAAGGTTTTCATTAGTGTGTATGAATGGATTTTAGTAGTGTGTGTGAGAGAAAAAACAGTCAGTAGTGTGTATGTGTTACGTACGTTGGGGGAAGGAGACAACACCAAAGCAAGAATCAGTTCAGTAGGTTTATTGAACCTTTCGATGAGTGTGTGGAATGTGTATGCTACTCTAAGTGTTTGGTGCAAAATGATGTGTAGAGTTAACAATGTCAATATTACCAGAGTTTGTTGTATGTGCGTGTTGGATGAATCTTTCACCAGACCAAAGGGGGCAAGGCAAGATGGCAGTCCGTGGGCGAGCGAGCGGTCGGAGGCTGGAGAGAAGCAACGAGGTCCGTGTCCATGCTGGGGGTCGAGGATCGAGGAAGGCAGGCCAAAGTCCAAAGGGGAGTCGAGGCACACATTTCGATCACAGGAGACACAGGAAGCACTGCGGGAAGACACAAGGGACATTAGACACGAGAACTGGGAAGACACAGAAAGAGATCAAGTATGCGGGAGTGAAACCAGAAACGGGACGCTTACTACGGGAGTGAACTAGGTTCCGGCAAAGGATCTTCGGGTCCGCTGATCTTTATACTGCTTGCCATCATTGGTCCCAGGTGTGCTGATTGCAAATTGCTTGCAGCTTTGCTGGTGCGTGGCCGGCCAGAGCGAGCAGGGGCGTGCCCTGATGCGCTGCCAGCGGAGGCACCGGCAGAGCTTGCCGCAGATGACATGCGGGATTGAGCATGCGCCGTGACAGTATGAGAGGATTTCAGTATTGTGTATGAGAGAAAAACATTCAGCAGTGTGCATGGTAGGATTTCAGTAGTATGTATAAGAGCATTTCAGTAGTGTATGTAAAAGGGAATTCTGAATATTGTCATTAACGGCCCTTCATATGAGCGCAACCTCGCTTCTCCACAAGAAAAACCTTCACGCCTCTACTACACTAAGCAGCTGTGGAAAAAAACAACTGCACAATGGGCGCTGGAAATGTGACATGTCGTTAACAAGTGAAGTGCACTAAGGTATGATGATATGATATGGGTTATACTTGTATAGCGCTTTTCTACCTTCAAGGTACTCAAAGCGCTTTGACAGTATTTCCACATTCACCCATTCACACACACATTCACACACTGATGGCGGGAGCTGCCATGCAAGGCGCTAACCAGCACCCATAAGGTAAATGTTCAAACAAAAAAAAAGAAAGAAAAAGGCCGTATAGTTAGAGCTTACTATCAGCAAATAGTCTGACATACACACTCAAATAGTAGTGATTTTGACAAAACGAACAAAGGGAAACCTCCAGATCATTGCATTTTTTAGAGAAGTGATCTACGGTGGAATTTAGTGAAGTGAAGTGAATTATATTTATATAGCGCTTTTCTCTAGTGACTCAAAGCGCTTTTACATAGTGAAACCCAATATCTAAGTTATATTTAAACCAGTGTGGGTGGCACTGGGAGCAGGTGGGTAAAGTGTCATGCCCAAGGACACAACGGCAGTGACTCGGATGGCGGAAGCGGGGATCGAACCTGGAACCCTCAAGTTGCTGGCACAGCCACTCTACCAACCGAGCTATACCGAGCTATACCGCTTGTTGATGCTAGCACGGAGGTCGGTCAGCCCGTTAGCATTAGTAGCGAGTTCCAAGTTAGCAATGATCCCGCAATGGGATGAGAGAATGCTCTCAAATGGTTCCATAACAACCGCTATCGCTCCGCTGACAACGGATTTAAGATCGTGGAATTTCTTCCGACTGATGCTCCTAAATAGGACAGCGTTCCGGACCAACTCCTACATGACTTCTGGAAACCCGGAGACGTACAAGACTTGAAGCAGCCTGGCCTGTTGGATTTCCTTCGACCAGACATTGCGTAATCACAATGACAAAAAAAGAAGCTGCGCAGGACAGGTTAATAAAAGTATAGAGTTAGCAAAAGTACCAGTAAAACATACAAAATCGCCCTATTTCAATGAAGCCCCCGCTAAGCACGCCCTACATCGTCCATGCTCAATCGGAAGTTGACAATATTAAAATGTTTTGAGTTTCACCTGTGTATAATATAATATACAAACATTTAATATAGTATAACCTTAAAATGATTGAGCAAAGTTTTTTTTTTTTCATAAAATGTTTTAATTCCACACAAATGCTTGGAAAAAGTATTGCTGTATGTGCTTTTTTAACAGTGATGACATTGACGAAAAGTGTGACAATACCCACGGAACTGTCAATGCAACTTATTGCGACATAGCAGTAGTGTATTGTAAGTCCTGGCTGCTCAGTACAACATGGTTACAAACTATAATAGGTAGTCAACAATTGGAAAATACACAGCATTTTGTGAAGAAACTCACCTCGCATGCACACAGTATTTGTCCAAGTAATTACAGTATTGTTACATGTTTTATTATTATTGACCAAAATGACGCTGATTGGCCAAAATGTGCAGTGAGGTTGTGGCTTTTGGACACATTTGCAAGGCCGCTCACAATTTGCGAAGGTTGGTTGAATTTCCGTGAATTGGAGACATGGTAAAATTCTGGAGGGACTGCCTATGATTAATATTATTGTGTTTATTGGACACGGAGTCTCAGAGACAGGAAGTAGGTCTTCCAATGTCCTTTCTGGTGTGTTTTTCAAGGTGTGAAGTGGAAAATACACGCAGTGTTTCTGTTAAACGGGTCACTTCCCGGGGCAGAGAGAGTGAATCTTTTGCTGAGCATTGACAGTTTCAGTTTCTGTGCGTCTAAAGCAGTAAAAGGGCCAACGCTTCATCTTGGTCTTCACAACCCAAAAGCCTTTCAGGACTCAGCTTTTTGTAGTCCAGGTGTAAGGAGGGACAAAGAGAAGAGGACAGAGGGAAGATTGAATCCTCCACAAAGCGTATCAGCAGACAAGTGGAGGACTCGTAGTAAATGATGGGTAATTTGTGACATCACTTGTAGGATTTCAATCAGCGGAATCAATGTCAAGGAGCGGAGTGTAGGGGATGGTGGGGATGAGGAATGGGAGGTCACCCAAAATTCTATCCATCTGCCGGGTGAATGCACGCGTTATTAAAGTTGAGGAATGTACCGGAAGAAGGTTGTAATGACTCATTAACCACCTTGATGGGCGACTTGAGCAAAGGCGATGTTGTGACAAAGTGGACGCCATGACAAGGACACCCGGATGAAAGTGCTCCATCTTCATCCATGAACACTTTCTTCTTCTCCCGTCTCCTTGCACGTTTACAACAAATGGAAGCGACAACATCATTTTCCTTCACTGCTTGTCAGATGGATCATTAAGTGTCCAATGCGACCTCGAAGCACAGCTGGAGGTCGTGCATGCTATCAGGCTAGCTCAAAATGACATCTTGCCACGTATAAGCTGAAGCTCCATTACGATGTTTTGCAACTATGTGGCATGTATGCCGTCCAAAAAAAAATCTGTAGCTTTTACAGTAATATAATAGCAGCTCAGCTGCCAAAATCTTACAGTGAAATGCATGGTATTTTTTTACACTGAAAATCGATATCTCACTGTTGGTTTTTTACAGTAAAATTCTGGCCACTGAACTGCCAGTTGTGGGGATTTTTTAAACCGTAAAATATCCAATCGTTTTTACAGTGTATTACTGTAAATTGAAATCAGTATTACTTTTATTTTTACAGTAAAATGTACTCGACTGGGCTGTCAGATTTCACCATAAAATCTACAGTGCATTATAGTAAATATAAAATTAAGACCAATTGTATTTTTACATTAGTTTTTGACCGTAAAATCAATCAGCTTTGTTATACAATTTTTTTTTACTGTTAAATCTATGATTGTTGTTTTTACAGTGCATTACTGTAAATGGAAAATATGTACCACTTTTATTTTTACAGTAAAATTCTGGTAACTGAGCTGACAGGTTTTTACTGTGAAATCTACAGACTTTTTGTACAGTGTTTCTCAAACAGTACAATTCCCATTTTTTTAAAGGCTGTATACGTTCACAATTCAGATTGTTTGTTCAATCCAATCTTTTATAAGGCATTCACATTACAAAAAACAAGGGATTTTAATGTGAACGTAGTGTGTCCCTTAAGTGACATTACACATGTAGCAGTGTGTTTACAGAAGTAAACGTGGCTCCAATTCTAGTAGGTTTCAGTTTTGGTGCATTTGTGGCAATTTAAAGGATTTTGTGCATCAACATTTTTGTAACCAAACTATTTTGCATAGGAGGTTAAGAAGGAAGAGGGCAAGTTTTTGTCTCCTGCAATTTGTGGATGATTTGTTTAAACATGTCCTGAAGAGCGTGTGAGCAAGCAATGGAAGGACATTGACGAGATTTCTAAAACATTTACTTTTGGTCTGTCGTCTGCTCATGTGTCTGTTTTCATTTTGGCAAACAATTATGTATGACGTTTGTTGCATTTGAATGACATACAGGTATTGGGTATGCTACCCGGTCGTTCAAACTGCAGTTGCATTGAATGCATATCGAATTTCTAGCCACATTTTTAAAAATACTGTTCACATTGACATGAAAACATCTAAAATTGACTTGTGAACATAGCCTTTTGCATGAGGTCATAAATCTCGATGAAAATGCAGACTGAATGTTCATTTCATGTTCGTCTGACATATACGTCATCGAAAGGCAACACACATAACAAGTTGTGCTAAAAGAAATGTCGGATTAAAGGACATAAAACTGTCAGTCGTGAAAAGAACATGTCTCAGAAATCGGAATTGAACAGTTTATGAAGAATTGAAGATAATCCAAACGGGTCGACGTGACTTGACCTGAGAGGGTGTCGGATTAGGGGTGTTACTGGGGCCGGTTTTTGCAATGGGCAATGTGGGCGACTACCCAGCGCGAAATCTATGTAAGGGTGCACACAGAAAAAAAAAAAAAAAAACAAACTCGCCAGTTTTTTAGACTAATGCCAATCATTTTCATTAATAACTTTCTTTTATAAAGAGTTCAGAGTACAAATGGAATGCACAAAAGAAGTCCAGACTGCAAATTATTTGCACATGCCCAAACCACTGCAATTCCCGCCGTGCGAGGGTCTCTTCTCTGCAGCAGCAGCACCAGCTGACCGCCTGTGAGTGCTTTGGAACAGCCCAGCATGCACAACAACTGACTTCTCAACAACGTTGCAAAATAGTTGTATTTGTAAATTGAGACAACGTTGATGTCTAACAGTGGATCCACGTTGTTTGTTTGGGAAATGACCAAATTTCAATGGTCAAGTCAACCTGACATTGAATATATTTCGTCAAAAAGCATGTTTCAACATTGCATTTGTGGTTGGAATATTGGTTGGGAAATGATCAAAATTCAATGGTCAAATCAACATCAGCACCCAACATTGATTAAACGTTGTCAAACGTTAGGTTTGAGTTTCTCAACGTCAGGACATAAATCAACAAGTTCTCAACGTTGTTTTAACCCCGCTTCGTGCTTTCACCTCAGACCCTCCAAAACACAAAAAGTCTCCAATAACACCGGTAAAAGTCGCTGGATTTGTCGCTAGTAGCTGTTTACAACAAAAAGGTCACCTAGTGGATTGTAAAGTTCCCAGATTTAGCGACAAAGTTTGCACCAGGCAACTTGACATAGGTGGAGGAGGATGTGGGATATTCGGATTTCCAGGCCAGTGAGGCCACACAACACAAACTACTTACAAATAAATTGTATTTCATTCCTGAATTAAAATAGACCCATATACATACAAGTAATTCATTAGGTTATGTGAAAAATTAAAAAAGAATGCCTGTGCAGTCATCAACGTGACTTACATAACTCCGGTTGATTGACGGGCGAAACAGTGAAACTTATTCAAACGTACTTGAAACCCTTGATGTGACAGGAGTCTCTCTCTGGACTTGTGCATCAATCATACAGTTGCACAACACATTTCATATGATGATGTAATTGAGGATTTTGCATCAAAGAAGACTAGAAAAGTCTGTTTTAGATTGCACTTCACACCTGTTATTGTTGATGCTGGTTATAAACAGGGTGAAAAACATGGGTTGAAAAATCTGCCACCGTCTGATCACTAGGCTTGTACGATAGACCGGTACTAATAAAGTCCTGCGGTACTAATGAATTAAAAACGGTACCATAGAGACAAAATGGCGGCGCATTGAAATGCAGCAGCTTGAAGACGCTCTTGGGAGTGTAGAGCGATTTGGCAAAAAACACCCGTCATTTCTGTCAATTTCATGGCTGGCTCAAAGCGTGAACACTCTGTGATCACATACGACCGACAGACAATTTTGGATGTGGATAGATCGGGTCGTTATAGACCGAAAGATGCATGTACGGTGGACCTCCTCGCTAGCATGGGAATACTTTGCGGGCTACATCGAGCGGCTTTTGTAGCAGCGGAGTCAAGTGCTAGCGGTGACCGTCAATGGAGGAGACGTAAGCGGTGTGAGCGGAAGCAGAAGCGGGGATGCCGAGCGGGGCTAACAACAAAGGGAAAAGCTAATCCTCAAAGAAGCGTGGAGTGTCCGGGTAAGAAGTCATTTAAACTAGAACTAGCCGGCGCCAGGCTGGATAATCCCTGCACACATAGCAATTCTCTTACAATAAAAGACAACACACATAATGTTTTTTCTTTTGTGACCGGGTCAGAGGCAGACATACATTGTACTGAGGTGGCTAACTATGATGCGTTCAGTTTATCGCAGCATCAAGCAAACAATCTGAAAATTCCCGTCGTATCAATTCCTAGATATGGTCGAAAATATTTAGAGTGCACTACGCATAATAAACGCAACATTATTAATATTGCTACTTCGGATAATTTCAACAAACAATCCTCAAAACAGCCCACTACCTATAATATGGGCTTTTTAAACATAAGATCATTATCTTCCAAAACGTTATTAGTTAATGAAGTCATTAGAGACAACAAACTTGACGTCGTTGGTCTCGCCGAGACCTGGCTCAAACCAGACGATTTTTTTGCGCTAAATGAGGCATCTCCTCCTAACTATACGAATGCACATGTTGCCCGTCCTCTTAAAAGGGGAGGGGGTGTCGCACTAATATACAATGAAAACTATAATTTTACACCTAACCTAAATAATAAATATAACTCGTTTGAGGTGCTCACTATGAGGTTTGTCACACCGCTACCTCTCGACCTGGCTGTTATCTACCGCCCCCCCTGGGCCCTATTCGGACTTCATCAGTGAATTCTCACAGTTTGTTGCTGATCTAGTGACGCACACCGACAATATAATCATAATGGGGGACTTTAATATCCATATGAATACCCCATCGGACCCTCCATGCGTGGCGCTCCAGACTATAATTGATAGCTGTGGTCTTACACAAATAATAAATGAACCCACGCATCGCAACGGTAATATGATAGATCTAGTGCTTGTCAGGGGTGTCAACACCTCTAAAGTTACGATACTCCCGTACAATAAAGTAATGTCCGATCATTACCTTATAAAATTCGAAGTTCTGACTCATTGTCAACAAACTAATAATAATAATAATAACTACTATAGCAGCCGCAACATTAATGCTGCCACAACGACGACTCTTACTGACCTACTGCCTTCGGTAATGGCACCATTCCCAAATTATGTGGGCTCTATTGATAACCTCACTAACAACTTTAACGACGCCCTGCGCGACACCATTGATAGTGTAGCACCGCTAAAGCTAAAAAGGGCCCCTAAAAGGCGTACCCCATGGTTTACAGAAGAAATTAAAGCCCAGAAATTATCATGTAGAAAGCTGGAACGCAAATGGCGTGCGACTAAACTTGAGGTTTTTCATCAAGCATGGAGTGATAGTTTAATAACTTATAAACGCATGCTTACCTCAGCTAAAGCTAAATATTACTCAAATCTCATCCACCTCAACAAAAATGATCCTAAATTTATGTTTAGTACAGTAACAAGGGACTCCTCCCAGTAGCTCCACCCACTCAGCAGATGACTTTATGAATTTCTTTAATAAGAAAATTGAAGTCATTAGAAAAGAGATTAAAGACAATGCATCTCAGCTACAACTGGGTTCTATTAACACAGATACGACTGTATATACGACGGACACTGCCCTCCAAAATAGTTTCTCTCTCTTTGATGAAATAACATTGGAGGAATTGTCAAAATGTGTAAATGGGACAAAACAAACAACATGTTTACTTGACCCAATTCCTGGGAAACTTATCAAGGAGCTTTTTGTATTATTAGGTCCATCAGTGTTAAATATTATAAACTTATCACTTTCTTCTGGCACTGTTCCCCTAGCATTCAAAAAAGCGGTTATTTATCCTCTACTCAAAAGACCTAACCTCGATCCTGATCTCTTGGTAAACTACCGGCCGGTGTCCCACCTTCCGTTTATCTCGAAAATCCTCGAAAAAAATTGTCGCACAGGAGCTAAATGAACACTTAGTGACTAACAATCTCTGTGAACCTTTTCAATCCGGTTTCAGGGCAAATCACTCTACGGAGACAGCCCTCGCAAAAATGACTAATGATCTATTGCTAACGATGGATTCTGATGCGTCATCTATGTTGCTGCTTCTTGATTTTAGCGCCGCTTTCGATACTGTTGATCATAATATTTGATTAGAGCGTATCAAAACGTGTATTGGGATGTCAGACTTAGCCTTGTCTTGGTTTAAATCTTATCTTACTGACAGGATGCAGTGTGTCTCCCATAACAATGTGACCTCGGACTATGTTAAGGTAACGTGCGGAGTTCCCCAGGGTTCGGTTCTTGGCCCTGCACTCTTTAGTATTTACGTGCTGCCGCTAGGTGACATCATACACAAATACGGTGTTAGCTTTCACTGTTATGCTGATGACACTCAACTCTACATGCCCCTAAAGCTGACCAACACGCCGGATTGTAGTCAGCTGGAGGCATGTGTTAATGAAATTAAACAATGGATGTCCGCTAACTTTTTGCAACTCAACGCAAAGAAAACGGAAATGATGATTATCGGTCCTGCTCAACACCGACATCTATTTGATAATACCACCTTAACATTTGACAACCAAACAATTAAACAAGGCGACTCGGTAAAGAATCTGGGTATTATCTTCGACCCAACTCTCTCGTTTGAGTCACACATTAAGAGTGTTACTATAACGGCCTTCTTTCATCTCCGTAATATCGCTAAAATTCGTTCCATTTTGTCCACAAGCGATGCTGAGATCATTATCCATGCGTTCGTTACATCTCGTCTCGATTACTGTAACGTTTTATTTTCGGGCCTCCCTATGTCTAGCATTAAAAGATTACAGTTGGTACAAAATGCGGCTGCTAGACTTTTGACAAAAACAAGAAAGTTTGATCATATTACGCCTATACTGGCTCACTTGCACTGGCACTGCACCTAAGATGCGACTTTAAGGTTTTACTACTTACGTATAAAATACTACACGGTCAAGCTCCTGCCTATCTTGACGATTGTATTGTACCATATGTCCCGGCAAGAAATCTGCGTTCAAAGAACTCCGGCTTATTAGTGATTCCCAGAGCCCAAAAAAAGTCTGCGGGCTATAGAGCGTTTTCTATTCTGGCTCCAATACTATGGAATGCCCTCCCGGTAAAAGTTAGAGATGCTACCTCAGTAGAAGCATTTAAGTCTCATCTTAAAACTCATTTGTATACTCTAGCCTTTAAATAGACTCCCTTTTTAGACCAGTTGATCTGCCGTTTCTTTTCTTTTCTTTTCTTTTCTACTTTGCTCCCAACCCCGGGTGGACCGCTAGCCTGTGCATCGGATGGGGACATATCTACGCTGCTGACCCGTCTCCGCTCGGGATGGTTCCTGCTGGCCCCACTATGGACTGGACTTTCGCTGATGTGTTGGACTTTCACAATATTATGTCAGACCCACTCGACATCCATTGCTTTCGGTCTCCCCTAGAGGGGGGGGGGGGGGGGGGGGTTACCCACATATGCGGTCCTCTCCAAGGTTTCTCATAGTCATTCACATTGACGTCCCACTGGGGTGAGTTTTCCTTGCCCGTATGTGGGCTCTGTACCGAGGATGTCGTTGTGGCTTGTACAGCCCTTTGAGACACTTGTGATTTAGGGCTATATAAATAAACATTGATTGATTGATTGATTGATACAGCTTCCGAAAAATACCGGTATTTTTTTTCCCCGGACATGTAGCGCACCGTCGTCACGTCATAACATTGCTGGTAAAAGGAGCAGACACACATGTGAGGCAATGCACACGCACAAAGTACTTACAAGCAGAAACAGTGTGGTGATAGAAAAGGGAGAATGGTTGCATTTTGAATTAAAAACTACTGATAAAGGTGAAGATAAACACTGAAGCGCCGATCTGCAAGAAGTGCTTAGCTCTTCCTCTTGTTAGCCATTTGCTAGCTAACAGCTAACGTCCGTTTGCAGTGTTTTAGCTACTTCTAAATCACTAATCCTTGCCGCAATGGTGACAAATAAACTAATCTTCTTACATGTATCTAGGGCTGCAACTAATGATTAATTCGACATTAATAATCGGATAAAAGAGACAAACTACATTGCTATCCTTTCCAGTATTTTATTGAAAAAAAAACAGCATACTGGCGCCATGTTCTTTCAACTTGCCAAATAAAACAAGGAAAATGTTACAAAATTGCACACTTTTGACACCCCTGCTATAGATAATAAAACATTAAATCTGATACATCTATTGATAAAAAGCAGAGCCTGACGACGCATGCACGTTTATCACAACTCTCTCGCTCTCTCTGTCTCTCCCCCTCCCTCACGAATGCTGCTGCACGCACAATTTGTTTTGTTTGTAACCTTCTTAACCCTGAACGTACATTGAAAATACACGCAGCCGTAACTCAAAATGCCGGACATTTGAGGCATTTAAGAAACTCCGCCCTGACAGCTCCGCAAAAGAGAACATGTCCGGTGAAAAGAGGACGTATGGTCAGTCTATCCTAGCCCGGTCGCTGCCAGCATGCTAGCAGCGATCGGTTTCACCGGACATGTTCTCTTTTGCTAGCATGCTAGCAGCTAACGGGCTACAATAGACTGACCATATGTCCTCTTTTCACCGGACATGTCCTCTTTTGCGGGGCTGTCAAGGTGGACTTTCTTAAATGCCTCAAATGTCCGGCATTTTGAGTATTGTTTACACAACGTGCAGTACGCTACTTAATATGTCCGTGTGGAAACTCGTTCGGTACACCTCTGCACCGAACCGAAACCCCCGTACCGAAACGGTTCGATACAAATACACGTACCGTTACACCCCTATTATTTTGATTATTGTTTCTCAGCTGTTTGTAAATGTTGTAGTTGATAAATAAAGGTTACATTTAAAAAAACATTTAAATCAACGAACCCTCAGCGCATGCGCATAGCATAGATCCAACGAATCGATGACTAAATTAATCGCCAACTATTTTTATAATCGATTTTAATCGATTTAATCGATTAGTTGTTGCAGCCCTACATGTACAGTTTGTATCATCCCCGCAGCAAGATGAATAGCTAAACATGCTTCACTAGACCCTGAAGGAGGATATAATAGCTAACCGCTAACAGCAAGCTAGCACTCCTGAAGGTACAAAACCCCAAACCAGTGAAGTTGGCACGTTGTGTAAATCGTAAATAAAAATAGAATTCAATGATTTGCAAATCCATTTCAACCAATATTCAATTAAATAGACTGCGAAGACAAGTTACTTAATGTTCGCACTGGAAAACTTTATGTTTTGCAAATATTAGCTCATTTGGAATTTGATGCCTGCAACATGTTTCAAAAAAGCTGGCACTAGTGGCAAAAAAGACTGAGAAAGTTGAGGAATGCTCATCAAACACTTATTTGGAACATCCCACAGGTGAACAGGTTAATTGGGAACAAGTGGGTGCCATGATTGGGTATAAAAGCAGCTTCCATGAAATGCTCAGTCATTCACAAACAAGGATGGGGTGAGGGTCACCACTTTGTGAACAAATGCGTGAGCAAATTTTCCAACAGTTTAAGAACAGCATTTCTCAATGAGCTATTGCAAGGAATTCAGGGATTTTACCATCTACGGTCCGTAATATCATCAAAAGGTTCAGAGAATCTGGAGAAATCACTGCACGTAAGCGGCAATGCCCATGACCTTCGATCCCGCATCAAAAACCGATATCGGTGTGTAAAGGATATCACCACATGGGCTCAGGAACACTTCAGAAAACCACTGTAACTACAGTTGGTCGCTACATCTGTAAGTGCAAGTTAAAACTGTACTATCCAAATGGAAAACCATTTATCAACAACACCCAGAAACGGCGCCGGCTTCGCTGGGCCCGAGCTCATCTAAGATGGACTGATGCAAAGTGTAAAAGTGTTCATTTCAAATAGTTTTTGGAAACTGTGGACGCCGTGTCCTCCGGAACAAAGAGGAAAAGAACCATACGGATTGTTATAGGCACAAAGTTCAAAAGCCAGCATCTGTGATGGTATGGGGTTGTATTAGTGCCCAAGGCATGGGTAACTTACACATCTGTGAAGGCACCATTATTGCTGAAAGGTACATACAGGTTTTGGAGCAACATATGTTGCCATCCAAGCAACATTATCATGGACGCCCCTGCTTATTTCAGCAAGACAATGCCAAGCCACGTGTTACAACAGCGTGGCTTCATAGTAAAAGAGTGCGGGTACTAGACTGGCCTGCCTGTAGTACAGACCTGTCTGCCATTGAAAAAGTGTGGCGCAATATTAAAGCCTAAAACACCACAACGGAGATCACGGACTGTTGAACAACTTAAGCTGTACATCAAGCAAGAATAGGAAATAATTACACCTGCAAAGCTTAAAAAAATTCCCAATTGTTTACTGAGTGTTGTTAAAAGGAAAGGCGATGTAACACAATGGTAAAAATGTTCCTGTGCCAACTTTTTTGCATTGTGTTGCTGCCATTAAATTCTAAGTTAATGACCCATCGGGAAGAGCTGGACGAAGTAGCTGGGGAGAGGGAAGTCTGGGCTTCTCTGCTTAGGCTGCTGCCCCCACAACCCGACTTCGGATAAACGGGAGAAGATGGATGGATGAAGTACGCATATAGACAAATACAGCGTGTGGAAGTTCACATGATTGATGCAAACAATTGAAGCTTACAGTTTCGTTTAAGGAATATGCAATACACATTATACATCTTTGCTTTTTTTTGCTCCATCATATGCTGATTTTGTTTCGTTATTTTAGGGTGCATGCACAACAGTGTGCAGACACAATTGCATCATTGACACCATGCTCACGGACCAGCTCAAACTGCCCAACTTCCACCAGCTGGGCACCATGTTCTCGCCGCTGCAAGTCCTTAATTAAAGTTTGCTTGATTTGATTTTGTTCAATGGTGAGTGTGTCCAATGTCCGCTGAGGTAGTGGGAGCTATATTTGATATCCAAACTGACGTTCCGAAACTTAAAGTTTTCTTTTTTTTTTACCTGGCTTTGTAATTCAATAGACCCCTCAATCGAGTTACGCAGACGGTTGCTTTTTTCGAGGAAGCTGCTAAATTCGACAGAACATCGCCTCGCTGCTGCTATCGTTCTTCATCACGGACATCGAGCAACAGAAGTAAAGAGTGTCTAAACACGAGCACACTCTCCAATAACACCAAAAAAGGATGATACATGTCTTGCTAATCGTTTATGATTAAAAAAAAAGGCACTGAAAGGATTGGAGAAGTCTTTAGCAACTTGAATAATTTTCAATAAAGTACATTGCATTGCAGCAAAATAAAAAAGAGAGCAAAACAATATAAGAAAAATATATAGAATATAATATAAAGTACTTTATTGATCCCTGGGGTAAATTCAGCACCACAGTTCGCTCACAATAAACAATAAACACTTAGGTATTCATATATCAAGGAGAGTAAAAAATAAAAATATGGAGTAGCGTACACTCGAATTGTCCCTTCACTTTCCTTCCGGTGCAAAAACAGCAAAAAAAACAGCAGGTGCAACAACATCAGTGCAAATAGCATTATACATGTGAATAATATAAATAAGGCTATGGAATCGAATAGCATTGTCCTATCACTCTTCCTCTGGTGCAAAAACACAGCAGTGCAAGTAGCATTTTTTACATGTGAATAATATAAATACGGTCTAGTATACATTCAAGTACAGTGGAATAGGAGAGGATTCAGTTTTTAGCCTTCCGGTGCAAAAACAGCAGTGCAAAACAGCATTTTAAGTTTGAAATAAGTATATGTTAATACTAATTCATAATAACACAGATTTTTGTATGTACTGTGGAATGTCGATTCACGAACGCCTCTATTTGCGTCCTTTTTGGTTTACGGATATTTAAACCGTGCAAAATACGACTCTGTGTGCAAACCATATCGCAACCTACGAATGCTTCATTCATTTATTCATTCATTTATTCATTCATTCATTCACTTTGTGTGCCGCTGGAAGCCCGAGGGGTGGGGTGCCATTTTGTTGACATCACTTCCTGTACACGTGGGCGTGGCCATTTTGAGGAGGCGGGGCCGCCTCCGTCACATCCTCTTTACATCCTGTACACCAGGGGTCACCAACCTTTTTGAAACCAAAAGCTACTTCTTGGGTACTGATTAATGCGAAGGGCTACCAGTTTGATACACACTTAAATAAATTGCCAGAAATAGCCAATTTGCTCAATTTACCTTTAACTCTGTTATTATTAATAATTAATGATATTTATCTTTGTGGAAACACTGATCATCTTAATGATTTCTCACAATAAATATATATAGAAACAGATAAATATAAATATGCAACACTTTATTTTTATATTTTCTCTAAGTGCACATTTTTCAAATTGAACATTTTCAAATGATCACTTCTAAGACAGTCTTGTGAAATCACAATATCCCATTTTAACTAGCTAGCCACTAACATTTTTTAACAAATCATGAATTACTTTGCACCATGTTTGTACAAATAATAACTCATGTAAAATACAAAAGTCAACTCTCAAATTTTTAAATAAATCATGTCACACTTTGAACTGGACACCAAATCTGTTATCTGTTTCTTTGTCAGTTAGTGGGAAGCCTGGCATTGCATGCTGTTAACTAGTGTGTTGTACTCTGGTGTGTAACTTGACACTGCAACTCTGAGTGAGTCTTGCAGATGTGCATCAGTGAGGCGTGTTCTGTGTTTGTTCTTGATGAAGTTCATGTCAGAAAAGGCTGATTCACAAAGATAAGTTGAACCAAACAGGCTTGCAACCTTCATAGCTGCTGCGCATACACCACTGTACTTTTCTGTGTCAACAAGGCACCAAAAGTTTGGTGCAGCCTGGTGGGCTTTGAGGTGGAGGTCATTTTGCAGTGTTACAATCTCCACCTGTTCAGCATCCAGGCTGAATGTTGCACTTAACTGCTCAGCAATGCATGATATGTCCACGTTCATGAAAGGATTAGAAATGAACGACACACATGGCTCAAGCTGATCCAGGTCACAAAACCTGTTCTCAAACTCTTGCCCAACTCTGTGTATGACCTGAGAGTACTTTTCTGCAACTTTGTCAAAAGCCTCAGATGCAGAAGCATTGTCTTTCAGCACCATCTGCACAGAAGGAAAGTGCAGCACTTTTTTTCTCTGTAAATGCCAGCTCACTGGTAAGTGCTGCTATTTGAGTTATTTTTAGAACAGGCCAGCGGGCGACTCATCTGGCCCTTACAGGCTACCTGGTGCCCGCGGGCACCGCGTTGCTGACCCCTGCTGTACACACTGGGGCAGCCATTTTGAAGACCTACAAGGCTAGCGGCACTTCTGACGAGTTTATTTTATTTTTATTTTCCTGTGTGAGCCTGTCTAAGGGTTCATTTTGTGCGATCAGAAATGCTTTAAATGTGATCAAACTCTCACAGTCTTGCTGTATAGCTTCGGGTTGGTGGACAACCACTAAGCTAGCATTTTAGCTAGTTAGCCTGCGGCATGCATCCCCTTTGCTTCGAGGATTTTATTATTGAAGGGGGCGTTGAGGGTATTTGGTTTGGTGGCTGCAGGATTAGGTCTCTGCTTTTTGCAGATGATGTGGTCCTGATGGCTTCATCTGGCCAGGATCTTCAGCTCTCACTGGATCAGTTCACAGCTGAGTGTGAAGCGACTGGGATGAGAATCAGCACTTCCAAGTCAGAGTCCATGGTTCTTGCCCGGAAAAGGGTGGAGTGCCATCTCCTGGTTGGGAAGGAGATCTTGCCCCAAGTGGAGGAATTCAAGTACCTTGTTCACGAGTGAGGGAAGAGTGGATCGTGAGATCGACAGGCAGATCAATGCGGCATCTTCAGTAATGTGGACGCTGTATCGATCCGTTGTGGTGAAGTAGGAGCTGAGCCGGAAGGCAAAGCTCTCAATTCACCAGTCGATCTACGTTCGCATCCTCCCCTATGGTCAGGAGCTTTTGGTTATGACCGAAAGGACAAGATCACGGGTACAAGCGGCCGAAATGAGTTTCCTCCGCCGGGTGGCGGGGCTCTCCCTTAGAGATAGGGTAATAAGCTCTGTAATCCGGGAGGAGCTCAAAGTAAAGCCGCTGCTCCTCCACATCGACAGGAGCCAGATGAGGTGGTTCGGGCATCTGGTCAGGATGCCACCCGAACGCCTCCCTAGGGAGGTGTTTCGGGCACGTCCGACCGGTAGAAGGCCACGGGGAAGACCCAGGACACGTTGGGAAGACTATCTCTCCCGACTGGCCTGGGAACGCCTTGGGATCCCCCGAGAGGAGCTGGACGAAGTGGCTGGAGAGAGGGAAGTCTGGGCTTCCCTGCTTAGGCTGCTGCCCCTGTGACCCGACCTCGGATAAGCAGAAGAAGATGGATGGATGGTTTTGAAGCACACCAACGTGTGTTTGTGTGTGTGTGTGTGTGTGTGTGTGTGTGTGTGTGTGTGTGTGTGTGTGTGTGTGTGTGTGTGTGTGTGTGTGTGTGTGTGTGTGTGTGTGTTGACATTTATGCTTGTTGTAGTGTTTTTGTGTTGTTTTGATATAAAAATAGATTGTTGAGCCATCACCCCCTTCTTATGTTGTTTTGATATACAGCACACACACAGTATTTATATGCATTACAGTGTCTTCAAAGTGTGCAGTGTTTTACTGAAACAGGGACTTTTGTTGAGGATAGAACCAATTATTCATGTTTACATGGATTCTTATGGGGAACTGCTTCATTTTACAAACTTTTTGGTTGGCGAACCATGTTAAAGAACCAAGTTCGTAGATTGAGGTTTCATTGTTTAACATTTTTTTTGCCTTTGAAAGAAAATATATGCACCATTGAAGATTATGCATATCATATGAAGTTGTCATATTGACCACACCCCCACCACCAGACGTATGTTGGCAATCAGGGTCCACCCCTGAATAGGTACGTGTTTTTCATTTTCATTTTGTTTGCTTTAACCTGATCAAACCTTTTATAAAATTCCACACTACAAAATAATAAAAGTAAATATGAGTTCTGCTGATATCGGATCAATAGTTCAATACTGAAGTTCCAATATCGGTATCACATCAGAAGTGAAAAAGTTGTGTCGGGACACGCCCCAGTTTTGATTAGGGCTGTCTTCAACTAAGGATTTGCACCAGAGTTCCTTTTATTGAACTAGCAATGTTTTGGGATGGGTACTGAATTCAGTACTTTTATAGGTACTGACCAACTACCGATTCAAGGAAAGTCAAACGGTACCATATTTTTCTACCTTTGTTGTTGTGACGTCATATCAGGTTGCAGACTTGGTACCAACTCAAGCACATGGCGGGTAAACAGGCATAATTTTAGTGGACAGTGTCTATGTAACGTTAGAATTTTTATTTTCTCATTTCCAACTTTTCCATCTCAGAAAAAGACTAAACTACTCTGATAAACAAACAAGGTAGTGATTGGATTTTTTTTAGCTCTGACACTGCTTTGAAAATACATACATTTTAACCCAATTAAAGAAGTACAAGTCCTAAAAAAATTTATTTATGTGAACCTGCAGAAGATGCATTACCTCAAACAGCAAAAACAGCTACTAATCTGGGGCGAGGCTGACTGACGCCCCGTCCCGACAAGCCCGGTCCCCCATGTAGAAACATCTTACCAACACTATTAGTAATTAACATAATACGTATGATGAATAAGTGCTAGAGGCCCATAATAATTAAAAATACAAATCATCCTACATGCTAAACTCACTGCAGGAATGAAAAATGTATTTAAATGTAATGGATCAATCGATCAATTAGTCGTTAAAAGCTCATTCTGAACCCCCGACTGTAAAATTATTCTTGCATAAAGATAAAATATTTAAAATGTCAGCAAAAATTTGATTCTAAGTGTTTTTATCTTACCTGTGGAATTCATAGAATGGCTGGAAAATAATGAAAGATCCAAACAGATTCTCTATCCATCCGTCCTGTTGCTGATGATCTACGGAGAGCAGATAAGAAAAGCCATTAGGAGAAAATGCCCACTCAGCACTTTGCAGCAGCCTGTTGGCCTTGTGAGGTCGACCAGCTGATAATTCTGGTTCCGATGGTGGGTCCCAAGCATGGGTAAGACAATAATGTTGCTGCCTGTGTGACCGCCACTAGCACAGGTAGCACACAGCATCTGAAAATACACGACTTCACTACATACACATACTACACACACACTTACTGTATATATATATATATATATATATATATATATATATATATATATATATATATATATATATATATATATATATATATATATGTGTAACATTTACATATTTTGATCATTTTAAGCACATGCAAAGAAAAATCCACAAATAACTTCAGCTGAAATACAGGACTCTCTGAAAAAGACCATTGCATTTTTCATCCAGTGCTGCACAGATGTTTCTGGATTCTGAGTCATGGGGAAGGCAACATAATTGTCAAAGGATCTGCGAGAAAAGGTAATTGAACTGCATAAAACAGGAAAGGGGTATACAAAGATATCCAAGGAATTGAGAATGCCAATCAGCAGTGTTCAAACGCTGATTAAGAAGTGGAAAATGAGGGATTCAGGTACACCAGCAAAGATTTCAGCCACAACTTTCAGGAAAATTGTTCAAGATGCAAAGACAAATCCACAAATAACTTCAGCTGAAATACAGGACTCTCTGAAAAATTGTGGTGTGGCTGATGCACAATAAGGAGGCACTTGAAGAAAAATGGGCTGCATTGTTGAGTCGCCAGAAGAAAGCCATTTCTGCACAAATGTCACAAAGTATCCCGCTTACATTACGCCAAACAGCACAGAGACAAGCCTCAAAACTTCTGGAACAAAGTAATTTGGAGTGATGGCTTTCTTCTGGCGACTCGACCATGCAGCCCATTTTTCTTCAAGTGCCTCCTTATTGTGCATCTTGAAACAGCCACACCACAATTTTTCAGAGAGTCCTGTATTTCAGCTGAAGTTATTTGTGGATTGTTCTTTGCATGTGCTTAAAATGATCAAAATATGTAAATATTACATATACATATATATATATATATATATATATATATACATTATAAAATTGTAATAGACGCGTTATGGATGTTTTTAAGGGCTTTATAGGCAGAATAGAGTGACTCCCATAGGTTCCATTGTAAACAAACTTTTGATTGCATTTGTTTACAATTCAGAATACAAAAAAAAAAAGTGTTCTTTAGTTACATAAGAATTGTGAATAATAGGCCATTTTTTGTATTTTTTTTTTTAAAGTGCAGTTCCTTTCTCAGTAACACATGGGAGGTTTTGTTGCAAATTGTCAGAATGACCTTTCTATTAGTGTGAGTGTGAAGAATGAACTGCCAAGACTTAAAATGTAAGATTAATAAAGTGCTTCTCAATGATTTTCCGTTACCCAACACCCTAGAGAGAAGACAACATTTTGGATTACTTAGTGAGGTCCTCGGCTATGGCACTGCGCCGACAAGACATCTCACTTGAAAAAATAGACAAAGTAAAAGTCCTAACAAAGTTTCTGTATGTGAACCTGCGGAAGGATCATTACTTCTACCAGCAAAACGAGCTACATCTCCGAGGCTCCAATTTCTGGTGAAGTCTAACAATGTACTATAATAAGATTAATGTAATGTATTATAAGAATAATGTTTTATAAGATTCATGTAATATGAGACAACAATTATGTGATATAAAACTATTATTGCAATATAAGATTAGTGTCATGTAATTTAAAATGAATGTAATATAATTTAAGATGAATGTAATATAAGATTGAATCGTAACAGGTTTTTCTGCATCTTACTTTTTATCCATTCACTCTTTCCATTCTCATTTCTGACACACACACAAAGGTGCGCGCACAAACGCTCACAACTTTAACGTCCCTGCTTTGGTACACATGCGTAACCATGGCGACTAACAGACAGCATCCTCTGACTTCAATAGTCTTAATGCTTCTCTCTTAGGATTTAATGTTTATGTTTTCATAGTTGTTTGCTAAAAGAACCCGAAATAAATTCATAAGCAGATGTATATGACGACTGATGATGTCATTGTATTTATTGGAGCAATTAGACAAATATACATCAATGTACCTGTTGTGTACTATGTCAGGTCTTTATGAAGGTACAGTTCAATCTAATATTTAGTGTAATTTCCAACATTTTGGAGGCAAAATTGATCTTTCCTTTTACCAATTCACAAATAATGAATACTTGTTTCTTTCATTAGTTACATGAAACGACTTTTTCTTTGTAATTGTTTGTCCAAAGGTACTTTCAAGAGTGTAGTTTTTACACATTAAAAGAGACTTCCAAAGCATTTAATCGCCGATCTAAAAGATTCGAACTAGCAAAGCAAACACACCAGAGTTCCTTTTCACGGAACCAACCATGCCTATGATGGTTCAGTACTTTTTTAGGTACCTACCGAATTCCGTAGATACTACCAAGTACTGATTCATGGAAAATCAAATGGTACCATATTTCTAAACCTTTGTTGTTGTTTAATGATGTGATGTAAAGTGTGGTTGCAGACTCAAATACTTGGCGGGCAAACATATGTATTCATAGTGGACTGCCTCTATGTAATATTATTATTGTCCATGTCAACAAAGCAAGCATGCTTGATGGAATTTTATTGTTATTGAAAGTATTTATTTTGGACACATTTGAAAACAAAACAAGAAGAAAAAACAAACTAAAACAACAACAAAAGGAGCAATGAAAAGAAAAATAATAACAGTACAATGATGTGTTTTTAACATGTATACAGTTACAATATTTACATCACATGTTTAAAGTTTCACATTGTAACATGTCAGAAAAGGAGTAGGAAGAAGCATAGTTTAATTAATCCTACCCTATTCCTCTACAGAATTAATTTCTAGCACACATGTTAACTTCCTTTGTCAATCTTTACCGCAACAACAAATAAAAACAATAGATAAATATCAAAGCAAGGAGTAGAGAATATGGAGTGATTTTTGGTCCAGTACATATTTAGCTTTGTTCATCATTGAAATATTTATTGCCACCCCATGTTGTATATTTGTATTTATTTTTTTTACTGCGCCTGCCTGGACACACTTCACACCCAACCTGAACTGAACCGCACCAGAGTTCACATGCAAGCACACACCAGGGTTGGGACGATGGCTTTGACACTTGACAAAATGGAACATACTAGCAGAGTAAGCACACCAGAGTTTCTTTTAACTAAACCAAGTGTAAGCGCAACTTTTAAAAGTCTAAATGTATTCTTTACTGTCAAATATTTCAATAACTGCTCTGTTAGAGTACCATCCACCTCCAGCCACTGTTGATGAATCAAACGTTCAAAACGAGGGAGTGAATGTTGCTGCAGTATTTACTTCTAGTTGGATAACATTGTCCCACCAACCCTTGTTAGTCCACCATCCGTAAAATGAGCACTCACACACACAAACACACACACACACACACCCACACAAACACACACACACACACACACACACACACACACACACACACACACACAAACACACAAACACACACACACGCAAACAAACACACATTATCTGGTGGCATACCTGAAACAATCAGAGACTTCAGATGAAATTCCAATTGAAGTCGAAAGGCCAGGATAGCACTTTGGCAGGCTCCCAAAGCCACAAGCAGCCTCTCTACTGCACATTTGGTGCTGAAACAGACAGAAAGTCTTGTTTGCTCGGTGGAAAAAAGGCCAATCCTTCAATTGTTTTATGCTCTAATGCAGCTGATATGAAAGCAAATACGTTTTAATGACAAAAGCAAGCAATAGATTGAAGTACTAGGATGTTTTATTGCAGTACATTAACTGATCTACTAAGATTTCAAATAACAAGTACTACATAGAGTGTACAAAGTGTAAAATTATGTGTACTATTAGTGGGTGTACTGCAAGTTATCTTCTAAAACTGTGTACAATTGATAACAAGTACCTAAGTGGTGCAGACAGCCATCTTTGAATTAGGCTTTGTATGTATTACTGGCTGTCACCATGGAAACACTCACCCCCCCTCCATATTCATGACACGTATAGCACATAGCCAACAGAGAGTACACTTTCTTACTATCATGTTTAATATGTTCAGCTGCAATGTTATCCACACCACAGGCCTCATTATCTCTCAACGTCATTATTGCTTCATGTATTTCAGTCACAGTGACAGTTACATCATCATTAAACTCCACTTTATCCACTGCAAATACATTACATTTTATGGAGTTTAATAGTTCACTATATTGTTTCTGCCACAACTGTACTATTTTCTCAGACCCGGTCACACCATCAATATGCAATGGTAGAAATGTTTTGCAATTATTAATAGTTCTTATTTATTTCCAAAAGTCTTTGCAATTATTTTTTTGCGGCTTTCTTGCCAGCAAATCTTTTACATCGATAAATCCGATAATTTGAAAAAACATCTCCGATAACCGATAAAAATAACAATAAACACCTCTGTTTGGCAAGATTATTCATACTGTGCTCTAAGTGGGTCAGGGCAAGACAATCAAGCTCTCCTTTTCTCCTATGGCCTGTCGTAAACTTCCACTGAGCTCCTGGTAAAAAAAAAACATGCCATCGATCGTGTAAGAAAAAGACATTTTGCTATTTGCGCTGAATGTTCTGCAAACATTCGATGAGGAGGGGGAAAAAATTACGCTTCAACACATCAAACATCATCAGCCACCTGAAACAACTGTTGAGAAAGAAGCTGCCCAAATGAAAGGTGTACACAAACTATGCTTATATCTATAATACATTTGGAAAAAATATATATATATATATATAAGTAAGTTACCTGTATTAATATCGGTTTTGAGAAGCAGAAAATGATCTGCATCGGTATTGGCTTGGAAAAGAAATAATATTGTGCAGCCTTGGTAAAACTAATATCAGAGATAACAGTTGATGTGCTTGCTTTGACAGTCGCTGTCAGGCTAGTTGGTTGTCTAATTTGCAAAATTGGTCATGATGTGTCATTTTTTTGAGACAATAGAAATGTCCCAAGCGGGATTTCCATTTCCAGGTTAACAGTAACGTCCAGTGTCATGTTTACTTTCATGTTAAGCTGAGTGTATAGGACTATTATTGCACTTCATCTTCAACTAATTTTGGCGCAAAACTAAGTGGTGACAAACTCTGTGATGGACTTTATTATGGATATCAATAACAAAGCTCTACAGACTTAAGAATAGTTTTTTTTCCCTAAAGCCATAACCACGATGAACTCTCATAGGCACTGATTTTATAGTTTAGCACCTCTCAGTGTGCAATTTTTACTTTCCACCCACAGTCTGATTGCTTCTGTATATATGTATATCGTATAATATTGAATATTTAAACAAGACATTCAGAACATTCGTTCTCAGGACTGGACTGTGCACCTTACTTCCTTTTGCACTATTTTCTTTTCTTTCCTTCCTAGGTTTTGCATATTTGTAGACTGTCACACTGATACTGGAGTTGCTTTCAATCTCATTGTACCTGTGTATAGTGACAATAAAAGGCGTTCTATTCTTTTCTATTATATTCTATTCTATATACATGACATTGGTGAGCCTTTGACATGAGCGATGTGAAACGACAACAGCGCAGGAAAACGCAAGTGTCTATTTGTGGCGGTCCAAATGTGATCTTGGTGGGCAGCCACAAATAAATGAATGAATGGGAACACAGATTCAATTAAAAGTGTCTACGGGTGGTTAATATAGTTTTTGATGGCATCGAGCTGTCATCCTGCGGAGACCACCCAATGATTTTGGCGATGAGCTCGTTTGTCATCCTAACATGAATGCCTTGTCAGCATTTTTTTGCCAAACGCAGCGCCACAGTTGGAAGAAAGAAAGACTGGGCTGAAAGTACACAAAGGTGAAGCTGTCATGTGTCTCACTAATGAAGCTAACCTCCGCAGCAGCTCCTGGGAACAGCACTTTCATTCGACGCTAATCAACGTGTCACCTGATTATGATCTACAGCAGCATTTGTATGGTACAATAATGCACAATGGTCTTACATTTTTTCCAACCCAGTCGAAGTGATATGCCGTGTTTGCTAATTGAAACAAATTAATCTACTCTAAAACAAAATGCAGGTGCAGTCCACAGACTCCACACACGGGCCAAGTAAGTTGTTTTTTATTGACCTGCGCCACAAAATGTCATTCATTTGTTTGCCTTCTTCATAATTGCCAATCCCAGGGTGAAAGTGAGCAGTTATAGCGTGCCAAGAGCGAACATGAGCTGCTGAGTTCTTTCCAACAATTATAGATTGATGAATGAACGCTTTTCTGACTGATCTGTACAAGCGATTGAATGCTTTTATTCCCAGCAAAAACTCATTTAGTAGTTTTGAGAGTGATTATTGTTGTGAGTGAATCTTTTTTGTTTATTGTTTACATTGTGACAATAAGAAATAATGATTTTTTTCTCCCAAAACATGTTCTTATTCTAGACTGGCCAACAGAACACTGAACGGGAAGTACAGTGTATTCGTAAAGTATTCACAGCTTCACATTTTCCACATTTTGTTATGTTAAAGCCTTATTCCAAAATAAAATAAATACATTTTTGTCCTCAAAATTCTATAGTGTTTTAATTTTGCAAATGTATTAAAACTAGTACTCACAAACTTTGCTCAATATTTTGTTGACGTACCGTTGGCTGTAAATACAGCCTCAAGTTTTTTTTTAATACGATCCCACACCTTGGAAGAACCTATTTTTGGGCAGTTTCGCACTGTCCTCATTGCAGCACCTATCAAGCGCCATCAGGTTTGATGGGAAGCATTGGTTTTCATCTAGAATGTCTCTGTACATTGCTGTATTCACCTTTCCTTCTATTTTGATTAGTCTCGCAGTTCCTGCTGCTGAAAAACATCCCCACAGCATGATGCTGCCATCACCATGGCAGCATGGTGCCATGGTGTGTAATGCTCTGTAGTCTATGCACGACTGCATTCTAGTCTTAGAATTGCATGTGTGTGCAAAGTCTACTATATAATACTTGCAAATGAGACTCATAAGTGTAAGAACACAAAATAACAGCTGGAAAGCACATGCATCATTGAAAGCTCACTTCATAGATAAATATGACTTTTTTATGTTATGATTAAACAAATTAATATTGAATATGAACACCCACAAAAGTACCGAAAAGTGGTACCGTTGGCTATTTGTATCGATTTCCAGGTACCGTATCTGTTTAAATGGGAAAGATACCCATCCTTAATAACATTGTTTTGTATTTTTTGTATGTTTTATTTAATATGTCCTGTCCAGCCTATCAGGAAAATCATATTGCAAATGCCCATATCCGCTGTCAACAACATTAATATACGGTATGTTTGATGAAGTGTGATTGTATGTTTGAGCTTATGTTTGTATATGTGCATGTGTATGTACTAGTGATGTAACGGTATCAAAATCTCAAGGTACGATATTATCACGGTATCAAGGCCACAAAATATTATTGTGGTATATGTCCAAAAAAACAATGCCATTGTGTGTAAAATGAAGTGGCGGGAATGTTTATGATAAACGCACTTATTGTAATTGAAAACAAATATAATGCTGAAATGTTCGAATCATATTTATTACTACAAACATCAATCATTCAATCAATCAACATCACAATGGTGCACAAAGTGCTTTACTGGTTAAAAGTTAAAAGCAAGTAAAACCATGCATATTTAAACAGTAATAATAAATACTTAAAGCAATTGTTTGTTAAAAGCCAATTTAAACAAATATGTTGTTAGTTGAGATTTAAAAACTTGTAGCTCAGTGATGGCTCACAACTCAGATGCAGAAAAAGAACGATCAGCCCATGTTTTAAGTCTAGTTCTTGGTACTTCCAAATATGTGTGTAAAGATGAGCGCAGATTCCTTGTTAAAATATCAGCAAAGTATGCTAGGGCCAGACCATTGATGTCCTTAAAAACAAAAATATTTTAAAATGTATTTTCAGACATACTGGGAGCCAATGGAGAGCAAAGAGATACCGGGGTAATATGGGCATGTTTTGGAGCATGAGTGAGGAGCTGAGCAGCTGCATTTTGTACTAACTGGAGCTTGTGGGGGAGTGACTGATTTAGTCCATTATAGAGGACATTACAGTAGTCCAGTCTAGAGCTGATGAAGGCAAGAATGGCTTTTTCAAGGTATGCCCTCGGCAGAAAAGGCTTAATCTTTCTCAGCTGGAAAAAACCTGCTCTAACCACAGAGTTACCGTATTTTCCGGACCATAGGGCGCACTGCCGATGAATGGTCTATTTTTGATCTTTTTTTTTAGGCGCACTAAATTATAGGGCACATTAAAGGAGTCATATTATTATTATCCATCCATCCATTTTCTACCGCTTGTCCTGTTCGGAGTCGTATTGTTTTTTTCTAAATTGAAATGACTTCCTTGTGGTCTACATCAGTGGTCCCCAACCACCGGGCCGCGGCCTGGTACCGGTCCGTGGACCGATTAGTACCGGGCCGCGGCTGCACAAGAAATTAAAAAATAATAATTTGTTAAATTAAATCAACATAAAAAACACAACATATACATTATGTATCAATACAAATCAGTACAGTGTACAGGGATACAGTCCGTAAGCACACATGATTGTATTTATTTATGACCAAAAAAAAAAAAAATGTTTTTACTAAACCCCCCCCCGGTCCGTGGGACAAATTTTAAAGCATTGACCGGTCCGCAAGTACAAAAGGGTTGGGGACCACTGGTCTGCATAACATGTAACGGTGGTTCTTTCTTTGGTCAAAATGTTGCATAGATTATGTTTTACAGATCATCTTCAAGCCGCTTTCTGACAGTAGCTTACGGATGCGTCGTTTAGTGGGCGGTCTTATTTACGTGGCTCACCTTCGGCAGCGTCTTCTCCCCGTCATCTTTGTTGTAGCCGTGTAGTGTGCAAGGATGGGAGTGGAAGAAGTGTCAAAAGATGGAGCTAACTGTTTTAATGACATTCAGACTTTACTTCAATCAATAACGGAGCAGCATCTCCTCATTCGGAAACAACTGCCGTAAAAAACCGTCCGACCGGAACTCTCAAACAACTAAAGTTCCTTGGGTGAATAATGTAAACTCACTACATCGGTATGTTTTAGCGCTTTCATGGCGAGTTTAATGACAGATATAAGTAAGAACTTTACACTACTTTATATTATAAATGGCAACAGCAGAGGATGAATGTCACATAACAAGAAGATAGAGAAAAAGAAGTAGCTTATCGACTACGGGGTTCACACGGACTACAAAGGCGGATGCGCGCAATTTTTCAGGATTTATGCAGATTCCAAATACAATTCAGTAGGTACCAGATGGTAAGAAAAGTTGCTTTTGCATAATATTGTGAAACAAAACTCTAGATAATATTTCTTACCTTATACATGTAGCCGAGCTAAATTTTATTTTATTTTATTTTAATTTTGGTCAATTATTCACATCATTTTTTGTTGTGAACTTCCCCAAAAGTGTTTCTCATTGTAAATAGGTTCCACTCCATTATTTTCCGTTACATACCTTTTTGTTTCCCTGGGGGGGGGATTTGGCGTCGCACCTTTGTGACCAGCTTCAATGAGCACTGACGCTCGGAGCTGTGGAGAGGGATTCTGTTTGCCGTGGACTGTGTGTGACGCCCTGTTTTTGTTTTTTACCAAAAAAAGTGAGCACTGACGCTCGGAGCTGTGGAGAGAGATTCCGTTTGCCGTGGACTGTATGTGACGCCCTATTTTTGTTTTTTTTCCAAAAAAGGGTGAATAAATCCCCGTGTGTGCCTCACTAAGAAAATACACAACGCAGAACGCTGACTGTTACAAAATGGTGCCGTGACCCGGATTTTTCAGATCAGCTGCTGCAGATCGCCGAGGTTATGCTGTGAGCAAGTAAGCGTATCGTACAGCAATCAGAAAGGATCCGTTGATCATTGAGACTTTTGATAAAAAAGTGATTTTGTTTTACTGTGGCTGTGTTTTTCCACAATTTATCATTACGTTTCCTCACGTACAGTGTCTTTATACCACGTGTTTCTGTATAGTTAAATTTTATTTTAACGTCATATTTCCACTGTTATATTCATTGTGTTTGAAATATAATGGACTTTACACCATTTGGGAGGAGTAGAGGGTGGATGCAAGCAGGGACTGCAGAGCAAGCTAGGCAGCCAGGCTGTAGCAGCCCTGATGGTACCCCTGTAGCAAGGCAAATGTTTTCCACTCCCACCGTTGCTAATAATGACACCCTGGCACAATTGCGTGACATTTTAGGGGAGTTTGGAACCCACATTGGTGACACTGTTGTTAGCCGCATATTAGCCAACCAAACACCTTTCCCCACGCTAAGTTGCCCACACCCCATGATTCAACTTCGGTGTGTGCGCCTCACTAAGAAGATACACAGCGCAGAACACTGACTGTTACATACACACACCATAATAATACTCGTATGTTGAAGCACATCAAGCACTGCGGCTTCATAGCTTACTAAAGTCGTACCAAAACATTTTGAAAGATTTTTGAGCGCATGTAATGTTCTATATTTTCAATGGAACATATAAAATGTTAGTGTTGTTTACTTGAGTCATATTGCCACCATAGTGCAGTCTACATGTATCTCCATCTACTGGTCACACTAATCATTACACCATGTACTAAATAAAATTGCTTCGAGGTCGGTAAGCAAAACCAGAATTGTTCCGTACATTAGGCACACTGTCGAGTTTTGCGGAAAAAAAAAGGATTTATTAAGTGTGCCTTATAGCCCGGAAAATATGGTAATTTGTTTCTCAAATGCTAAAGCTGGGTGCACTATGACGTGCATCAGGGCTAAAACAATGTACTCTGTTTTGCTCTCATTTAAATGCAGAAAATTCTGTGACAGCCTTAGTTTAATGTCATTGAGACAGCAATGGAGGGAATGGAGTGCATTTATGTCACATTTTTTATTTTTTTTATTTTAAACCTTTATTTATAAATTTCAACATTTACAAACAGTTGAGAAATAATAATCAAAGTCAATCAATCAATCAATCAATGTTTATTTATATAGCCCTAAATCACAAGTGTCTCAAAGGGCTGTACAAGTACAAAAACAGTACAAAACAGCACCAGGGGGTTGTAAATTCAAAGTAACTAAAATAGAATGCAAAATATATATACATATATATAATAAACAATGTGCAAAGCCATAGGCTCACTCAATTTCAGTAAATAACTTAAATTTGGAACACAGCATCATCGTTTTCACAGCTTTTTGGTTGTTGGAGGTAGAGAGTTTTTTAATGTTGTCACACCGTGGTGAGGGATGTCTTGTCTTGGTTTTTTCTGTCTTGTGATTTGCATATTTTACTTTGAAAAGTAACTCTCCTCTCGTTTCAGGTCACTTGCCCTTCCTTCTGTGTCATCAGTCTGACGTCATCCCTGTTCCCTGATTGTTTCCACCTGTTCCCTATTACCCTCATGTGTCTTATAAGCCCACTCCTCCGTTTGTTCTGTGCCAGATTGTTTCGTTCATTCGTACTTTCCATCGTCTACGTCCATGTCCATGCCTTGCCTTGTATCCAGTCTATGTCCCATGTTCTTGAGTCCCTTCGTGGCTATTTTGAGTTTTCCTTTTTCCTCCTCAGCAGAGTGATTTTTTGTTATTGACTTTATTCAGCCGAAGTGGTAAGTTATTAGTTAAATTCCTCAATTTTTGAGTGACTATTTTTGTTAAACTTTATTAATTAAGATAGTGTAGAATTTTTCATAGCTGTTGTTTATTCCTCCCGTTGGAGCGTTTTTTTGTTTATACATTTTATAGCATTTACTGCGCCAATTATTAGTTCGTCTTTGGTTTTGTGTTTTCCTCCGTTCGGAGTGATTTTCAGTTGTTCCTATTTTTTGGAACCTTTTTTCAACGATTAGTTTTTTGGTTAATTATAGTATTGTATTCCTTGACTTTGGAGGTGAAAGGAAGCTGCCAAAATAAAAGCCTGTCAAGTTCCCTACTCTGCATCTGAGTCCAATCCTTTTACCAAGCCTTGACAAATGTAGAGTTCTAAATCTTTTTTAAAGGCACAAAAAACAGGTCGGGTATTGAGAAACTTACATTTATGAATATGAAACTTAGCTAATAGTATAATGAGGTTGCAAAGGTAAAATTCCTTTTCAAATTTGTTTTCATACAGTGTAAATCCAAATAGCACATCTTTAAAACAAAGCACAAATTTGACATGAATATTGCCCAGGATGAAGCGACAGATGCCCTGCCATAGTGATCGAGTGCTTTCACAAAGCATTTATATCACATAACATAACGGGCAAATAGAGCTTTACATCATCAACATAGTGGTGGAAGTTAACATTGTATTTGGATATGATTGAACGTAATGGGAGCATGTAAAGAGAACAAAAGAATTGGCCCAAGGATTGAACCCTGGAGTACACCAGAAGAAAGTGAAGCAACTGTGGAGGAGAGATCACAAATCATTAGTGAAAAGGACCTTTGGGAGAGATATGAAGAAAACCATCTTAGCACAGATCCACATAGGCCAACGCAGTACTCCAGGCAGGACATGAGGACTGCATGGTCCACAGTGTCAAAGGCAGCTGTGAGATCCAAAAGGACAAGCATAACAGCATTTTTGGTGTGAAGAGCCATAAGAATGTCATTTTGGACTTTTAGTAATGCTGATTCTGTGCTGCGGCAGTAGTAGTTGGGACCTTTGGGATGGATTGCCTGACGCACTGGACCTTATTAATGAAAAACTGTTCAAATGCATCATGTGTGCTCAGGTACACCATTAAAACAGCAGTGATAAGGTTGATAAGGTTAATAACAGAGTTAATAGTGTTAAATAGAACTCCAGGGTGATGACTATTGCTGGTGATGATGTTAGATAAATATTTAGTTTTTGCTTCTTTCACAGTTTTGTGATATGTCGCAAGACTGTCCTTGAACATGTCCAATGACACATGAAGTCCATCTTTCTTCCATTTGGGCTCAGCCTGCCTGCACTGATGTCTCACATGGATTCATTTAGCCACGGGTCAGGAGCAGATTTTGTGACTTTGTCCCTGAAAGGAGCAACAGAGTCCAAGATCTGGGAGCATGTAGAGTGGAAGGAGAAGATTACATTTCCAGGGCATATGACGGGTCCTGGGTTAGTTTCTTGGAAAGCAGCAGCAAAATCAGTGGCTGTTGACGAGGTGATGATCTGGTGATGGCAGGAAGGAACATGTTTGTTTGGAGGTGGAGGTGCTAAATGGTAAATGGTAAATGGGTCGTACTTGTATAGCGCTTTTCTACCTTTTTTAAGGAACTCAAAGCGCTTTGACACTATTTTCCACATTCTCCCATTCACACACACACATTCACACATTCACATACTGATGGCGGGAGCTGCCATGCACGGCGCTAACCAGGCCCATCAGGAGCAAGGGTGAAGTGTCTTGCTCAAGGACACAACGGATGTGACTAGGATGGTAGAAGGTGGGGATTGAACCAGTAACCCTCAGATTGCTGGCACGGCCACTCTCCCAACTTCGCCACGCCGTCCCCTAAAGCCTCAAAGCACATGAGTGAGTGATCGGAAATAGGTATATTACGAACATCAATAACAGGCACAGACAGTCCATGGGAGATGATAAGATCCAGTGTGTGCCCATGCTGATGAGTAGGACAGGCTATGGACTGAGTGAGATCCAAAGATTCTAATACTGAGTTAAAATCTTTCGCCAGCTGATCAGAGATTCGACATGGATGTTAAAATCACCACAGATAAATATTTTATCAAATTTTGGCAGGATTTCTGTTAAAAGATCTTAAAAATCACTTTAAAAATATTTTTTTGGTTTTGCTTAGGTGGGGGGTAAACGACAGCACATAAAATAAGAGTGGGCAGTGTAAATACAAAAAGTTGTAGTACAAAGCTGACGTAGGCTTTGGTGGAGAGTAAACGGCACTTGTAGACTGTGGGGATACCCCCGCCCCTCCCAGCCAGTTGGGGCGTGCTGAAGAAGCTATAGTTGGGGGGGAAGAGCTCGAAGAACGCGCTGTTGTCACCTGGGAAGAGCTAAGTTTCCGTGATAAGTCAGTATTATTGGAGCAGATAAAATCATTGAGGATAAAAGTCTTATTATTTAACGATCTGGTGTTAAAAAGAGCCATATGAAGTGAACTCCAGTTGCATTGCAATGGCGCAGAACGAGCCAGTGGGCGGAGATTGTTTTGGGTGCGATGCTGTTTGGAGAGCCTCGCAAGCCGGTGGTGTGGCGGCGTATAGCCGGCGGCTCCAAGGCTAACAGGTCTCAGGTAGCCAGAGCTGTAGTTTAGCGATCGCCTCAAATCAACTGCTGTAGCTTTAGTCAGCTGTGGATGAATCTTCCGAGAGGACAGAGCCAGGTAAATCCTCAATCTGACATGTAATCCACTCCTTTTTCAGAGTTTTCTGCGACGTTTTTTGGGCGTCTCAGGAACAGTGGTACCGATGCCAAAAAAGGTGGTGGATTATTAAACTGTCCACTCACAATGGATGAGGTGCGAATATCAAGGAGTATCAAACGATCATATACAAAATTTGGCAACACAGCATTAAAAGCGAGTGTGCAGAAAAACAAGTGGCGCCATCTTGGATCGTCAAAAACTATACTGTAAAAAATGTTTTAATGTAAAACATTTATTTCTGAGTGCGGGAACATTTATTGTAACTGTTTCAAACAAATATTTGTTTTAAAAACTTACATTTGATGCCTTTAAAGTGACAATGTAAAGATCCTGTTACGTCTTCGACGCATGGCTGCGATTGTTGTGTTCCTTCCAAGGCAGGAGACAAGCAGGAGTGTCGTGGAGGTAAGATGAAGTATTCTTTTAATAAATTAAAGGCAAGACAAAAATACAAAACTGAGGACGCTAGCAAGCGTGGAGCAGAACAAAACCAAAATGTCACCAAAGGTGAAAAAACGAGGAAAGCTACACTTTGCTATAGCGATGAGAAAAAACATGAAACGTAAATGTTGCCTACAGCAAATATTGACCCAGCAACTACTGCTGGGTGACCGCACACTATAAAGGGGAGTGATTAACCAAAACACCTGGTGGAAACACTAATTGCTAAACTAAGACAGGTGAGGAGAATCAGTGCCCATGGAAACCAACAGTAAACAGGGAAAGAGGGTGCACCCAGGAAACAGACTAACACAGAAACATTACCAAAAACATACATCATGCCATCATCCGGGTAACGGATCATGACAGATCTAGTGTAGTAATAATGTTCATTTTAATGTCTTCCAACTTTTACTTTATTAGAAGCAATGTCTTCTATACTGACATTTTTATATCAGTTTGGAAAAGTATTTTTTTAGAAGGGTTATTAAACGATTTAACTTTTAATAATGTAAATATATCACAAACTGATGTTTAGTTTTGCTGGCTTCAGATATCTTTACTGGGTGGCTGTAAGTAAGGTGGCGACTTGTCCAGAGTGTACGTTACCTTCCGCCCAAGTGCAGCCGGATAGGCTACAGAGTCACTATTCGAACTAGAGTTAAGGTAATCTATTTTGTGTTGGCATTATCTTATATGTCTTGATTACATTACTTCACAGGAATTATGCAGACCACCACTGGATTGTATAATTTGTTGGGACAACCATATATATATATATATATATATATATATATATATATATATATATATATATATATATATATATATATATATATATATATATATATATATATATATATATATATATATATATATATGTACCTACATGTATGTATATATATATATATATATATATATATATATATATATGTATGTATGTACCTACATGTATGTATATATATATATATATATATATATATATATATATATATATATATATATATATATATATATATATATATATATGTGTATGTATGTACCTACATGTATGTGTGTATATATATATATATATATATATATATATATATATATATATATATATATATATATATATATATATATATATATATGTATGTACCTACATGTATGTATATATATATATATATATATGCATGTACCTACATGTATATATATATATATATATATATATATATATATATATATATATATATATATATATATATATATACAGTGGGGCAAAAAAGTATTTAGTCAGCCACCCATTGATTGTCAATGGGTGGCTGACTAAATACTTTTTTGCCCCACTGTATATGTATATACCTACATGTATGTATATATATATATATATATATATATATATATATATATATATATATATATATATATATATATATATATATATATATATATATATATATATATATATATATATATATCCATCCATCCATCCATTTTCTACCGCTTATTCCCTTCGGGGTCGCGGGGTGGGGCTGGAGCCTATCTCAGCTACAATCGGGCGGAAGGCGGGCTACACCCTGGACAAGTCGCCACCTCATCGCATGGCCAACACAGATAGACAGACAACATTCACGCTCACATTCACACACAAGGGCCAATTTAGTGTTGCCAATCAGCCTATCCCCAGGTGCATGTTTTTGGAGGTGGGAGGAAGCCGGAGTACCCGGAGGGAACCCACGCAGTCACGGGGAGAACATGCAAACTCCACACAGAAAGATCCCGAGGCCGGGATTGAACTCACGACTACTCAGGACCTTCGTATTGTGAGGCAGACGCACTAACCCCTCTCCCACCGTGCTGCCGTGCTATATATATATATATATATATATATATATATATATATATATATATATATATATATATATATATATATATATATATATATATGTATGTACAAAAATTCCCCAAATGTCTTACCGAGTATCAATACCCCAGAGGCTGAAAGTAATTCAAGCACTACATCAGAGATTGTGGAACCAAGCCATTTGCAACCTGCTTTGGAGAAGAACATGCAAGGCCACAGACCTCATGTAAAGTGGCCAAAGTCCAGCAGCAAGAAAGAGTGGGGAATAATCGATGCAGACCTGATCAAGATCCTGGACGGAATCAAAGGAACGGTGGAGAAAAAACTGGAGAAGATGGGAGATCTGATCTACTCCTATGGAGCAGAAAGATTCGGAACACACGTGACAGGGAAAAAGGACATGCCATCAACAACCCCTCCAAAGTCCAGAAGGCAAAAGGAAATCGAAGGACTGGTCAAAGAGAGAAGGGTTTTGAGGAAGGAATGGAAGAGAGCCTCACTGGAGGAAAGAGTTGGCATTGACCTCCTGCAAACAGACTTAAAGGGACACCTGGGAAGATTGCGGAGAGCTGAAAACCTCAGGACTCGAGGCAAGAGGAAGGAAAGGGCGAGAACATCCTTCTACAAGGACCCTTTCAGATTTGTGAAAGGCCTCTTCACAAAGGAAAAGAGTGGATCACTTAAGGTGCCAAAGAGGGAACTGGAAGACCACCTGAAAACCACTCACACAGACAGTCAAAGATTCGAACAGAGAGAGATACCATCAGACATGCCACCAATACCTCAACCAGAACACCAGCTGGACGACAGTCCCCCAAGGTGGAGCGAGGTTGAGGAAGCAGTATAAATAAATGATAAATGGGTTATACTTGTATAGCGCTTTTCTACCTTCAAGGTACTCAAAGCGCTTTGACAGTATTTCCACATTCACCCATTCACACACACATTCACACACTGATGGCGGGAGCTGCCATGCAAGGCGCTAACCAGCAGCCATCAGGAGCAAGGGTGAAGTGTCTTGCTCAAGGACACAACGGACGTGACTAGGATGGTAGATGGTGGGGATTGAACCCCAGTAACCAGCAACCCTCCGATTGCTGGCACGGCCACTCTACCAACTTCGCCACGCCGCCCCAGTGAGGAAATCAAGGGCAGCTTCAGCTCCAGGACCAAATGGAGTTCCATATCAGCTGTACAAAAATTCCCCAAATGTCTTATGCTTTCTGTGGAGGCAGATGAAGGTGATGTGCACGAAGCAAACCATCCCGAAAGTGTGGCGCAGAGCTGGGGGAGTGTTAATCCCAAAGGAAAAAGATGCCTCAAACATTGATCAATTCCGGCAGATCAACCTGGTAAACGTTGAAGGGAAGGTCTTCTTTAGCATCGTTGCTAAAAGGATGACAACGTACCTGAAGCAAAACAGCTTGATTGATACATCCGTGCAGAAAGCTGGAATACCTGGTTTCTCAGGCTGCTTGGAGCATACAAGCATGATATGGCACAAAATCCAATCTGCCAAGAGGGAGGGAAGAGACCTGCACGTCTTATTCCTAGACCTAGCCAATGCTTTTGGATCCGTCCCTCATTCTCTCATCTGGACAGCCTTCAACTTCTTCCACATCCCAAATACCATCACAAACCTGGTGAAAAACTACTTCCGTGATCTGCAATTCTGTATCAAAACAACAGAATACACAACATCATGGCAATCTCTGGAAGTGGGAATAATGGCTGGATGTACCATCTCCCCTCTAGCCTTCAACATGGCAATGGAAGTGATAATTCGAGCTTCCAAATGGGTTGTGGGTGGAGAACGTCTGAAAGGGGGACAGCGTCTACCTCCCATCCGTGCCTACATGGACGACATGACCACCTTGACCTCAACCGTTGCATGCACTAAACATCTGCTGGGAAAGCTTCATGCCAACATTACATGGGGACGGATTAAGTTTAAACCCAGCAAGTCCAGGAGCATATCTATCGTCAAGGGGAAACTCACGGACCAGAGGTTCTACATCGAGGATACTCCCATTCCGTTGGTGTCAGAGCTGCCAGTCAAGAGTCTAGGGCGATTGTACAATGCAAGTCTCAAAGACTCGGACCAGAGCAATCAGCTGAGGGAAGAGGCCATCAAAGGCCTTGTCCGCATTGACGGGACCTTACTTCCTGGCAAGTTGAAACTGTGGTGCCTACAGTTTGGATTGCTCCCCCGTTTGATGTGGCCACTAACGGTCTATGAGATCCCCATTTCCAAAGTCGAGAAGCTGGAGAGAACAGTCAGTGCATACATCAAGAAGTGGCTTGGCCTTCCACGATGCCTCAGTAACATCGGCCTATATGGTCACGGTGCCCTGGAACTGCCCATCTCTAGCCTCACGGAGGAGTTTAAATGAACAATAAAACAAAAACACTAACTGTGGCATTAATAAACAAAACTTACTTGACAAGGAACTGTGAACATGACATGAAGTAGAGGGATGAAAAAGTGTGCAGAGCATAAATGTGGAGCATGAATGTGATGTCGCCAGAAAGACCAACAGAAAATGACAGATTTAAATAGTGACATGATCAGTGAAAACAGGTGCGTGACTCAAAACGTGAAACAGGTGCGTGACAGGACAGGTGAAAACTAATGAGTTGCTATGGAAACAAACAAACAAGGAAGCGCAACCAGGAACTAAAAAGAGTCCAAAAAACAAACACATGGCCAAAACAAAAACATGATCACACAGACATGACATATATACATATATATATATATACATACATACATATATATATATATTCAAGACATATAAGATACTGCAAACACAAAATAAATTACTCCAAAAAAGAAAACATTGTAGGTGTAAATGTATATCTATTAGTGTTGTCCCAATACCAATATTTTGGTACTGGTACCGGTACTTTTAGGTAAATAAAGGGGACCACAGAAAATTGCATTATTGGCTTTATTTTAACAAAAAATTTTATGGTACATTAAAAATATGTTTCTTGTTGCAAGTTTGTCCTTAAATAAAATAGTGAACATACAAGACAACTTGTCTTTTATTAGTAAGTAAGCAAACAAAGGCTCCAAATTTAGTCTGCTGACATATGCAGTAATATATTGTGTCTTTTTCCACTTGTCCATCCAAGGACAAGTGGTAGAAAACTAATTTTTAATCTACTTATTCATTTACTGTAATATCTGCTTACTTTCTCTTTTAACACATTCTATCTACACTTCTGTTAAAATGTAATAATCACTTATTCTTCTGGTGTTTGATACTTTACATTAGTTTTGGATGATATCACAAATTTGGGTATCAATCCGATACCAAGTCGTTACAGGATCATACATTGTTCATATTCAAAGTCCAGATGTGTCCAGGGACATATTTCCTAAGTTTATAAACATAATATCAATTTTAAAAAAACGAAAGAAGATGTTGTGATGCCAAAAAATATTGATGTAATCTTGGTAGTATCGACTAGAAACACAACTGTACTTGGTATCATTACAGTGGATGTTCATTTCATTTTATTATTTTTTTCCATTTATTTATTTATTTCAGGCAATGACATAAAAAAGTACAAAGTTGACAACACATAATAATATAAATTAATATAGTGCAAAAGGTAACGTATAGTATGTAATGCATGATTGTCCAGTTTTGCCTGAAAGGGAGTGGGAAGAAGATAAGTTATTTAATCCCACCCCCAGTTCTCCATTCAGTGATTATTCACATACGTTTCACGCTTACTTTGTTCAAGGATTATAATACAAATGTTTTATCATAGTGGCATTACCACAGGTAACAATAATTATTACACTGTAACAATAATTTGTATCAACAATGTAGGAATAATGAATATACCAACAATGGTAATAGACAACATAGCAATAATGGTAATAGACGACATAGCAATAATGGTAAAGAAACATTGAGCACATGTCAACACTTTGAGACAGAGTATAGCAGCAGGTTAGATCCACCAATGGCGTTTGTTTACATTTTGGCGCCGGTGAGCTACGGTGTGTAGTGAAGCATGTTTAGCTATTCCTCGTCCTGCAGGGATTATACTTGTAAGAAACGTACTTTATTTGTCGCCATAGAGGCGAGGATTAGTGATTTAGAAGTAGCTAAAACACTGCCGACTGCGGAAGGACGTTAGCCGCTAGCTAGCTAGCCATGTCTTAAAGCACCTCTTCCGGTGGGCGTTTCAGTGTTATAACTTCACCTTTATCTTTGGTTTTTAAGCCAAAATGCGTCCATTCTCCCTTTTCTGTCTACACACTGGGTCTGGTTGAAAGTACTCCATGATTGTGCCCTGCCGAATATGCTCGTCTGCTAGTAAACCAGCAATGACGCAACGTGATGATGACGGGGACGCGGGCGGGTGGCGGACCGGTACATTTCAGAGGCGGTATAGTACCGAATATGATTCATTAGTATTGCGGTACAAAACTAATACCGGTATACCGTACAACCCTAGTATCTATATATGAATGCCTTCTCATTTAGATGAGCATTATGAGAGACTAGGTCATACCGGTATTAGTATAGTAATTAGCATATAAAAAAGAGACTAGCGTGGAAGTGACGGGGATATATATACAGTATTAATATATCTGTATATACATGTTTAAGAGTTATTTATTTTCTATAGTCATATTTGAAATATATAGTGTTCCATCTTGTACTCTTTCTATTTTTTCTCCATCTCATGACCGATGGTACACTGTGGACTACATGGAGCTCGGAATGCAGGGAGTAGCAATACTCCTTTTATTTGTTATATCATCCTGTCTCTAGCTAAGGAGAACAATAGACATGTGTATTCGTTCTGGAGGGTGGGGGCGAGGGACATATTGAAGAACACAGCACTTGGGTAATGTTTTTCAGATCAACTTGGCTACGCAGTTGAATGTGACCCGGCTGGTCTCTATCTCCAAAGCTTTGGAAATAATTTACAAAATACCTATTCTGTTCTGGGTGATCATTTAAACTCAGCTTATATGTCATCAAAAGAACTTGGGATTGACCAGTAACTTAAATTCCCCTGGAGGAACATCTGGTCTGGAACGCAACAGAAGCTAGCATACAAAGAGGAAATCAAAACCGTTGTTAACTGTTGCGTGTAGCAAACTAGGAAGCCAGACTGGCTGACTGAAAAAGGCAGAACTAAAGAGCGCTCTGATTAGCTCACGAAAACAGGTGAGCATCCCGAACACTAATCAGAGACAGGTGAAAACACTAAACACCCATGGTAACTGAAAACAAACCCAGGGGTGCACAAAACAGGAACTGAGGGAGTCTATAAAACCAAACAGAACATGATCCGGGAAGCACATCATAACAGAACTTGTAGCTAAATCAAAAGGTCCCACACTGTGGCAGAGACATTAACCTCCGTCTTGTGTTACGGTCGGCACCGACCCGTTTTAGTTTTTAAATGCATAAAAGAACCACATAAATGTATTTTTTTTGCATCAAGGCTTTTTGACTTTGTCAGGAACCTCTATTTCAACAAAATAAAACTTTTTTTTTCCACTAAATTATAAAATGCTCTGGTTGAAATTATGACCTTGGTGTTGTTAGGGTCGGTTTCGACCCAGTTATAAAAATAAGATTATAAAGCAATAATTAGAGCCAAAACTGAACACACTGACAGCCAGCTCCTCTCCCAATCATGTGAGCTTTAGGGGATTCTCATTTTACTTTGTTATCCAGTATAAAAACAAACAAAGACGGGCATGTCCAGACATGTGAGGTCAATTCAGTATAGAGTTGGTGACTTGCAGAGTGCACATCTCCAATTTGCAGCATGCAAAAATGAAAAAAAGATTTACAGTGAGTGAAGTTCTCGATAATATTTTTGGTAAAAATGAGGGAGAGGACACAGAGCAGCATAGTGATACGGATGAACAGGTTTCTGAGGAGGAAGACAATGTGGAGTATCATCCAGAAGACACAGACACATCTGATGAGTCTGATGAGGAGGTCATACCAAAGACTATAAAAATGGAACCCATTACCTCCCTGCTTGGCACTCAGCATCAAGGGTTGGAATTGGGGGTTAAATCACCAAAAATGATTCCCGGGCACGGCACCGCTGCTGCTCACTGCTCCCCTCACCCCCCAGGGGGTGAACAAGGGGATAGGTCAAATGCAGAGGACAAATTTCACCACACCTAGTGTGTGTGACAATCATTGGTACTTTAACTTTAACTTAACTTAACTTGATTTGCTTGATTGGTTGTTGTTTGTTTGACCTTGCAAATATATATTTTGTGTTATGACTTGTTCTGCTTTTTATTTTGTGTTTGTATTAAAGTTCTGCTGCTGAAAAAAATAATGTTTAGCCTTTTTCTTGAAGTAAATATATGTGGGTCGAAATTGACCCGTAACACCATAGATGTTACTATAGTTAAAATTATTAAAATGAAAAAAATAATTAAACAAATATATTTAAGATATCAATCAATCAATCAATCAATCAATGTTTATTTATATAGCCCTAAATCACAAGTGTCTCAAAGGGCTGTACAAGCCACAACGACATCCTCGGTACAGAGCCCACATACGGGCAAGGAAAACTCACCCCAGTGGGACGTCAATGTGAATGACTATGAGAAACCTTGGAGAGGACCGCATATGTGGGTAACCCCCCCCTCTAGGGGAGACCAAAAGCAATGGATGTCGAGTGGGTCTGACATAATATTGTGAAAGTCCAACACATCAGCGAAAGTCCAGTCCATAGTGGGGCCAGCAGGAACCATCCCGAGTGGAGACGGGTCAGCAGCGTAGAGATGTCCCCATCTGATGCACAGGCTAGCGGTCCACCCCGGGTTTGGAGCAGAGTAGAAAAGAAAAGAAAAGAAACGGCAGATCAACTGGTCTAAAAAGGGAGTCTATTTAAAGGCTAGAGTATACAAATGAGTTTTAAGATGAGACTTAAATGCTTCTACTGAGGTAGCAGTAGCTAACTTTTACCGGGAGGGCATTCCATAGTATTGGAGCCAGAATAGAAAACGCTCTATAGCCCGCAGACTTTTTTTGGGCTCTGGGAATCACTAATAAGCCGGAGTTCTTTGAACGCAGATTTCTTGCCGGGACATATGGTACAATACAATCGTCAAGATAGGCAGGAGCTTGACCGTGTAGTATTTTATACGTAAGTAGTAAAACCTTAAAGTCGCATCTTAGGTGCACAGGAAGCCAGTGCAGGTGGGCCAGTATAGGCGTAATATGATCAAACTTTCTTGTTTTTGTCAAAAGTCTAGCAGCCGCATTTTGTACCATCTGTAATCTTTTAATGCTAGATATAGGGAGGCCCGAAAATAAAACGTTACAGTAATCGAGGCGAGATGTAACGAACGCATGGATAATGATCTCAGCATCGCTTGTGGACAAAATGGGACACATTTTAGCGATATTACGGAGATCAAAGAAGGCCGTTTTAGTAACACTCTTAATGTGCAACTCAAATGAGAGAGTTGGGTTGAAGATAATACCCAGATTCTTTACAGAGTCACCTTGTTTAATTGTTTGGTTGTCAAATGTTAAGGTGGTATTATTAAATAGATGTCGGTGTTGAGCATGACCGATAATCAGCATTTCCGTTTTCTTAGCGTTGAGTTGCAAAAAGTTAGCGGACATCCATTGTTTAATTTCATTAAGACACGCCTCCAGCTGACTACAATCCGGCGTGTTGGTCAGCTTTAGGGGCATGTGGAATTGGGTGTCATCAGCATAACAGTGAAAGCTAACACCGTATTTGCGTATGATGTCACCTAGCGGCAGCATGTAAATACTAAAGAGTGCAGGGCCAAGAACCGAACCCTGGGGAACTCTGCACGTTACCTTAACATAGTCCGAGGTCACATTGTTATGGGAGACACACTGCATCCTGTCAGTAAGATAAGAGTTAAACCAAGACAAGGCTAAGTCTGTCATCCCAACACGCGTTTTGATACGCTCTAATAAAATATTATGATCAACAGTATCGAAAGCGGCGCTAAGATCAAGAAGCAGCAACATAGATGAAGCATCAGAATCCATCGTTAGCAATAGATCATTAGTCATTTTTGCGAGGGCTGTCTCCGTAGAGTGATTTGCCCTGAAACCGGACTGAAAAGGTTCACAGAGATTGTTAGACGCTAAGTGTTCATTTAGCTGCTGTGCTACAATTTTTTCGAGGATTTTCGAGATAAACGGAAGGTGGGACACCAGCCGGTAGTTTACCAGGAGATCAGGATCGAGGTTAGGTCTTTTGAGTAGAGGATGAATAACCGCTTTTTTTAATGCTAGGGGAACAGTGCCAGAGGAAAGTGATAAGTTTATAATATTTAACACTGATGGACCTAGTAATACAAAAAGCTCCCTGATAAGTTTCCCAGGAATTGGGTCAAGTAAACATGTTGTTTGTTTTGTTCCATTTACACATTTTGACAATTCCTCCAATGTTATTTCATCAAAGAGAGAGAAACTATTTTGGAGGGTGGTATCCGTCGTATATACAGTCGTATCTGTGTTAATAGAACCCAGTTGTAGCTGAGATGCATTGTCTTTAATCTCTTTTCTAATGACTTAAATTTTCTTATTAAAGAAATTCATAAAGTCATCTGCTGAGTGGGTGGAGCTACTGGGAGAAGTCCCTTGTTGGGTTAGCGATTCTACTGTACTAAACAGAAATTTAGGATCATTTTTGTTGAGGTGGATGAGATTTGAGTAATATTTAGCTTTAGCTGAGGTAAGCATGCGTTTATAAGTTACTAAACTATCACACCATGCTTGATGGAAAACCTCAAGTTTAGTCGCACGCCATTTGCGTTCCAGCTTTCTACATGATAATTTCTGGGCTTTAGTTTCTTCTGTAAACCATGGGGTACGCCTTTTAGGGGCCCTTTTTAGCTTAGGCGGTGCTACAATATCAATGGTGTCGCGCAGGGCGTCATTAAAGTTGTTAGTGAGGTTATCAATAGAGCCCACATAATTTTTGGAATGGTGCCATTACCGAAGGCAGTAGGTCAGTAAGAGTCGTCGTTGTGGCAGCATTAATGTTGCGGCTGCTATAGTAGTTATTATTATTATTATTAGTTTGTTGACAATGAGTCAGAACTTCGAATTTTATAAAGTAATGATCGGACATTACTTTAGTGTACGGGAGTATCGTAACTTTAGAGGTGGTGACACTCCTGACAAGCACTAGATCTATCGTATTACCGTTGCGATGCGTGGGTTCATTTATTATTTGTGTAAGACCACAGCTATCAATTATAGTCTGGTGCGCCACGCATGGAGGGTCCGATGGGGTATTCATATGGATATTAAAGTCCCCCATTATGATTATATTGTCGGCGTGCGTCACTAGATCAGCAACAAACTCTGAGAATTCACTGATGAAGTCCGAATAGGGCCCAGGGGGGCGGTAGATAACAGCCAGGTGGAGAGGCAGCGGTGTGACAAACCTCAAAGTGAGCACCTCAAACGAGTTATATTTATTATTTAGGTTAGGTGTAAGATTATAGTTTTCATTGTATATTAGTGCGACACCCCCTCCCCTTTTAAGAGGTCGGGCAACATGTGTATTGGTATAGTTAGGAGGAGATGCCTCATTTAGCGCAAAAACATCGTCTGGTTTGAGCCAGGTCTCGGCGAGACCAACGACGTCAAGTTTGTTGTCTCTAATGACTTCATTAACTAATAACGTTTTGGAAGATAATGATCTTATGTTTAAAAAGCCCATATTATAGGTAGTGGGCTGTTTTGAGGATTGTTTGTTGAAATTATCCGAAGTAGCAATATTAATAATGTTGCGTGTATTATGCGTATTGCATTTTAAATAGTTTCGACCATATCTAGGAATTGATACGACGGGGATATTCAGATTGTTTGCTTGATGTTGCGATAAACTGAACGCATTATAGTTAGCTACCTCAGTACAATGTATGTCTGCCTCTAACACGGTCACAAAAGAAAAAACATTATGTGAGTTGTGTTTTATTCTAAGAGAATTGTTATGTGTGCAGGGATTATCCAGCCTGACGCCGGCTAGTTCTAGTTTAAATGGCTTCTTACCCGGAGACTCCACGCTTCTTTGGTTAGCTTTTCTCTTTGTTGTTAGCCCAGCTCGGCATCCCCGCTTCTGCTTCCGCTCGCACCGCTTATGTCGTCTCCATTGGCCATTGGTCACCACTAGCACTTGACTCCGCTGCTACAAAGGCCGCTCGATGTAGCCCACGAAGTATTCCCATGCTAGCGAGGAGGTCCACCGTACATGCATCTTTCAGTCTATAACGACCCGATCCATCCACATCCAGAATTGTCTGTCGGTCGTATGTGATCACAGAGTGTTCACGCTTTGAGCCAGCCATGAAATTGACAGAAATGACGGGTGTTTTTTGCCAAATCGCTCTACACTCCCAAGAGCGTTAGCATAGCCGCTGCATTCCCATGCGCTGCAAAGGTTGTCAAAAGATATGTGTTCTAATACCCCTCAGTAATAGTCAGGTAACACAACAATCTTTTATTTATTTATACGATTCTCTTGAGGTTCATTTTACCATTTTTTAAATTGAAATCGAGGGTTATACTGACAAAAAAAAGGCCCAATGGCCCACACCAAAATTATTAAAACCAATATTTTCATGGATAAGGAAGCCTAACAAGGTAATAACCAAGAGATGAGAAACAAATTGGATGATAGATAGTTGTTTTTAGTGTATTTTACAGCTGATTTAAGACGTGGGTCAAAACCGACCCGTTAACATAAGAGATGGTAACAGAAAGCTAACACAAGAGGAAGGTTAATACAACCCACCTGTAAAGCCATTGTAAATGAGATGCTCGGACCAGAAGCGGTTAAAGAAATAGACAAAGTACCTCTCTCAGATAACACAATTTACAGACATGTCTGCAGACATCAAAAATGTGGTTTTGGAAAAGATCCGTATCAGTGAAAAATGTGTGTTGCAATTGGACGAGTGTACTGATATTAGTGGACATGCTCAACTCTTGGCCAATGTGCGCTTTGTGGATGGAGACGCAATCAGAGAAAACGTCCTATTTTGCAAGGCATTGCCAGAAAAGACAACAGGAGAGGACATTTTTTGGGTCACATAGTAATAGTTTAGTAAGGAGGACTAAAGTGGGAAAACTGCACGTGTTTGCACTGATGGAGCTTCAGCCATGGTCGGGCGCACCAAAGGCTTTGTAAGCAGAGTGAAGGAAAGACATCCAGATGTGATTGTCACGCACTGTTTCTTACACCGTGAGGCCCTCATGGCCAAGACATTGCCAGCAGACCTAGCCCCTGTGATGATTGATATTGTGCACATGGTAAACTTTGTAAAGAGACGACCGGTGAAAAGCCGCATATTGGCATCTTTGTGTGAGTGCAGCATAAGGCCTTGCTGTTTAATAAGGAGGTCCGATGGTTGTCGCGCGGCAAGGTGCTGGCCCGTGTGTATGAACTGCGGGAGGAATTTAAAGTGCTTCTGACAAATGGCGGATATTTTTCATCATCTGAATGAACTGAACACACAAATGCAAGGCCGAAATGAAAACTTGCTCACAAGTACGATTCAAATAAACGGAGTCCGCTCAAAGGTGCACCCATGGCAACAACATGTGAAACGTGTCAACCTTGAAATGTTCCCACTCACCAAGAAATGGCAAAATGTTGACACTGCTGCACTGTGTGAAATCATAGGTAAACATTTAACAACTCTGGAGGAAAATATGTCACTTTATTTCTCTTCGGCCTGACTGGGTTAGGCACCCATAGAGCTCAGCAGTTGTTGGAAAGGACATGACTTTACAGAAGCAGGAAGAACTAACTGAACTGAGACAAAATTGTAGTTTAAAGCTAAGTTTTGCTGATCTACCTTTGGACAGTTTTTGGTTGACTGCTGCCAAGGAGTTCCCCATTCTGGCAAACAAAGCTATTTTGACATTGCTCCCATTTTCCACAACATACTGTATCTGTGTGAAGTAAGCTTCTCAAGCCTAACTGCTATAAAAACTAAAAAACAGAGAGAGACTGAGAGCTGTTGAGGAAGAGCTCCGTGTGTGTCTGTCTTCAATTCCAGCCAGGATATTGTTTATTGTTTATTGTTTATTGAATGGATCCCCATTAGCTGACGCCAAGGTGACTGCTAGTCTTCCTGAGGTCCATATAGGAGCATACAAAATAAAAATACAAAGAATACATGCATATCAGCTCTATGTTCATCCAAACAGGCACAAGTTTCACACTAAGTGAGTAAAATATACTGAGATTGACATTTTGTACATTCAACTCTTCATACTCTTCATATTGTAACAGTGAAATTGCCCCCAAATATTATTGCTTCTGTCAGAATAAGCATTATTTTCTTTATTCCTGCTAACAGAATGTTTTTGGACGGAATTAGAGTTTGCAAAACACTACCTCTTTAGGTTTAAGACCACATTGTTTTGGCATTCCGTGGCGAAGTTGGTAGAGTGGCCGTGCCAGCAATCGGAGGGTTGCTGGTTACTGGGGTTCAATCCCCACCTTCTACCATCCTAGTCACGTCCGTTGTGTCCTTGGGCAAGACACTTCACCCTTGCTCCTGATGGCTGCTGGTTAGCGCTTTGCATGGCAGCTCCCGCCATCAGTGTGTGAATGTGTGTGTGAATGGGTGAATTTGGAAATAGTGTCAAAGCGCTTTGAGTACCTTGAAGGTAGAAAAGCGCTATACAAGTATAACCCATTTATCATTTATTTATTTATTTATTTATTCCATGTTCCAGCTGTATTTTTGAAGTGGACATGTTAAGTGCACTTTTAATTTGAAAGAAGAAATATGAAAGATTATGAAATAAATGTTTGTGTTTACTTTATTCCTATTCAGAAAGTTTGATAATAATTACTATATTGTTAATATAGGCGGCTACACAGTATCATTTATTTAACATGTTTGGTTGGTGGTGTGCCTCGTGATCTTTTTCAATGAAAAAATGTACCATGGCTCAAAAAAGGTTGAAAAACACTGGTCTAAGGCTTTCAACCATTTGCCACAGTGCAAATGGTTCAAATGAATGTTGTGAATGTTCAATTGTAATTAGAGAAAAGTTGCATGTTTTCCTTCCAGTAGATTTTCACTCAGTCATTATATTATACAGGCGGAACAAAAAAAAATACAATCATGTGTAAAAAGTCCATTCATGTCAACATGTCAACTTCGAATGTGACACTAATATGGGATATTAACTCATTAAATGTAAAGTGAGAAATGTCAAGCCTCTATTATAATTTGATGATCATGGATTACAGTTTTTGAAACCCCACATTTTCAATTCAAGGTTTTCATTAGCTGTAAACCATAATCATCTAAATTATATCAAAAGAAGGCTTGACATATCTCACTTTCCATGTAATGAGTTAATATCACATATTAATACATGTTATTGACACGATCGACCTTTGCCGGAATAGGACCCCAACGCAAAGAAGAAAGAATAAAAATAATAACAAAAAGCACACTTAAAAAAGAGTGAAACCACTCAGGACACATACAAAAGGTATTGAGAAACAGAAATCTTACACAAAAGGTGTGGAGAAGAACAAGTAAACACTAAAGGGCAGACCCACAGGAACAAGGAGCTTGAGTGGAGCCAGAGCAGAGGTGATGAACACGACTGGAAGGTTAAAGCATCAGGAATCAACCAGCGCAGAGCTGCAAGATCATGACAGCTACATTGTGTAATTTCCACATGTTGTGTTTTGTTAAATTCTAAAGAAGAATATTTATTTTCAAAAAAGTTTATATTTTTTCAATACTACGTTTGTGCCTCTTAAGACCTCACTGCAGACTTTGTAAGGTCGAGTTACCTCTAAACTAATCTAAATTGATGTTGATCCACCTTTTTGTTGTCTTTTTTCCAAATAATAATCAATGAGAGAACCGATAAGGAACTGAATCATTAAGCAGAATTGAAAGTGGAATCAGAACCGGAAAAATCGTATAAATTCTCATCCCTGGTCATGAACTTAACTTAGTTAATTATTGTGGCCAATATGTGTCACCAAAAACTAATTGCCATTCCACTTCAATATAAAGATAGCATAAGACTGTCATAAGGTTGGTGGTAGTGTTTTTCAGACCTAGCAATGTTCTCTGAGTAATTTCACTTGATCAAACATTTTCTAAAGTTCTACACAACAAAATAATAAAAGTAAGTATTATGATCTGTGCTCATAGTATCATAGCTGGTAATATTGGTACCTTCTCAAATATCGGCAGCCTATCAGAAGTGAAAAAGTTGTATCGGGACACATCTAGTTTTCATAAACACATTTGGAAGTGTTGAAATCGCCATGTAAAATTGTTAAAGCTAATTGGTAGCATCTGTATGCTGCAATTTAAATTCAAATATCATCAGACGTGCTTGCTTTGTTTGCATTAAGTAGCTACGGATATGCTTGTTTGCCCGCCAAGTGTTTGAGCCAGTACTGAGTCTGCAACCGGACGTGACAAGGGTGTCAAAATCTGGTACTTTTTGATTTTTTGAGAATCAGTCAGGAAAATCAGTCAGTAGCTAAAGATTTGGAACCCATCCTTATGTACTTTTGCTTCAATGTGAGTACATTTGTTTTAGCGCTGCGTCCACCAATCGCCATATTGACTGAAGTTGAAGTTAGCAAATATGCTTTCTAACGGAGCTGCAGTGAAGTATTTGTCTTATCTGCTGGTGCGTCCACAGTGCAGATTACATCTAACCAAGCCTGACAGCCTCTCTGCCCTCTTCTAACAGATATCTGCCCCCATTGGTGAAAAGTTTGACAGTATATTAAAAATGAATCAGTGAACTTTCTATGGTCTCAGTGGCATTGAGCTCATCTTCTCTCTGCACTTTACAGCCGCCTGCGCCGTGATGATGCGTCAGCTTGGGCTCGCTGGGTGACAACTCGTATAGCCAGCAGACAATACGAGCACATAACGCTGGATTTGATGTCGTTCTCTTGTATTATCGCACGTTTGCTGGTAGGAGACAGAGTACCTTCAGCACAGTCCACGAGCCTCCAGGCATGGAGGAGGAGAACAGACCCGTCCATGCAGTGGGTTGGGCTCCTGAGGTGAGGATAGGTCGATATTTACCTCCCTCGGGTACACTTCTTGCTTTTTTTCCCGCCCTGTAGATATGAAAGATAAAAAAACAACAACATTCTTATTTCTAATACATTTCCCATGGCCGTGATGTAACAGCATATGCTGCACTTTCCAGATGCTGAAAAGTAGAAGAATGCACATTTTTCTCAGTGAATAAGCGTTTAAAGCCAAAATGCTAATTATTTTATTACAAATGCATGCACCTTCTCACACCTCCTGGATGCTGAATTCATAAAGCAGAGATTCAATTACCGGTAGCAATGTTTATCTGCAGGCCTGTTGTAAAGACTAATAAAAGGTGCAAAAATACCCCTCACATGCATTGAAACACTCTGCGTGTGTGTGTGTGCGTGTGTGTGTGTGTGTGTGTGTGTGGCCTTGCTCTTCACGCATTCTTAATGGGTGTTTTGTTTCCACCAGGCACACCGCTTCCTTGTTTTTTGACCTCATGTGTCGCCACTCGCCTTATGCACACACACACACCTACACACACATACATGCACACACACATATATACACGCACACACTGAGAAATTTATATTTATATATTTATATTGTCTACATTTATCTGAATGCTCGCCTTGCATAGCCAAAAATTTTAAAACAACTTCTGCACTGAAAGCAGGGCAACAAGCAAGTGTGCATATATTTTACTACACTGCAAAAACTGAAATCTAAGTAAGATTAAATACCTCAAATAGGTGTGATATTTGCCTATTTTCTGTCTGATAAGATAATTCTTCTCACTAAGCAGATTTTATGTTAAAGTGTTTTACTTGTTTTAAGTGTTTTGGTCCTAAATTATCTCAGTAAGCTATTACATATTGTTGCTGAGATTTTATGACCTATATTGAGTAAAACAGGCTTGAAACTAGAATATCAACTGCAAAGCTGTGTCATTAACACTCACAAGTATAAAACTACTTTTTTAAAGTAAGAATTTCTTCAAGCATGAAAAACAAAATCATGATGCCAAGCGCATATCATTATGTCAAGATAATGGGACTAGCATTTACTTAATTTAAGAATATTTTTCAACATATTGAGCAAAAAGGTCTCTTTTTTTTTCTACCAAGAAAAGTGCACTTGTTATTAGTGAGAATATACTTATTTTTAAGGTATTTTTCGGTTCATTGAGGTTAGCTAATTTTTTTACTTGTTTTGGAAAGTCTTGACAAGCCAAATGTTCTTGTTCTATTGGCAGATCATTTTGCTTAGTTCAAATAAAATACCCCTAATTTTTGTATGTTTTTTTCTTGTTTTTGAACACTGACTTTTTGCAGTGTAGAATCAAGATGAACAATATCTTGATAACATAACCTCCATTTTAATTGGTGCCGTGGCCGTCATTAATATATATATTTTTTCTCTTCCAGCTGGTGTCTGTAATGACCTAATTTACTGAGACATTTTACAGCACCCCATGTCTCCGTTGAGATTTTTACAGCAACAAACCCCACCTTTGGAGCAGACATGGCAACTGTAAAACTGCCTTTACAAATAAGACAAATACATGTCAATGCAAATAGTCAAGCATGATCTGGCAGTGTGGCCTCACTACAGGAAGGAGACAAAAATCTATCGAGAAATTAAACAAAAGTTTTCTCAGGGCATTCAATCGATCGCAACGGGACTGTTTGGTTTGTCTTAGAAGATGTTTTGCCTGTCATTAGTCATTCGTTAATTACTTAGATTGGTTCTATATAGTCTTAGATTTATATTGGTGAGATTTAGTCTAGCGGCTGGTGCCAAAACTCCAAATATTTATACTCCAAAACCAGGAGGGTGTGCATGGGCAAGGATAGTTTCGCCCTATCGTAGTGAGAAAAACAACTGATGAGATGCAAACGAGCAATCCATCTGTCAATGCCAACAACAGTCGTTGAAGTGTAATTTCCCCTTGTTAGCATTGAGGTATTGTGGGGCAGAACGATTGTTGTGGATCGACTACTACCAGTCCAAAAATAGTTGGAATCACCCACGTTAGCATTCCATTCAGTTGTAAACAAATGGCACAAAGGAGCATCTGTGACCAGAATGTTTCTAACTCCTGTTATTTGTTGGAGGCTAAATCACAGAGTCTTTTAGGAATGGTTGAAAGGACAGTGTTGTATGGGGGAGACAGGTGGTGTCGGAGCCCACCTCCTCTGTTCAGGGATGGTTTTTCAACCTTGACATAGATGGCTTCCCTCACTCCTCTTTCGTGCCAGCCGTCCTCCCTGTCCAGAGTCTGTACATTTTTGAGGTGCAGGTAGACAGCTGAGTCTTGGCCTGAAGAGTTTGGCCGTCCATGCTGTGCCATGCGTCGGCTTAGTGGTTGTTTTGTTTCTTCAATATATGAATCAGTGCATTCATCGTTACACTGGATAGCACACACCAGATTGTTTTTGTGGATGTGGGGTGTTCGGTCTGTAGGATGCACCAGTCTCTGTCTCAGGTTGTTGCCTGGTTTGAAGTGTAATGGGATGTGGTGTTGGTAAAAAAATATTCTGAGTTTCACAGATAGACCTGACATATATGGAATGACAATATTTTGCGTCTGTCACCTTTTTCCTCCTCATCTACTGTGTTCTTGTTTTATTAAACGTGTCCTGGTCCAATTCTAATATGGGTCCAATACCAGCAAAAATAGAAGTAAATACTGTAGAAATATGTACTAGCATGTAAAATGTGTGATATCATACTTGCCAACCTTAAGTCCTCTGAATTCGGGAGATTGGGGGGTGGATGGGGAGGGGGCGGGATTTAGGGGGAGAAGTATATTTATAGCTAGAATTCACTGAAATTAAAGTATTTTATATATATATATATATATATAGTACAGTAAACAGTAATGAAAACACAGTTGTTCTACTAACTGTACTGTACTTGCTGCTTACTTTAAAAAAAAAAAAACACTTACCTTTCACTATTTGAGTAGCTTTTGTTCTGCCATTTGAGTACTGGCGAGCGATCTCTGAATCCGGGAACATATCCTTCACGGATTTGTTGAAAACATCCGCAAATGAGAACGGAATGTTGCTTGCAAGGTGGCCCATAATACTGCATTGCCGCCACCTTTTGCTTCTCTCGGATGTTACCATTTAGTGGTCAATTGTACGGAATATGTACTGAACTGTGCAATCTACTAATACAAGTTTCAATCAATCAATCAATCAATCTGACCGTTCGTGAGCATACTTGCCAACCCTCCCGTTTTTAGCGGGAGAATCCCGATATTCAGCGCCTCTCCCGACAATCTCCGACAGAGATTTTCTCCCGACAAACTCCCGGTATTCAGCCGGAGCTGGAGGCCACGCCCCCCAAAAAAAAAGTCTGCCGCAACTGCGATTGGACCTGACCAGCCTCCGGGTACAAGTACTGGAGTACCAATTGCTTGCCAGGGAAGATCTTCCCCAGGAAGCAAGGATTGACCGGTTTTGGGCCATGCTAGGGAGAGATGGAAGATTCCACACTCTCGTGCATTTGATGAAAGCACTTTTGTGCGTGCCACACAGCAATGCATCATCAGAGAGGGTGTTCAGCATGGTTAGAAAAATAGTGACAGAGAATAGAAAGTGGATGGACAATTCAACCCTTAACAAAGCATTGTACTTTCAAGTACAACAATGAGTAGATGAGTGTTGTGTGTGTGTGTGTGTATATGTGTAAATAAATGAACACTAAAATTCAAGTATTTATTTTATTTATATATATTATATATATATATATATATATATATATATATATATATATATATATATATATATATATATATATATATATATATATATATATATATATATATATATATATATATATATATATACATATATATATAGAATTCACTGAAAGTCAAGTATTTATATATATACGATTGTAGCTGAGATAGGCTCCAGCGCCCCCCGCGACCCTGAAGGGAATAAGCGGTAGAAAATGGATGGATGGATGGATATATATATACATATATATATATATATATATATATATATATATATATATATATATATATATATATATATATTGTTGCGTCGACCAGCATTCCTCCAATGGGGAATTCAAATTGCTGGTCTCTCCCAGATTCTTTTTATGGCAATACGCTGATGTTTATATTCAATCTCCAGGCAATAGTTGGTATTTTGTAGTTTATTCTCAAAGCTTAGAGGACAAACCTGAGACCAACCCAGCACCCAAGCGTTCCCTAGCCCGGTCCAGATCGGTCTACCAAAACCCCGGTACTCCTGTCTACTTCCTCCTTCTCCTGTCCCCCCCACCTGCTGTTTCCCCAGTCTAGCTGTGCACCTTATCTTAGGAATGTAATGGCAGTCTCAACAAAGACAGCGCTCTGACTCTAACCAAGGACACTCGAATCCAAGCACTTTGTACCACACGAGACATTAGCTGATGTAAATATGACTATAGGAGTTTTTAGAAAGAAGTAACACTTAAATATGGATATGCTTCCAACAAGTCCCCCTTTAAGATCTTCTAATAAGATCTTTATTACTTGTACAAAACTTATAAAGCACGCCCCACATTAAAGTAGGTGCTGTTTTTTTTCTTTAAGCAAGCTAGCAATAAAACAACAGCTTATTTACATGGGAGATAGATGGAAGGAGTCCACGTCAATGTCGTCATGGTCAGGGAAGTAAACCAACAATTCTCGAAAGTCTTAAAGTTACCACTTTGCTAGACCCCCTTTAGTGACACTTAGCCCAAGGGGCGATAAAGCAACCGCATGAGGCTATGATGGCCAAAAAAACTCCGAATGGAGACCAAGACAGACTTAATTAGGTCAGTCCACCTGCCTAATGTGTCCCTAGACAGGGCCTGGAGGCCCTTTAAGGCCCTCTGAACTGAGCCATCGGGGGTAGTGTTGTTAGGAATGAAGGTACAGCATTGGTCACCAAACATTGCACACACTCCTTCTTCCTTTGCTAGGATGTGGTCAAGGGCTATGCGGATCTGAACGGCCCTGAGGGAGGTCGGGGCAAGTTGTTCAGCAAGTCCCTCAACGGCGTCACGAGTCAGGTTGGTTAGTCTCAACGGTGGCGGGGAGTTAGAGAGGCCGCTGAAACAGGAGTTCCAAGGGGTGTTAATTTGGTGAGTGGGGTCACCAGTCTAACCATAGCAAGCCCCAAAACAACATAAAAGGGACGATGGATACAACTTACTAGAGTATGTTGTCTGCATCCGACACCAATGGTTCAGGGTTGGGTCGTAACAAATATAGAGGTTATTACCACGGTAATAGCTATTGTGTCCCCCGTAATTAATCACACTGCACGGGTCAAAAATAAGTCTTGCTATCCCCTTTGACCCAGTCTATTTAAAGTCCGCTGTATGTTCTTAGACACTTGTCAGTCACTGTCGTCAGGAAGGATGAACTGAGACACAAAGACAATAGAACACGCCCAAACACCAGTCCGTCAGGTAACACTACCAAGTGTAACATCCTGCCTTTCGTCTATCAATATCAGAGTAATTTAGGTAACAAAACGGGGATAAACATCAAACTTTTCACTTAATGTAACGACACATACAGTTATGCTGAAAACAAGCAAGAAAAACTAAGAAACATTTAGCATACTGGATTGGTCTCACACAAGGATATACAATATAGAAGTTGAAAAGAGTAATGTAGGTAGAAAATCTCTTTCGTCTCCTGGGCTGTGGGGCAGATGATGTGGCGATGTCAGCAATGACATCCGCTGGTAATCTGTCAGGTTCTTCAGCCGTAGTGCAGAGGGAGAGGTGGTACCAGGTGTCCCCTCCACCAGCCAGTCGAAGGGCGTGGGACGTCCGTTCTACGACCTAGAAGGGACCAGTCCACCTGGGCTCCGTCCACTTGCGTTTGATGACCTTGATCTTGACCCTCTCAGCGGGCGGAAGGGAATCTGTACAGAAGAACTGGCACACAAATTCTGCAATTTTTTGTGTAAAATACCATTTTGGTTTTACGCTGAGTCCTCCTTCCATGGGGGGCTGCTGGTCCTGCGAATGGCTGACCTGTATGCAGCTCATAGGGTGAAAACTCAAAGGGCGGTAAAACAGTTTTATTCACGGACCTTCGAATGATCATTAACACTAATTACAACATGTCAATTCAATTAAATTTGGTCTGTGCACAGATTTTAGCCAATTAGTTTTTGATGTTCTGGTCCATCCTTTCAACCTTACCTTGGGACTCAGGATGGTACCCCAAACCTGTGTTCTAGTCCGAAAGCCTTTTCGACCAAAGCTAAGTGAGTATTTTTTTTTTAATGGTTGCCGTTGTCTGACCTAATCTTTTTGGGGAAACCATGTCGGGGTACTAGGTCATTCACAAGTCATTTAATTACTGATATTGCATCCTCTTTTGAGGTTGTTGTTGCTTCCGGCCAACCACTGTGATTGTCAACACAAGTCAGTACGTACCTTTTCCCTTGTACCGTATTGATCATATCAGTGAAATCAAAGACTATACATGGTTCACCCTCATCTCCTCCATATTCTAAATTTGATCTATTAAACTACTATCGATGTGTAAAATCGTTATTTTCAAATTAAAATTAGTTCTAACTTCTTACCCACGGTAAAAACGTTAAAACTATGGAATGTGTCAGAGTCGGATGATTGTCGATTTTGTTCCAAGGAGTCTGTATCCACCCTCACTCACCCCCTTCTGTTTCTGAAAAAAGGACTGTGTTAGTCATACTATCACTTTCAGAAACATCTAAGAAAAAGGTCAGCTAATAGTCAAGTAGCGGAGGATAGGTCATGTTTGAGGTCAATGATTGTCTCTTTAGCCTCTATGGTCCACTGGGGGGTGTTGTTAGGGTAGGGGACCCTTAGCAATATCACAATTAACTCAAACTCAACTAAACCCTAGCTTTTATGTAACTTATTCAATATGGTGAAAGTAACAAATATGCTTATATTTATATTGTCACCAATACTAGAAAAATACTACCCTTGTGGCGAATGCTGTAGCAATAGTATTTTGAAATTTTACCACACCTGGTGGCCCCAATAATTCATTAAGTCAAGCTCATGTTGTAGAAAGTTGAATGATGCAGACACGTTTGTTACTGAATACTTTCTATCAGACTTCTGTCTTGACGACTATGTGTATGTAATGAGCAACTATAATTATTTGATATGCTTAAATGTGTAATGTGTCGTTTTAGCTCAGCTGTTGTGTAGCTGCTAGCTCCTCGTAGCCTACAGGTGTCTAAAGTGCAGCCCATAGTAATGTGTTTAACATCACTATGGGCTAAACCTAATCTTTTGAAAATGTGGTATTTGGGTGTCGGTGTAATGTTTGGCAGCTACGCCGTGTCTTATCATTGGACCTAAGTTCTTTGGTTTTGTAGGCGAGACAGAGAGCAAGGGAACAATGTGGGACACTATTGTGTCCATCTTATACCATGCTAGCTGTTGCAAAGATAGGTCAATATGAGCAGCCACACCTTGAGTTCCAACATATATAAATAATCATAACATATGGCGACTTGGGTGGCAGAACACACGGAAGCATCTCAGCCAGTCAGGGTTTTCACCGTTAGAGCAGTTGGATGTCAGCCATTCCTGTTGTTTCAATGCTGTGGTATGAGCTCATGGAGTAGTCTTGGTAGTGGTGTCGCAGCTGGGTGGTTCAGCCGTCAGGTAACACCAGTAATGTTCCTTCTTTGCGATTTGAATGTCAGGGTACAGTCTGTAAAGGAGGTCTAGCAATCTGAACCGGAAGTGGTTTGGTGACAGGTAACCTTCTTGTGACCCCAGCGAAGCCTTCGACCTTTAAAGAGGAAGCACACAGTTTTTTTGGTACCTCTGCATTCAGAATCGAATGGGTGGCTGATAAAATTGTCCGTTGACACTCATGTCCAGCAGGGGTCCTGTCGGTACTTCCTGCTGCGGCTCCTGATGTGGGCGTCCTCTTACACGCCTTCGTGTTCGTTTGTTGGCACGACGGAACCTTTCCTGTTCGGAAATGTTCGGACTGTCACGACTCCAGTGACCAGGCTGGTCACAGCCGAAACAGTGTCTACCCCAAACCGGCTTTGAAGCATCGTGTTGTCCACCACCCGAGTCCAACCGCACGTCTGTTGAGGATTCTTTCCTCCACCTGTTGGAACTCAAAAGCAAGGTCACCCACTGCTGAATATACCCTAGCTGATCTTTGACCTTTTGGTTCTTTTAACCTTTTATCTTCAGCGATCTGTAATTAAGTAGTCGTTTCCTTGTTGCTCTGTCATTAGCCCTATTTTGCATGGGATAAATAAAATGTCCTGCCATATATTGTTTTTGGTACCTTGTATATCAGGGTTAACTTTGTCCAAAGTGTTTGGCCAAAGGTTCCCTCCCGGAGGTACAGGTGGGAAAGCAAGGTCAACAATGGCTTGCATGTATGAATCGGCAAGAAACTTATATTGTAGTATGTCCAAAGTGTTAATGTCATGTGTCAAAAATGTCTGCCGGAGAAAATGGTCAGACATGTACAAGGGGTTAATTTTCGGAGGCAGGATTAATCTTAGAGGGGGCGTGTTAGTACCTCCTTCTCTTGTCACTGGAGTAGGGGGCGGTGACTTAGTCAAAGTCTGGGCGGGTCGTTTGAATTGTCTTGCGCATGCGCGGCAGACAAAAAACCAATCAGTTCATTCTGTCATTAATCATCGTTTCTTTTGCTGCATTTCGTTTTTCCACGTAATCCCCGTTTACTTTTATCATACGCCAAACTCTTAAATTCTCCCCCTGAGTGTTCCATTTTCACCAGCGCGCACACACACACACACACACACACACACCCAGCAGCACACACATACACGAGCACGCGTAAGCACTCCCGCACACACACACCCACACACTCAGCAGCACACACACACACGAGCATGCGTAAGCACTCCCGCTCACACACACTCACACTCAGCAGCACACTCTCTGCGTTTCACTTTACCATAAAACTTCCAGTTACTTTATTTATTTTTTATTTTATTTTACCAGACGTTTGAGTTCACGACTTTTCGAGTATTGTAAACTCCCTCTTAACCCTTTCAAGGAACGTTCTCCTTTTTTTTTCTTTTTTTTTTCTCTACCTGCTAGTTCCATTGTCGACAACCGTCCATTCAATTGATCATTACACAGTCATGATTAATCACATTCCTCCCCCGCTGCCATCACATTTCTGTTTTTCACACTCCAAGGCCATGTGTCTATATTTTCTTAATTCTAGTGCCCTTATCGCACTGGGATCTTCCAACCCGGGAGTCTTTATTGTACCTTTTACAAACGGCCTCCAGCCTTTTCCGTACGTTTCAGTGCCCTATTATCGTCACTGGGATCTTGCAACCCGTACTCATTAAGTGACGACCAAATTCCCAGGGTAAGCTACACCCAACTATTAGTTAACTCGTCAATGAAACTGCCCGTCACGGTAATCGAGACACAATGGCCTGAGTTGACCACTTATTTACAATTTTAATGCAATGGCAGGCTCGGCAAAAATGCAATCAATCTATCAAAATCACCAATCTGTGCCTGGGATTAAAAACAGTGTTTGATTTACAGACTTCAGGACAGACTCCTAACGCAGATTGTATCTAAAAAGAAAGGTTCTGCTTACCTTGAATTGGCCAATTGAGTCTGTCCAGAAGATTGCAAGAAGTCATCAATCAACAGCGTGCCATCTCGGACGAAGCCCCCAAATTGTTGCGTCGACCAGCATTCCTCCAATGGGGAATTCAAATTGCTGGTCTCTCCCAGATTCTTTTTATGGCAATACGCTGATGTTTATATTCAATCTCCAGGCAATAGTTGGTATTTTGTAGTTTATTCTCAAAGCTTAGAGGACAAACCTGAGACCAACCCAGCACCCAAGCGTTCCCTAGCCCGGTCCAGATCGGTCTACCAAAACCCCGGAACTCCTGTCTACTTCATCCTTCTCCTGTCCCCCCCACCTGCTGTTTCCCCAGTCTAGCTGTGCACCTTATCTTAGGAATGTAATGGCAGTCTCAACAAAGACAGCGCTCTGACTCTAACCAAGGACACTCGAATCCAAGCACGTTGTACCACACGAGACATTAGCTGATGTAAATATGACTATAGGAGTTTTTAGAAAGAAGTAACACTTAAATATGGATATGCTTCCAACAATATATATGAAATACTTGAGTTGGTGAATTCTAGCTGTAAATATACTCTCCTCTTAACCACGCCCTTAACCACGCCCCCGCCCCAACCACGCCCCCCACCCCGACCAAGACCCCTCCCCACCTCCCGATATTGGAGGTCTCAAGGTTGGCAAGTATGTTCATGAGTGACTATATCCATTCGGCCACCGTGTTATGGGTTATAGATAAACCTATGGATAACGGAGACATATATAATAGTCTCCTTTTCAGGTGAGAGGATGCTAAAGGCAGTGCCTTTAAGGCACGCCCCCAACATTGTTTGTCCGGCTGGAAATTTTGGATTTTACAACTTGCCGTAGTTTTGAAGCAATGCATGATGGGAATCCGGATGTTGTGTGTCTGTGTATTAACGTGCCGGCTAGAATAAACACATGCTGAGAAATAGCTCCGTGCCTGCCTACTTTATGGGTTATAGATAAACCTATGGATAACGGACACATATATAATTGTCTCCTTTTCAGGTGAGAAAGGACGCTTAAGGCAGTGCCTTTAAGGCACGCCCCCAATATAGTTGTCCAGCTGGAAATCAGGAGATTTTCGGGAGAATGGTTGTCCCGGGAGATTTTCGGGAGAGGCTCTGAAATTCGGGAGGGTTGGCAAGTATGTATATCGTGCCCGGTACAAGCAGTCTTGCAGCGTGTTTACTTGTGCATAGCTGGACAGCCAGTTAACATCTAAATGTTCACCACTAAGCACACAAGGTTGCTCTTTTCTTTTATTTTAGTCAAATAGTCAAGCAGCTACACAACAGCTAAACACACAACAGCACACAAGCTACTAGGCATACGTAATAAGTGTCCTTAATTGAACATTATTTTAGTCTCAAACAACACATTTGTCAAAACAAAGTAGTATCAAATAATTCAAGTTTTATATTACTTACACATACTAAGTCTCCAAGGCAGAAGTGTATTCGAAAGTATCCAGTTGCAACTGTGTCCGCATCATTCTGCTTACTGCGTCATTCATGTAACATTAGATTAGATTAGAGTATGTTGTAGGGTTGTACGGTATACCGTTACTAACAAGGTACTGCGGTATTAATGATTTAAAAATGGTATTATACTGCCATTGAAAAATACCGGCACTTTCTTCCATCCGCATGCTGCTGTGCGGCGGTGAGGTTGCTGATCAGAGGCGCATGTAAAGGGTGTCAGCACACACACAGAAAGCGCATACAAGCACAATCAGAGTGGAGAGGAACAATAGCTAAAAAAATGGCATCCTACAGGAGGTTAATAAAGAGGGTGCGTGAAGAGCAATATGGAAGTATTTGGGCTTTAAAACTACCGATAAAGGTGACGCTTTAAACACGGAAGCATGTCTCGCCAAAGGTGGTCATTAGTATTACAATCTTTGCTTCAAACTTAGGTAAACGTTCAAAACACAAGCATTCTTCAGACCTGTACAAGGAGTTTAAAAAGCAACAGTTAAGAATGTAGTTAACAGATCCCATGCTCTGCGATAGATAGGTAGACACACACACTAGTTGGTTTGTTGCCAATTATTAGCGGAGTCCAAACCGCCCACGTAGCGTAAACTAATGCAAGTGACTTGACTGGATTTCGTAACAGATTCCAACTAATTCATTTGTGTTTTATCTTTAACGTGTGTTTTACCTGCTACATGTCTTATCTGTGTACTTCTATCCATAGTATTGTTTTTAGTATTTACTAATAGTTGTATTTGTCTTAAAGCACAGCTCAAAATTGGCAACCATAAATCATATGTCAATAAAGCTTTTTATTCTATTCTAACCCAATCCTAGATTATGGCAGGCTATATGTAATATACAAAATTGTAAATTGTTCTTTGAGTGCAATAAGAAAAGCCCAGTTTGTTTAATGCCTTTTAATTTTAATTCCAATCTTCTAAAACTGTTCTTTGAGTGCAATAAGAAACGTATGTTTAATGTATATTCTTCTCTACTTAGAAATGTATCGAAAAGTATAGTTGCACATTTTGGTACTGGTACCAAAGTATTGGTATGGGGACAACTATAGTATGTTGTATTAGATTATATTAGATTTGTGCCCTCAGGGAAATGAAAGTTCCAGTAGCAGCAACACTGTATGCAGTGTACAGCACAATCATGATAATAGCAATGCACGCAGAGTAAAAAACAGAATGATAAAGTAAAAATGAAAACAGCCGTAAAAAAAATAGAATATAAGAAATCATGACACCGTGTCTAGTTTAGTTCAAAGTAAAGGATGGTATACATCATATTTTAACATTACATGTTATATTACAAATTATTAATATCAGGTGTAATTTTTATGGTAGTGAAATTATTAAACCTGAACAGTTGCGATCGATTAAATGCCAATAATTAAATAACCCGATTAATTAAAATATATCTAGACATAATAATATTACTAGAAATACTTCCATAGATAAAGACCTCTGCTGCAGTAAGTCCTTACTCTGGTACTGATTGAGTAAATATGAAAAAGAGTGCTGAAGAAGAGTTTTGCAAAATAGACTCTTTATTTATCTAGCAACAAAAAGACAAAAACTAAGTGAGTTGTTCTAGGAGTTTGTCTTCATTGTTGAAAATTAGTCTGTTTGATTTCCAGACCATTTCAGTCCATGCCAGTCTCTTGTAATCCAGCATGTTGTCAGGAATCAGCACTGTTCCAGCAAACTAAAGTCACATTTTGCCCTGATAACTTTCCCAAAGTTTTCTTTTCCATCTTTTTTTTCTGTTTGTGCTCACCTCTGCACACCTTCATTATCAATGTCATTATTCTCTGCTCAGACTATCACACTCCATTGTATTGCTTTACTTCTTCTTCTTCTGTCAACCAATTTACTGAAGTTGAATCTTCGCAGTCTTTTCTTTTTCTTGTTACCTTTCCTCGTCTAAGCGGAACGTAGACAAGAAGCTGATGGGAGCGTATTCAAGTCTGTCGTCTTTTCCCAACTCTCTGCTTCATGTTGCTGCGGTGTGATGACTCCATCCGTCTCAAGACATAAGGAGATAAAGCCAAGAGTCGTGGAATAATGGAGGCAAGCGTTCATCAGAGATAAACCGGAAGATTGTCATTAAAAAAGGAAAGGGGGGGAGGTTGGCGCTCCCGGGGGCGGCGTCACCTTATCAGCCGACGACACTTGGGCTACAATCATTAGCGCTTAAACAGCCAAATCTAATTGGCATCGCACAACATGCGGCCAAATTCGCAATGTGAAATTGTTGTGTTTTCATACATTTTGTGTTTTTGTGGGCTTGTGTGACAACATAACTACAAACAGTTGCAAGGCAAAGTTCTGAAGAACCTACAGGAACAAATCAGGTCAGCTAAGGAAGGTGCTGATTCAAGCCTGAATATTTTACTGCCTAAACAGGCTGCAGGATAATATAAACGTTCGGAGATCAATCAGGTTAACTAACTAGGAGACGACTTATTCAGGCCCAACAAGTTTGTTGACTTGACGGGTTGCGGGATAAATATAACCTGCAGAAATAAACATACGAAAATGTGACTCATTCAGGCCCGACTAGTCTGCTAATTAAACGGGATACAGGAAAAATTCAACCTGCAGAAGTAAATCTGCGTGTTAGCTAACAAGGGCATGACTGACTCAGGCCAGAATGTTCTGCTGTCTAAATGGATTGCAGGAGAAATTCAACAAAGAAGCACTTTAAACATTTTCAACACAAAAAAACAAAACAGTTGTGTGACTATTTCAACTTTACAACAAAGAAGTTTGCTGCCCAAGTGGGCTACAGGGGAAATTTTAAAAAAAGAAGTATTTAAAATATTCTCAACACACAAACAAAACAATTATGTGGCTCTTTCAACTCTATTACAAAAAGGTTTGCTGTCTAAACAGGGTGCGGGAGGAATAAAACCAGGAAGTACTCCTAACAGTACAATGTTTTCTGCATGTTTAACACAAAAAAACATATAGTTTCCATTTCGACTCTACTACATAGACTGCCTAAACGGGCTGCAGCACAGCAACAAACTGGTTAAAAACATACTGTCTATGCAGTGTACACTTTATTTTGCCTATTATGATAGCTTGCTAAAGATAAAGCTCTAGTTTAAAGGCCTACTGAAATGAGATTTTCTTATTTAAACGGGGATAGCAGATCCATTATTTGTGTAATACTTGATCATTTCGCGATACTGCCATATTTTTGCTGAAAGGATTTAGTAGAGAACATCGACGATAAAGTTTGCAACTTTTGGCTGATAAAAAAAGCCTTGCCTGTACCTGAAGTAGCGTGACGTCAAAGGTTGAAGAGCTCCTCACATCTGCTCATTGTTTTCAATCATGGACGCCAGCAGCGTGAGCGATTCGGACCGAGAAAGCGACGATTACCCCATTAATTTGAGCGAGGATGAAAGATTTGTGGATGAGGAAAGTGAAAGTGAAGGATTAGAGGGCAGTGGAAGCGATTCAGATAGGGAAGATGCTGTGAGAGGCGGGTGGGACCTGATATTCAGCTGGGAATGACTAAAACAGTAAATAAACACAAAACATATATATACTCTATTAGCCACAACACAAACAGGCTTATATTTAATATGCCACAAATTAATCGCGCATAACAAACACCTCCCCCCTCCCGTCCATATAACCCGCCAATACAACTCAAACACCCGCACAACACACTCAATCCCACAGCCCAAAGTACCGTTCACGTCCGCAAAGTTCATACAGCACATATATTTCCCCAAAGTTACGTACGTGACATGCACATAGCGGCACGCACAGACGGGCAAGCGATCAAATGTTTGGAAGAAAGCTGCATACTCACGGTAGCGCGTCTGCTATCCAACTCAAAGTCCTCCTGGTTGTGTTGCTGTAGCCAGCCGCTAATACACCGATCCCACCTACAGCTTTCTTCTTTGCTGTCTTCATTGTTCATTAAACAAATTGCAAAAGATTCACAAACACAGATGTCCAGAATACTGTGGAATTTTGCGATGAAAACAGAGCGGAAGTATTGGGACACCATTGTGTCCCAATACTTCCGCTCAATCCGTGACGTCACGCGCAAACGTCATCATACTGAGACGTTTTCAGCCGGATATTTCCCGGGAAATTTAAAATTGCACTTTATAAGTTAACCCATGGCATGTGTTGCAATGTTAAGATTTCATCATTGATATATAAACTATCAGACTGTGTGGTCGGTAGTAGTGGGTTTCAGTAGGCCTTTAAGGGTAGATATACATACATATACTGTACATATGCATATACATATATATATATACAGCCTATACACTTATAGGTGTACATATTGTAATCATTGGAAAAATATATTGAATATACAATTAATAATTATTAGAATTGAATGATGAGTATGTGAAAGTTCAACTCTTACCTTGTGTACCTTCGTGACGACCTCCTTCAAAGTTTTGTAATCAATTAGAAAGCAGCTAAAACGCGGCAAACATGTGGAGGGAGGTTTTTGTTTTTTGCATTGTCCCATCAAGCATCATTCATCATTTAAATGGGTGTTATTTTGAATGTTTATGGTGCTTGGCTGTTTTTATAATATCCACAAAGTTCAGTGAGCAGTCATGTTTGTTGACTTTTTGTGCCTGTTGAATTTTTTTTTTCCTGCGCCATGACTAGGTAAGGTTGTTTGGATTGGGTCATATGAATAATGCTGTGCATGTGTTCTCTTCAAAGTACAATTCATGGTCACTCACATCGTACACAAGATGACAACAACTAAGCACAACTAAGATATTTTTAAATTGAATATGAGAACACCCGGCCAGGTTGCCTGTGCTGTTTTGCGGGCAAAAATGACCAAATTGAAAAAGCCGGTATTTTGGACACCACTGCTCTAATTCGAGATCGACTAGTTTGCTGCCAAAATGAGCTGTAAAAGAAAATTAAATAGCACAATTCAAAGGATTTTTGTCTGCATTTGTGCATTACACAAAAACGTAACTGTGTATAAATGTCAACTGGCTGGAGTGGCGTTACCCTCGATGACAGAAATAGCATGCTAGTATAGTACACAACACCCGTGGTATTTTGATGTGAACTACAGTAAATGATATACTGTATACTGTACATAATATAATGGCTTTACACATCAGTTAATAAGCCTGAATGTCAATCGAAGATAGCAAATCTAAAAGTATGAGATAGTCGTCCAATCCAAGTGGAAATGGACATAAGAGGACGTGGGAGAAACTTACTCAGCCTTCAACACGCTGCTGTTATCAGAGCCTAACAGAAACATTTAATTATGGCGACACAGGGTCATAAATTAGCGCTTATCAAGCCTGTTGTTAATGTGCCCTGGCGCCGTGGTAACGGGCTGAAGACGAGCAGACAATAGGTGACCTTTGCTGCTCCTCTCTCTCCGAGAAGACAAACCCAGTGAATGACAACACGTCCTCACGATGGAGACTTGCAGTTTATACCGCTTTGCTCTGCAGCTTTTTTATTTCATTTTATTTTCTTATTTCCCAGCCTCCGCAGCGGGTGCAGTAAAGCCGAGACCTTTGCGTTGACTTTTCGTTACGAAAAACTAACACGCAGCCCTCTGTCCCTCCCGGTGGACGTCAAATGTGTCCACGGCAGCAGAAGAGTGTCTTTGTTCAAACAAAGGATGAATAAACAGTGGAATTTACTTGGAGGTTCTCATGAGGGATTTAAAGATGACTGCCAGCACTGTCAAACAAAAATATATATTATCTATCTACGCCATATGATAATAAAGCCAAAGAAAATTAGTGAAGAAAAATCATAATTAAAAAAAGTACAGGCATTGAAATATATCATGTTTTATATTAATGAATCTTTAGTTCATATGAAATATCAATCAATCAATCAATGTTTATTGATATAGCCCTAAATCACAAGTGTCTCAAAGGGCTGTACAAGCCACAACGACATCCTCGGTACAGAGCCCACATACGGGCAAGGAAAACTCACCCCAGTGGGACGTCAATGTGAATGACTATGAGAAACCTTGGAGAGGACCGCATATGTGGGTAACCCCACCACCCCTCTAGGGGAGACCGAAAGCAATGGATGTCGAGTGGGTCTGACATAATATTGTGAAAGTCCAACACATCAGCGAAAGTCCAGTCCATAGTGGGGCCAGCAGGAACCATCCCGAGCGGAGACGGGTCAGCAGCGTAGAGATGTCCCCATCCGATGCACAGGCTAGCGGTCCACCCCGGGTTGGGAGCAGAGTAGAAAAGAAAAGAAAAGAAACGGCAGATCAATTGGTCTAAAAAGGGAGTCTAATTAAAGGCTAGAGTACACAAATGAGTTTTAAGATGAGACTTAAATACTTCTACTGAGGTAGCATCTCTGACTTTTACCGGGAGGGCATTCCATAGTATTGGAGCCCGAATAGAAAACGCTCTATAGCCCGCAGACTTTTTTTGGGCTCTGGGAATCACTAATAAGCCGGAGTTCTTTGAACGCAGATTTCTTGCCGGGACATATGGTACAATACAATCGTCAAGATAGGCAGGAGCTTGACCGTGTAGTATTTTATACATAAGTAGTAAAACCTTAAAGTCGCATCTTAGGTGCACAGGATAGAAATAATACTATTTTTAAAAAATGTGGCCAAACAGTAAAGAACAATCATGATACAGTGGTAACTATAACATCAAAGTAATACAAACTTTACTTTATCATGACATATAATGCAGCTGAGATAGGCTCCAGCACCCCCCGCGACCCCAAAAGGGACAAGCGGTAGAAAATGGATGGATGGATGGATGGATGGATGGATGGATACTGTATACCAGGGGTGTTCAAACTACGGCCCGCAGGGAGACCTCACTCGTTTATTAAAGAGTTAGGCTTGTGAGGTGTCTAAAGCTTTGTTTTAAATCTTTCCGGTCTACATGCTGCAAGCAACTTATATATATATATATATATATATATATATATATATATATATATATATATATATATATATATATATATATATATATATATATATATATATATTATACCGCTTGTCCCTTTCGGGGTCGCGGGGGGTGCTGGAGCCTATCTCAGCTGCATTCGGGCGGAAGGCGGGGTACACCCTGGACAAGTCGCCACCTCATCACAGGGCCAACACAGACAGACATATGTGTATATATATATATATATATATATATATATATATATATATATATATATATATATATATATATATATATATGTATAGTCGTGGTCAAAAGTTTACATACACTTGTAAAGAACATAATGTCATGGCTGTCTTGAGTTTCCAATACATTTCTACAACTCTTTTTTTTTTTTGTGATAGTGATTGGAGCACATACTTGTTGGTCACAAAAAACATTCATAAAGTTTAGTTATTTTATGAATTTATTATGGGTCTACTGAAAATGTGACCAAATCTGCTGGGTCAAAAGTATACATACAGCAATGTTAATATTTGGTTACATGTCCCTTGGCAAGTTTCACTGCAATAAGGCGCTTTTGGAAGCCATCCACCATCTTCTAGAAAGCTACTGGTTGTACTGATGACTACTCCTCTTGACAAAATTGGTGCAGTTCAGCTAAATTTGTTGGTTTTCTGACATGGACTTTTTTCTTCAGCATTGTCCACATGTTCTCAATGGAGTTTAAGTCAGGACTTTGAGAAGGCCATTCTAAAACCTTCATTCTAGACTGATTTAGCCATTCCTTTACCACTTTTGACGTGTGTTTGGGGTCATTGTCCTGTTGGAACACCCATCTGCGCCCAAGACCCATCCTCCGGCCTGATGATTTTAGGTTGTCCTGAATAATTTGGAGGTAATCCTCCTTTTTCATTGTCCCATTTACTCTCTGTAAAGCACCAGTTCCATTGGCAGCAAAACAGGCCCAGAGTATAATACTACTACCACCATGCTTGACGGTAGGTATGGTGTTCCTGGGATTAAAGGCCTTACCTTTTCTCCTCCAAACATATTGCTGGGTATTGTAGCCAAACAGCTAAATTTTTGTTTCATCTGACCACAGAGCTTTCCTCCAGAAGGTTTTATCTTTGTCCATGTGATGTCAGAAAGTTGAGTGTAGAAGCCAGTGCTAACATAGCACACAAGGAGCCCTTCATCTTGGACTTGTACTGACATCACTTGTTTAGATGTGTACTGTACTATTATGCTGCACAATTTATGCTTTATTATCATCTATTAACAAATGATTACATAATTATTGTGTTTGAGGTGTGTTTTCTGTGATAAAGAGAAAAAGCAGTCATGTAATATGATGTGAATGCTAAATGGCGAATATGACATCTTTTTTGTGCTTTCAAAAATAAACAAACTTCAACATCGCTCATGAATTTTTCATTAGTTTTGCACCCTTTTGTGCATTTTGTCAAAAAAAAACAATAATTCACTGTTCCTGGAAGCTGAAAGCGTAAGATAATGACACATAAATGCCAAAATGTGCGCCTCAAGTAGACAGCAAAATAGTTTGGAATATTTATCACGTCCATTTCAGCTCGCTGGATGGAATTATTTAAGTCTGTATTGTTGGCCTTCTTTCTCTCGCTGCTTGTTGATTAGGAGGAGAGAAAAAATGGCAATCTAATTACCTCAGACCAGGAAGTGACCTCAAATAGAGATGAGAATTTGATGCATTTAAGTTGGCAGCTAAGAACGCATCTTTGCAAAGACAAGACTTAAATTTCAACCTCAAGATGTCGGACAATACATCTTGTTAGGACAAGAAACAAAAAGTAACTGTAGCTTTGAACTGAACTTACTTATTTACATAAAGTCAGTGAATTATTTACTTTGTGTGTGTGTGTGTGTGTGTGTGTGTGTGTGTGTGTGTGTGTGTGTGTGTGTGTGTGTGTGTGTGTGTGTGTGCGCGCTTGTGAATGTGTGTGTGCGCGCATGTGTGTGATGAGATAAATGTAAGCAATAATTGAGGTGATGAAGGGTCAATGTTGGATCGCTAATGAGGTTTTTGGGGGGTCAGGAGTCTAGGTGCCCTCACATTAATGACACTTCACTTTTTTAAACGTAATCATTTTATAATGTTTTTATTCAGTTTAATAACAGTAATAATGTTGCTATATTTGCATAATTTAATTCAAAATATGAAAATGTATTAGTTCGATATTTAAATTGTTGTATTAATGTGAAAATACTATAATAAACAATCTTACAAAATACTGTGATTACTTTTATTTGCATTTGTTATGTTTTATCTATGTTACAGACTGTTTATTTTAAATATGCTTTGAAAAATTACAATAAGGATTTGTGTATAAAAGGACTTATATTTTATTATTTAATATTTGCAGTTCTTCTGGAAAGTATTCACAGCGCTTCACTTTTTCCACATTTTGTTATGTTACAGCCTTTTGCCGAAATGGAATAAATACATTTTTGTTCTCAAAATATTACAAACAATACCCCATAATGACAATATGAAAAGGTTGCTGTTTTTTTTGTGTTTTTCAAATGTATTAAAAAAAATGTGTACACATGTACATAAGTATTGCTTGGATTCAAATGACGTCACGTCCAGCTCATTGAATATGCGTGGTGGTCAAGCCAGCGTCTGTTCTCAATGGGTACATAGGCGCCATGTCGCCTTTCCCAAAGAAAAATACCCTGATCTTGCGTGGTTTTCGGCTGTACAAACCGTTTAAATCGCAAAAAGGATAAAAAAATGTTCAGAGTTTCAAGATTTTATGAAAGACAAGGAGAAAAGTGGCACGCACTCCAGTCTAAGGGAGCAGGGCCGAAGAATGCTCGAGATTGCAGTGACCGCTCCGTTAAAGGTTTGTTTGATGTACTTTCAACGTTTAGTGTTTCCCATTAAAGTATTATCTTGATATTATATGTATTTCTCAAGACACATTTTTGTTAAGAGTGTTCCATAAAGCACCAACTCTGCAAGTCTAAATAAAGGAAAGCAAATGTGACCAAAAACTAAAAGAGTTAAGCTTTTACCAAGGCAACGATCATAAATGAAGCTTTCAACACATACACAATGTTGACATCTATAGCTATATTTTGATAAAGACGGGGAAAAACACACATACTTGTAAACGGCGCGTGCAACAGCAAGGGCAGACAACAAACATTGCAGTAGACACAAAGTTAAATCTTGAAATGCAACATTACCCGAGCAAATACGATGCATTCCGGGGATGTCTTGATACCAATGTCCTTGACCCAGCCACACACAAATAATTTTTCCAAGTTTTCATTTGTTTTGTCTGTAGAATGATGTCTGCAGCACACAATAGTTTGACAAATAATCCTTGATCACTCCACAAATCTTTTTTGATAAAGTATAGAGATATATTACATTGCATAGTTGGATTTTTTGCTGATATCTGCTTTTTGCAGGTATACAGTATATAGGCCCCTTGTGTACTCAGTGCACGTGTTACTTGCTGTACAACAGCCATCTTAGCTTGGTTGACCACCACCTGTTTTTACTTCTGAGCGCTGCTTCCCCTCAGCTGCGGCTGTTTGGCACCTGGCCACACCTGGTGTCAATCAGCCGGCTGCTATTTAGACCTGCTTTGCCCTCCAGTCAGTGCTGGAGTATTGTCATTGTCGCTGTCGCTGTTTGCGGTAAGCTGTTCCTGTTTTCTGGTTCCTGATAGCTATTTGCAGTTTGCTGTCTCCTAGCTCCTTGTTTCTTGTTTTCCTGTTAGCTATATCCTGTTAGCTGTTAGCTGTTTCCAGTTTGCCTGTTTCTAGTTCCTGGTTTCTGTATTTTCTTAATTTGTGGACATTAAATCATGTTTTCTTGCACCAAGTCTGCCATCTCTGCATCTTGGGGTTCATCACCTACACTTCGTGACAGAATACTCCTGCCTAATACGAACCCCGCGGAGATTTCGATGGCGAAGAGGCTTGACGGGATTCTGGCGATGATGGCCAAATTGAGGAGAAGTTCGGCCTCATTTCAAGACATCTGCCACCCATCCCTGTTGTCTGGGGGCCTATCTGGTGACGTCTGGGAGCCGTCCCTTGAGGGGGGGGCTATGAGTAGCTGTGCAGCTGGGGAGGCACAGCTACTTCTCACCCCAGTGGGTCTCCAGCAGACGGCGCCATCCTCTTCGGTGGGCCAGCAGATGCCGCCATCATCTCCGGTGGGCCAGCAGGGCTGCAGACGGCACTATCATCCACTCCTGCAGACGAGCCGCCTACTCCTTTGACTCCGCCCACGCCAACGACATCGTCTTCCTCGTCTCTGGCTCCGCCCACGCCGACGACATCGTCTTCCTCGTCTCTGGCTTCGCCCACGCTGACGACATTGTCTTCCTCGTCTCTGGCTCCGCCCATGCTAATGACATCGTCTTCCTCGTCTCTGGTTCCGCCCACGCCGACGACATTGTCTCCAGCATCGTCGCCTACGCGACCTGCAGCTGGCCTGACGCGCTGGCGGCCAGTAGGCACCAGCATGCGGACCTCTCGTCGGCCATAGATGTGGTCGTTCCATGGGCGACCGCCTCGCCAATTGCGGCGGCGTTCAACTCGCCGTCGCCACCTGACTCCTTCCCGCTGGTTGCGGGGACACTTGGCCTGGCGGCCCACCGCCTTGTCCTCCCTCCTCCCTCCCATGACTTTGGACTGTTTTTTTGGGGGGTGGGGTTTCTAGAACGTCTGGTATCCGTTATCGGAAGGGGGGCTACTGCCAGGTTTGTCACTGACAGTTTAGTTATGTTTTGGTTTTTCATCTGTTTGTTTTTATTTCCTGTCAGCGCTCTTATTTTGGTTCAGTTTCCCGCTTGTCTCCCTGAGCGCTGTTTCCCCTCAGCTGCGGCTGATTGGCACCTGGCCACACCTGGTGTCAATCAGCTGGCTGCTATTTAGATCTGCCTTGCCCTCCAGTCAGTGCTGGAATATTGTTATTGTCGCTGTCGCTGTTTGCGGTAAGCTGTTCCTGTTTTCTGGTTCCTGATAGCTATTTGCAGTTTGCTGTCTCCTAGCTCCTTGTTTCTTGTTTTCCTGTTAGCTATATCCTGTTAGCTGTTAGCTGTTTCCAGTTTGCCTGTTCCTGGTTCCTGGTTTGTGTATTTCTTAATTTTCGACATTAAATCATGTTTTCCTGCACAAAGCCTGCCATCTCTGCATCTTGGGGTTCGTCACCAACACCTTGTGACACTAGAAGGACAACCATCTATGCAGAAATCCACTAATCAAGCCTGTATGGTAGAGTGGCCAGGCGGAAGCTATTTCTTAGTAAAAAGTTATCCAAAATCATACTTGCCAACCCTCCCGTTTTTAGCGGGAGAATCCCGGTATTCAGCGCCTCTCCCGACAACCTCCCGGCAGAGATTTTCTCCCGACAAACTCCCGGTATTCAGCCGGAGCTGGAGGCCACGCCCCCTCCAGCTCAATGCGGACCTGAGACTGAGTGGGGACAGCCTGTTCTCACGTCCGCATGGACTTCATTTATAAGTAAAGGTAAGACCATAATAACGTTTTTTTATTAAATGTGCTTTTTTGTGTGCTACAGTTTGTATGTGTAAAGTTAAAGTTGAGTTAAAGTACCAATGATTGTCACACACACTAGGTGTGGTGAAATGTGTCCTCTGCATTTGACCCATCCCCTTAATCACCCCCTAAGAGGTGAGGGGAGCAGTGGGCAGCAGTGGCGCCACGCCCGGGAATATTTTTTGGTGATTTAACCCCCAATTCCAACCCTTGATGCTGAGTGCCAAGCAGGGAAGAATGCTGGTATGAGCTTTTAAACATACATGGTAAATGGTAAATGGGTTGTACTTGTATAGCGCTTTTCTACCTTTTTTTTTTAAGGAACTCAAAGCGCTTTGACACTATTTCCACATTTACCCATTCACACACACACATTCACACACTGAGGGCGGGAGCTGCCATGCATGACGCTAACCAGGCCCATCAGGAGCAAGGGTGAAGTGTCTTGCTCAAGGACACAATGGACGTGACTTGGATGGTAGAAGGTGGGGATTGAACCAGTAACCCTCAGATTGCTGGCACGCTGACAAAGCTTAACCTATTGTTACTATAACAATCTACAAGGTTAATGTAGGTTGCTTCTCTTTTTTCCCCTCCATTTTTCTGCATTCTTTCGTATCTCATGTTATCATTACGTATATGTATTGTTGCATTTGAACAATTGCATTGTTGATAATAAAGGTAAAGTATTGGTATTGTTTATTATCAATAGCACTATTTCTATTGGTATTCATATTGCTCCATTTTTAGTGTAATAATGCTCATTGTCATTTCTGTATTTTTTTATTTTTATTTTCGCTAACTGCTTATTTGCTATTACTTTTACCATCATATTTGTACATGTCGTATTTGCTGATGTTGCTCTGTTGTTGTTGTTGTTGTTGTTGTGTTTGCTGTTGTTGTTTTTGTCTTTCTGTCTAATCCCCATCTTGTCCCCACAATTCCCCCCTCTGTCTTCCTTTTTCTCTCTTTCTATCCCCTCCTGCTCCGGCCGGGCTGCACCAAATGATAATATAAATACATTTAATAAAGTCAAAATACAAGTAAGGCAACAAGAGAAGTATCCTACACTTCTCTTTTGTAAAGTAAATCTGAACAGCCGATATGGGCATCTACATCTGCTATATGATTTGCCCGAGAAGCTGGGCAGGACATTAAAAAAAAATAAAAAAATAAAATAAAAATAAAAAATAAAAATAAAAAAGATTGCTGGCACGTCTACTCTCCCAACTTCGCCACGTCATCCCCCGTTAACTGCTGCCAATAAAATGGTGAATAAGATACTCTTTAGGGTTCATATGTTTGTAAATCTGACTGTGATGAAGTCAGTGCCTCACCAGCCATGAACCTCACCGCGCGTCACTGCACCTTGGGTGAGTAGACCTTACAGGTCCAAGAGACACAACACATGCAAAGCAGCATGGAGGTAGAAGGCTGGAAAGTCAAGCAAAGAAATGTTGCAGATCCTCTGGACAGGGCTTGCAAAAGAAGCCTCCTGATTAATGATTGCCAGCAGGTGAGTATCCAAATTACGAGCCGGGGTCAGGTGTGCAAGCCAAAAGTAATGTGGCTGAGAAACAGGAAGTAGAAGTAAAAATAAAAGGGCTGGTGAGGAGATGATGCGAAAATCAGGAAACTCAAAATAACGTACAACCTTGTCATGACAAGATGGCCGTCGTCGATCACCGATGGCGCCATTTTGAGAGCGAATTGAATGTAGCGTCTTCAGAGGTGTACCTCAATCACCAACATGCAGGGAAGGGAGACCAATGACAATGTTTTCACCGATTGCAGGTTGTTTTCTATATTTTTACTGTTATTGTAAGGACCAGGAGTTTAAATCTTGCATGAGAAATTAAAATGTTTCTTAATCTTCAATTGGGACAGTTCATCAACATAAATATAAGGTTTTCCAGTAGATTTATTTAAAGGTCTGTTGTTCTTCTCAAAGTCCAGAAACACACTCCTTATTCCACTGTTCCTGGTCCTTTCAGCACCATTCTCTTCTCTTTACTGCTCTTTCTTTTTTCACAAAATCTTTTGTCACTCCTTAATTAGCCCAAATCAGCTTCAGGTGTGTCCGCTTCTTGGCTGGGTTGAATGCTGGGAGCTGTAGTCCTTTATCTAGCGGGCATTTTGGAACGAGTTGCCCACTGTGAAAGGAATGTAGCGTCCCTCCATCGCACAGCCTTTGACAACACTATATATATATATATATATATATATATATATATATATATATATATATATATATATATATATATATATATATATATATATATATATATTTATATACAGTATATATATATATATATATACACACGACTGGTGACCGGTGCTATGGATGCCGAGTGGATATGGTTAATAATGTGAGAGTCCAGTCCATAGTGGGGCCAGTGGGGGACGCGTTATCTTTTTTATGTATTTATTTATTTTTATTTATTTATCTTAGTACCATGTTCTTATGTTTGTATGTGTCACTATGAATTTGCACTAAATGAGTTTGCTTGCAATTGTGTTGTACAATGTACAATGACAATAAAGATATATTCATTCATCCATTCATTCATTCATTTAATCTCCTTTCTAATGAGTTGAATTTTCTTAGTAAAGAATTTCATAAAGTCATCAGCCAAGAGAGAGGAGCTACTGAGGGGAGTCCCTTGTTGGGTTATCCTGCATTATCCTTTCCATCCTTACCCTTTCCATCCTTTGTAACTGAGCTACTGTGTGGAACCAATTCCCTTGTGGATCAATAAAGTTTGTCTAAGTCTAAGTCTGAGTCAGCAATGCTACTGTACTGAACAAATATATATATATATATATATATATATATATATATATATATATATATATATATATATATATATATATATATATATATATATATATATATATTGCCCTTTAGTGTATGTCACCCTAATTCTACGGTTTCAAGGTTGGCAAGTACAAACCCCGTTTCCATATGAGTTGGGAAATTGTGTTAGATGTAAATATAAACGGAATACAATGATTTGCAAATCATTTTCAACCCATATTCAGTTGAATATGCTACAAAGACAACATATTTGATGTTCAAACTGATAAACATTTTTTTTGTGCAAATAATCATTAACTTTAGAATTTGATGCCAGCAACACGTGACAAAGAAGTTGGGAAAGGTGGCAATAAATACTGATAAAGTTGAGGAATGCTCATCAAACACTTATTTGGAACATCGCACAGGTGAACAGGCAAAGTGGGAACAGGTGAGTGCCATGATTGGGTATAAAAGTAGATTCCATGAAATGCTCAGTCATTCACAAACAAGGATGGGGCAAATTGTTGAACAGTTTAAGAAAAACCTTTCTCAACCAGCTATTGCAAGGAACTTAGGGATTTCACCATCTACGGTCCGTAATATCATCAAAGGGTTCAGAGAATCTGGAGAAATCACTGCACGTAAGCAGCTAAGCCCGTGACCTTCGATCCCTCAGGCTGTACTGCATCAACAAGCCACATCAGTGTGTAAAGGATATTACCACATGGACTCAGGAACACTTCAGAAACCCACTGTCAGTAACTACAGTTGGTCGCTACATCTGTAAGTGCAAGTTAAAACTCTCCTATGCAAGGCGAAAACCGTTTATCAACAACACCCAGAAACACAGTCGGCTCCGCTGGGCTTGAGCTCATCTAGATGGACTGATACAAAGTGGAAAAGTGTTCTGTGGTCTGACGAGTCCACATTTCAAGTTGTTTTTGGAAACTGTGGACGTCGTGTCCTCCGGACCAAAGACGAAAATAACCATTCGGATTGTTATAGGCGCAAAGTTGAAAAGCCAGCATCTGTGATGGTATGGGGGTGTATTAGTGCCCAAGACATGGGTAACTTACACATCTGTGAAGGCGCCATTAATGCTGAAAGGTACATGCAGGTTTTGGAGCAACATATGTTGCCATCCAAGCAACGTTACCATGGACGCCCCTGCTTATTTCAGCAAGACAATACCAAGCCACGTGTTACATCAACGTGGCTTCATAGTAAAAGAGTGCGGGTACTAGACTGGCCTGCCTGTAGTCCAGACCTGTCTCCCATTGAAAATGTGTGGTGCATTATGAAGCCTAAAATACCACAACGGAGACCCCCGGACTGTTGAACAATTTAAGCTGTACATCAAGCAAGAATGGGAAATAATTTCACCTGAGAAGCTTAAAAAATGTGTCTCCTCAGTTCCCAAATAATTACTGAGTGTTGTTAAAAGGAAAGGCCATGTAACACAGTGGTGAACATGCCCTTTCCCAACTACTTTGGCACGTGTTGCAGCCATGAAATTCTAAGTTAATTATTATTTGCAAAAAAAAAATAAAGTTTATGAGTTTGAACATGAAATATCTTGTCTTTGTAGTGCATTCAATTGATTATGGGTTGAAAAGGATTTGCAAATCACTGTATTCCGTTTATATTTACATCTAACACAATTTCCCAAATCATATGAAAACGGGGTTCGTATGAGGAAGAAAGAGAGGAAATAAGTGTAAGAAAACAAGAGACGCTGTCAAAAGGTTGGGATCATTTTAAAGTAAAAATAGCAACAATGTGGTGCAATGTTTACATGGTCAGTGGGAGCTGGCATGTAACAACAGCACTGCACTGATGACACAGCACATAACAGGAAAGAACCCTGCATATTTGCACAGCAGCAAACCAGCAAAAACAAGGAAAATGTCTATGTTTGTAATTAACACCATCTTCTTATATTTTTGACTTGCAATACAGTGTGAATGTTTTATTCAAACACACAGGAGCATTCACAGTTTGTATAATGCTAACGCTGTCGTGAGGAGAATTAAACATAAGTTAACCAGCAGTAAATAACACAATTGAACACTTTTCACTCAGAGACTGCCATGCTGGTGACAAATAGTGAAATGGCATGGCTGTACAGAGTGTTTGCTATCTTTTTAATGTGCTCTTACATTATCTGTCTCATCTGCATTTTCTGCTTTTTTATTGAACATTCTGTAGAATTGCTAGCACTTTTACATACCACATTTACATACCAATGGTGACAAGCTGGCCTGGACTAATCCATCCATGTGGCTGCCCTTCGGGAGTTGGAGGTTGGAAAGCCAAATAGCTGCTTTTTGGGGGTTCTATTGTTAACACTAGAATTACCCGTGCAATTTCTAGAAGGCAGCCGGCAATTAGTACACCACATAGAAATGTGGTGGACCACACAAATGCTCGAATTTGGGTATGCTTGAATAGAGGGAAACTTCAGAAATCTACTGAGAGTTCTCGTCTTGTTATAAATATTAGCTGTAAAATATTATTATTACAGTAGCTGTAAATATATCTGATCTGATTATAAATTATATTTCTTATGTAGTCCATATTCAAGTTCCCTTTTTAGTTGACCTATTTTACTTGATAGCGCTTTTGTTTTCTTTAAAATGTTCTTGTAAAATGTAATTATTTTTCTTAAAATATTCCTACGGTAAATAATTGTTGCACAATGACAACTTTTTTCACACATTACAAACAAAAAAACGACTCTTCTTCTACAATATTTTCACAATATTTTTTCACAATACTTTGATCATGTCAAATGGCATAAAATTATCTTGTAAAATGTAAACTTTTTTTCTCAAAATATTACTACAGTGCATACCGTATTTTTCACACGATAAGGCACAATTAAAATCCTTTAATTTTCTCAAAAATCGACAGTGCGCCTTATAACCCGGTGCTCCTAATGTATCATGTTGGTTGTGCTTACCGACCTCGAAGCTATTTTATTTGGTACATGGTGTGAAGATAAGTGTGACAAGTAGATAGCAGTCATACATAAGAGACACGTGATGACTGCAATATGACGCCAGTAAACAACACCAAAACTTTAAATGTCCCATTGAAAATATAAAGCATCGCACAATGTGCTCAAAAATCTGTCAAAATGTTTTAGTATGACTTTGGTAAGCTATGATGGATTGTCGGTGCTTTAACATACAAGTATTATTATGGTGTGCTTAAGGACCGCAAAATGGCACCTATTAGCAGACATTTTAACTGGCGTTTTGTTTTGCAATATTATGCTGTTATATACCCATATACGTATATGGTTGGGCATTACACCAATAATAATAAAGACACGGAAACGTTGGTTGCTCTGTAGCTTCACGTTTGCTACTGTCAAGGTCAACAACAACTCTGTATGATACAGGAAGTGACATCAAGAGCAGGAGGCATGACGGTAACTCAGCAGGGACAAAACGAGGACTGTTAATACACAACATCCCTCCCCTTTTACTTTTAAGGTTCCCTTAACAAAAATAAAATAAACAAAATCAAAGCCAACTTCAAAATACACGTCAGTCTCTTTTGTGAAATATAAACTGTTCAACAATAACTTTAAACAAATACAACACTTGCCTGAACTAGAGAATGAGGGTGGACTACCTCAACCCCAAACTGAACCCTGGGGATTATTCTGCCCCAATGACACGGGTCAGCGTCTAGACTACAATGACAGTCTATCTGGGGGTGGTCTTTCTCGTTGAGGGTAAACACGACCTCTAGGCACTTCGGTCACTGTAGATGGTGTGGGTTCTGGTCTGGGTGAAGTGAACCCTGAGGCAGGTACTCGTGCAGGTTCCGGTGTGCCAGGAGCAGATCCAGGTGTACTTCGAACAGCAGCCGTGACTGGGGTTTGAGGCTGCTCCAGGGAAGGACACAGCTCCGGAACAAAATATGTTGGCTGGCTTGAGTCATCATGAAACCCAGAAGTGTGCAGCAGTTGGTCGAGGTGTCTTCTTCAGATGCGATGGTCACTGGTTTCTACAGTATATGAGACAGGACCTGTTTTGGAAACAATGGTCACAGGCACCCACTTTATATCGTTGGTGTAGTTCCTAGCAAGAACCCGGTCTCCTACCATGAAGCTCCGCAATTTTGCATTTGCCCGTCTTTCCACTTGAGCCTTCTGTTGCTGGTGCACAACCTCTCTTGTCTTTAGAGGTTTCAGGAGATCTAGTCGAGTGCGGAGTTGTCTCTTGAACATCGCTGAGGCAGGGGACACCTTAGTGGTAGCATGAGGGGTGTTTCGATATGCCAACAAAAAAGCATTGAGGCGCCTGTTAAGGGTTTGCGTGCTTGGAGAGGACTTGAGAACTTTCTTCAGAGCCTGTACAAATCTTTCCGCAAGCCCATTTGTAGCCGCATGATAGGGCACGGACTTGATGTGCTGAAAACCATTCTCCTCCATGAACGCCTTAAATTCTTCTGACACCAGTTGTGGACCATTGTCGCTAACCAACTGCTGTGGCAGACCATTACGACTGAAAATGGATCTCAACTCTTCAATGGTTCTCTCTGACGAGGTGCTCTTCATGACAGCGACCTCAGGCCATTTGCTATGAGCGTCAATTACAACTAAGAACATGTGGTTCTCCAGTGGTCCAGCAAAATCAACATGGACTCTTTGCCATGGTTCCTCAGGCCAGTCCTCCGGATGCAAGGGAGCCAGCTGTGGGAGGTTTCTCAGTTTCTGGCAGGCAGAGCATGACTTGGCTTTTTCTTCTATAGCTGCATCCAGGCTTGGCCACCAGAAATAGCTGCGTGCCATTTCTTTCATTCGCACTACACCACAGTGCCCAGAGTGAAGCTCATCAAGCACTTTTTCTCTTAATGGTGGGGGAATAATGACACGATAGCCCCACAATAAGCATCCAGACTGGACTGAAAGCTCATTTCTCCTCATCAGATATGGCTTTAAGCTTTGGGTCATATCTCCTTTTCTGCCGCAAGCAATGATGTCCATAACTTCAGACAGGATTGGGTCATTGCGAGTGTGTCTCTTCACGTGAGCTGAGGTCACTGGGGTAGCAGCCGCTTCCTTGAAGTAGAATATCTCAGCCTGTTTCGGCTCAATGTGTGTGACCGGCAGTGGAAGTCTTGACAGCCCATCAGCATTTCCGTGCTGATCTGCCTTCCTATATTTAATGTCATACTGGTGGGCAGACAGTAAAAGAGTCCATCGTTGCATACGGCTGGCAGCAAGCGATGGAATGCCAGTATGGGAACCAAAAATGGAGGTGAGAGGCCGATGGTCAGTCAGTAGCGTGAATTTTCTGCCATAAAGGTACTGGTGAAATCTTTTCACCCCAAACACTATAGATAGTGCCTCACGCTCAATTTGGGCGTAATTGCTTTATGCTTTACTCAATGTCCTTGATGCAAAAGCGATGGGCCTTTCATCGCCCGATGGCATTATGTGTGACACTACTGCCCCCACACCATAAGGTGAGGCGTCACATGCCAGCTGAATTGGCAATGTGGGGTCAAAATGAGTTAGGACATCAGATTGTGACAGCGCTGTCTTCACTTCCTTGAAAGCTGTCTCACATTTATATGTCCACTTCCATTTCTTAGTTTTGTTCAGAAGTTCATGCAGACGCTTCAATGCATTTGCAAGGTTAGGCACACACTTTGCATAGTATGTTAGGAGGCCCAGGAACGACCTCAGCTGACTTACATTCTTCGGAGATGGAGCCTCTACAACAGCCTTCACCTTTGATGGTGCCTTGTGGAGTCCTGTGCTGTCGATTACATGCCCCAGGTATTCAACAGAAGGCCGGAAAAACTCACACTTATCCTTCCGAACTCTCTTCACCCTCCTTTTGGTTCCTTTTATGGAATCTGAATCTCTCTGCGATTAGCAGTGGCTTAGGAGAGTAGTGATCCCCCAATATTGTCACTATTTCCCTATAGGATTTGTCTCTTGGCTTGTCAGGCTGGAGTAGACTGCGCAATAGGGTGAATGTTTTACCTCCCATAACACTCAAAAATGTTGGCACCAAAACATCATCTTTAATTTTGTTAGCCAGTACAAAATACTCAAACCTCTCAGTGTATGAACTCCACTGTTCTGTGTCCTCCTCAAAAGGTCCAATATGTCCAATCAGTGCAGCCATGTTCAAAAAATGTCCCCAATATATTCCTCTGCTTCAGAAATTGGATGTATGTCAATGTCTTTTCTTCTCTTCTCCAAGTGTCCTTTACCACGGAAACGTGCCTTTCTCGTGCAATAGAGCTGTGCTCTGTAACATGCTGGTCATCCACTCTCCAGCAAGTAGACAGCACCCCCGCCTGTTTCCCGCGGTTGCTCGTTAATGTTCGTCAAAAAAAAAAAACGGACGGCCAAGGTAAACAATAAACACACAATGTGAGGACATCCCATCCTTGTCGCCAATTGTTATACACCCATATACTGTATATGGTTGGGCATTACACCAATAATAATAAGGACACGGAAACGTTGGTTGCTCTGTAGATTCACGTTTACTACTGTCAAGGTCAACAACAACTCTGTATGATACAGGAAGTGACATCAAGAGCAGGAGGCATGACGGTAACTCAGCAGGGACAAAACTAGGACTGTTAATACACAACATATGCAAAACCAAATTTTCTTACCTTCTGGTACCTGCTGATGTGTATTTGGGATCTGCATGAGTCTTGAAAATATGCGCGCATCCGCCTTTGTAGTCCGTGCTAACACCGTAGTCGATACGCTTTTTATTTGTCTCTATCTTCTTGTTTTGGGGCAATCATCCTCCGCTGTTGCCATTTCTAATACAAAGTAGTGTAAAGTTCTTACTTATATATGTCAGCAGACTTGCTGTGGAAGAGCTAAAAACTACCTGTCTAATGGGTTTACATAATTCACCCACGGAACTTTATTTATTAGAGGGTTCTGGTTGGACGTTTTTTCACGGGACACATTTCCGGCGTTGATGTTGTGGCGACTTGTCTAGGGTGTACCCCGCCTACCGCCCGATTGTAGCTGAGATAGGCTCCAGCACCCCCCGCGACCCCGAAGGGAATAAGCGGTAGAAAATGGATGTATGGATGGATGGATGTTGCATTATTGAGTCATGGATGAGGAGATGGTGCTGCGTTATTGATTTAAGTAAAGGCTGAGTGTCATTAAAACAATTAGCTTCATCTATTGACACTTGGGCAGCACGGTGGAATAAGGGTTAGTGCATATGCCTCACAATACGAAGGTCCTGAGTTCAATTCCGGGCTCAGGGCCTTTCTGTGTGGAATTTGCATGTTCCCTGTGACTGTGTGGGTTCCAGTGACGTGCAGTCACTGGAGGCAGGCCTCACGTGCCATCATGGAAAAAAAAAAAAAAATTAATTACATTGTTATATGTATCCAGTGATTATACTATAAAGTTATTTTCCATTTAACTTCACCAGTTTTAGATTATTTTTATTCAAAATCGCTGAATTTTCACATTTGCCATTCAAATACTGAGAAGAGACGTGCTGTGATCAGCAGCCAGTTGAGGCACAACACTCAGTTGTGCCTCAACATGGATTGCGGACTCGGCTAACTGCTGGCCTGCTGTGCAGTGAGACCGTATTGCTAAATGAACTATATTATACATTTCCATAGTTTAGTTAGCTGAGGTATATAATGTACAGTGTATTTTGTCAACAACTGTATGTGTGTCACCTATTTCTTGTGCTGAGCAATCATAAAACTGCTGCGAAGACGCACTGGCTGAGGCCCGCAGTAATCCCGCCTCCTTGTGCCGGTTAATGCACCCCCGCCGTAGAATGCACCCCCTGATGGGAGTGTTATATCAATTAAAGCCCACACTTAAACTTTCCACGTGCAAGATTGAATCTAATTAAAAAAGTTATTTAATAAGAAGCCAAAAAGTGCAAAAACAATAATGTTTGTGTTAGAGGAGTTGTGAATGACTGCAGGGCCACAACATTAGGTACACCTGCAGACTGCAGCACAGATTTTATATTTCATTCATTCACAACTCCTCCAACACGAACATTATTGTTTTTGCACTTTTTGGCTTCTTATTAAATAACTTTTTTTAATAGATTCAATCTTGCACGTGGAAAGTTTAAGTGTGGGCTTTAGTTGATACAACACTCCCGTCAGGGGGTGCATTCTACGGCGGGGGTGCATTAATCCAGCACAACAGCGGCGCATGGACTTCATTTCTAAGTAAAGGTAAGACCATAATAACATTTTTTCTATTAAATGTGTTTTTTTGTGTGCTACAGTTTGTATGTGTAAAGTTAAAGTTAAGTTAAAGTACCAATGATTGTCACACACACACTAGGTGTGGTGAAATTTGTCCTCTACATTTGACCCATCCCTTGGTCACCCCCTGGGAGGTGAGGGGAGCAGTGGGCAGCAGCGGCGCCACGCCCGGGAATAATTTTGGGTGATTTAACCCCCAATTCCAACCCTTGATGCTGAGTGCCAAGCAGGGAAGAATGCTGGTATGAGCTTTTAAACATAACCTGTTAACTGCTGCCAATCAAATGGTGAATAAGATACTCTTTAGGGTTCATATATGTAAATCTGACTGCGAAAGTCAGTGCCTCACCAGCCATGAACCTCACCGCACGTCACTGGTGGGTTCCCTCCGGGTACTCCGGCTTCTTCCCACCTCCAAAGACATGCACCTGTGGATAGGTTGATTGGCAACACTAAATTGGCCCTAGTGTGTGAATGTGAGTGTGAATGTTGTCTGTCTATCTGTGTTGGCCCTGTGATGAGGTGGCGACTTGTCCATGGTGTACCCCGCCTTCTGCCCGATTGCAGCTGAGATAGACTCTAGCACCCCCCGTGACCCCAAAAGGGACAAGCGGTAGAAAATGGATGGATGGATGGATGTTGACACTTCTTCCACTCCCGTCCTTGCACGCTACACCAGTACAACTACATGATGGGGAGAAGACGCTGTCGAAGGTGAGCCACGTAAATAAGACCGCCCACAAAACGGCGCATCCTTAAGCGACGGTCAGAAAGCGACTTGAAGATGAATTGTAAAACATAATCTATGCCAAATTCTGACCAAAGCATCACCATTACATGTTATGTAGACCACTAGCAAGTGTTTTACATTTAGAAAATATGACCCTGTGCGCCTTTTGTATTAAAAAAGACCCGAATAGACCCGCTCATCGGCAGTGCGCCTTAGATTCCACTGTGCCCTATTGTCCAGGAAAATATGGTAATTCTTTTATTTATTTATTTATTTTTTTTAATAATGTCCTGCCCAGCTTCTCGGGCAAATCATATAGCAGATGTAGATGCCCATATCGGCTGTTCAGATTTACTTTACAAAAGAGAAGTGTAGGATACTTCTCTTGTTGCCTTACTTAAAATATGGTAATTCTTGTACCGTGACATTTTTTTCCCTCACAATGTTGCTAACTTTTTCTTTAAAAAGGAAATTTTCATAAAACTGTATATTTACATAATTACAGACAAATAATTACATATTTATGTCTTGTAAATTATTGTATTTATTTTTCTATGAATATTCTGTAAACTATTTTCACACAATATTGCAACTTTTTTCTAAAAAAAAAACAAATAGAACCTTTTTTCCAAAATATATAGGAGGGATGCATATGACGACACATCTGTTTTTCTTCTTCGCGGCTTAATTCAAAGCTGTTCTTGGGTGTTTTAATCGTTCAAATAGAGAGATAGAAAAGAGTTTTCATAGAGTCCTGAAAGAAGTCGTTCATAAAGGTAATAAAGTCAGGGAAAAAACAAAAGAAGGAAATGGCTTTTACAATACCACTGTTATCATCTTGTGGAATACAATCGGACCATGCTCGGTTCTGCAGTGATCACTTTGTAAAATTTTTATTTTTGAACATTTAATTTGTTTGAGAAAATTTCTGTGATGCAATTGAGTTTATTCTCTACTATATTGGTAGTGTTTGAGTGCTTGTCTTGGACTGCTTTTGTATGTGTGCACACGCTCCTTGTGCGTACATGTTGACAAGACAGGCTGAGTGATCACTTTATTCACTTTATTTTTATTACATAAACTTTGTAATTGTGAAAAATATAGACACTTGTCAAACAAATGTGTTCTGCTATACCACTGATGGTAACAGTGGGGTTCTTGTTGTATTTTCTGCTTTGAAAAAAACGTAACTTTGAGGAAGTTACAAATGATGAATACGTTGATTAAATGGAACAGATGAAAGTTGAATGAGCGTATGTTTGGTACATGTCCTCTTTCTGCTTAGTAAGACTGATGGACGGACGTGAACTGTGCTGTGTTTAATCATTTATCCTGTCTACAGGAAGAGTATCTAAGCTGTTTATATGGTGCCAGCTGGTACCTGCAACTTTAATTAGATGTTTTTATTTTGTTTTGTTTTGGGTAAGATGTTTCTACAACAGGGACTGGGCTCCTTGGGGCGCAGCATAGTCAGACATGAAGCTCTCCGTGCAACCGCATGCCTCCTCTGGCTGGCCAAATCTGGTGGAAATCAAATTGGGCAATTGGATTTGCTGGAAAAGGTAATGAACCTTCTGCAGGTTCACATACAGAAACTTTGTTGCAACTGTCTCTGTTTAGTCAGGTTTGATGCCTTGGTGCAGTGCCAGAGCCGAGGACCACATTGAACAATACATTCTCTACTGTATGTATTTGTTTATTTAGAGTGGTTTAGACATTTTGAGGTGGGAAAAAGTAGCAGTAGTTTTGTTGACTTTGAAAGTGTCGGTCAGTACCCAGGTAACACCTAACGTTAACGTAACGTTCCCTTATGGTTCTCTTTTGGTTATTGCAAGATGAGAACGTTCTAAGAACGTTCTAAGAACGTTCTTAGAACATATCAAAAAATATAGTTTTTGATATGTTCTAAGAACGTTCTAAGAACGGTCTTAGAACATATTAAAAAATATGTTGTTTTTTTTTAATATGTTCTAAGAACGTTCTTAGAACGTTCTTAGAATGTTCTCATCTATATACCAAATATAATTTGCCTGCAATGGAAACAGCAACTGTTAGGCTTTTATAAATGTTTTTTTCGCAAATGTACTTTTTATACAGTATGTTGTAACGTTTCCCTAACTTTCTGCGAAAGTGTTGTGTTTTGTGAACAATCTGACGCCGGCTGAGTCAAGGCTGCACGCACAGTAGGTGGCGGTAATGCACACACAAGGTTGCTTGCCAATCGCCATAAAAATCAGAAGAAGAAGAAGAAGAAGGAGAAGAAGACTGCACGCATGCACAATTGAAGCTGCTCCGTGAGACAAAGAAGGACGAAGGCTAACTACTTCCAGAATCCCGATTTTAAAGCAATTTGGTGCGTCATCCATTTCTCACAAGTAAGTATAGAAAGAGTGAAGCGTTGTGTATAAATGAGCGCCGGCGCTAACGAGCATACATTTCTCGTGCAGGTTGGCTGTTATAAAGTTTCCAAACTGACCAAAGACCAACGAATGACTTCTGAAGAAGGGTGGATTTATTTGTAGTTTAGTTAAACAATAATTTGCCCCGTCAGTGATATGGTTTGAATGCTGCCTGAACGTTCCGAATTTGGCAGACACGGTGAGGACATTGCTGAGGAAAATTGCCACAAACAAAGTCCTGGAGCAGCTTGGCCTCCGTGGAAAGTCAGGAAAAGTGGCGTTTGAGGACTTGCCCCTTTACAGAATAATAAATAGTAAGTGTTAATCATAGGTTTGCATCTTTGAGCATATGTTGCATGTATGCTCACAAGGTCGATCTAGCTGTTATTATTACAGTATTTATTCTAAAGGGAATTCTAAATTGTGCTGGTGATTGCAGAGGCATGCAGGGGTGTTTACAAGCAGACGACCACAGCTGAAGTGGATTGTGAGCTTGGAGAGGTCCTGAAACTGGCCACTTTTCGAAAGGGAGGTTCAAAATTTGAGGTACGGAGAAGAGAAGATATCCCAATTTTGAATTCCATTTTATTGAAGTTCCACTGCATGTCTTTTGAATTTGCAATTATAACTACTTGCAGGAGAAGAGGAGGAATTAAGAGGGAGGACAAAAAAGGAAAAAGAAACAAGCAAAAGAACAGAGTGAGATGAGAGGTAAATGATAAAGTAATTATGCCAATGTTTTAATTCAATTCAATTAATCTACATTCAAGTGCTGTCTTTGTTGTATTTGTGATAATTATTTACTTCTAGGATTTGGGTTTCCCTGCTTGGGCGGCTGCCCCCGCGACCCGACCTCGGATAAGCAGAAGAAGATGGATGGATGGATGGATGGATTTACTTCCAGGAAGAGAACCAAGAAGGGGCAGGATACACTGACGCGCACGACCAAGACCACTGCATTCCATTCCATTTATAAATGATAAATGGGTTATTAGGGATGATACTCGAAACCGGTTTTCCCGGTTGTTCGATAAGAAAATAACCGAGTCCTCGGACTCGAATCCCTTTTTGAGAACCGGTACCCATTATCGAGACCACTATAGTAAAGAAAAGAGTTGGTTCTTTATTCGAATCCCTCGGAACGAATCCCGTCCCGACCAGAAATGCTCCGTGTGACATCACAATAAATCAGTCACGTAGCTCAGTCATTAGGCGCAGATAGCGAAAGCAGGAAAACAATGGACAGGAAAAAGCGCTCCAAGGTGTAATAAAGTTCAAAACAAAAGGTATAATCCAATGAATAACTTTACTGAGAGATTTGAGCAGGGTACAAACTCATGAAGAACACTTTTACGACCCACCGGAAACATAGCAACCAGGCTAGCAATGCACCTCCTTTACGGCAGCTGGCGCAACGTTCTTAAAGCAACCGCAGCACATACATATATATACAACACATCTCCCTTTTTTAACTTTTGTTTTTCACACTGTATATGTGTTTTCTGTCTAATTATAAATAATGCAGACGAGGCGTGTTGGCTGAGTTCTTGACGTTAACTTTCACGGGTGACGACATGCAACAACACTTTTCGGGGCTACCGCGCATGCTCGTCACTCCCGTTGCATGATGGGTAGTGTAGTTGTTATATTCCCTAGCTCATAACATCTTTCCCCCTATAAAGAAATAATGTTAACTCAATAAAGTGTATTTCTTTGTTTAGCTTTAACTTTTAATTTTTTAGCATTGTAAGCACATTTGCAAACAACTTTTCTCTTCATAGAATTTTCTTTCTTTCTTTAAAGTGCAAAAATGTCAAAGCATCATAAACAGTTATGTCAAATAGCAGCAGAATTGCACTTTTTGGAGAGCTGTATTATTTCCAGTTTTGTGCCCAAGGGACTGATTGTATTTAACACTATATTATTATTTATACACCTATAGTGATCACAGAGACAGGTTGTTTTTGTGTTACTGTATATATTTGTTTTTCTGAAAAATCCCACTTAATATACTTTGGGTAACAACAGTCAATGTTTATTTATCTTATTTTATTTTTTAGGGGGGTAACAGTCAATATTTATTTATTTATTAGATTAAATTGTTTTCTTATATAATAAAAGTGAGCTTTTGTTAAACCAAATATTGTGTGTTTTTTTCCATATACAACAACCTATCTGGACTCGATAAGAGAATCGATAAGGAATCGGTTCGATAAGAGGATTCGATAATAGACTCGAACTCGATAATTTCTTATCAAACATCATCCCTATGGGTTATATGTCAAAGCGCTTTGAGTACCTTGAAGGTAGAAAAGCGCTATACAAGTATATACTTGTATAGCGCTTTTCTACCTTTAAGGTACTCAAAGCGCAATTGACAGTATTTCCACATTCACCCATTCACACACACATTCACACACTGATGGAGGGAGCTGCCATGCAAGGCGCTACCAGCACCCATCAGGAGCAAGGGTGAAGTGTCTTGCCCAAGGACACAACGGGCGTGCCAAGGATGGAAGAAGGTGGGGATTGAACCCCAGTAACCATCAACCCTCCGAATGCTGGCACGGCCACTCTACCAACTTCGCCACGCCGTCCCCATTTTTGTATTATATCACTAATAAAGAATTATTTCTGTTGAAATCACTATCACAAATAAATAATTAATTCTGTTGAAATTTCTGTTTGAGTGTTATTCCTGACAATATAGCATAAAAACAGATGTAAATAGCATGTTCCTAAACAGTTCCCTAAACGTTCTAGCCAAACGTTCTTGGCTAACGTTCTGCTAACCAAGCAAGAACTCCACAACCAAACGTTCTTTGAACGTTATAAACGAACGTTCCCAGAACAATGCCACAACGTTCTCCTAACGTTCACATAACGTTCACATAATGTTCCCTTGTTACCTGGGATATACACTACTATCATCAAAATATTTTTATTTCTCTCTTAATAAACACAGTTGATTCAACTGGGCAAACAACTTACAAACCCCGTTTCCATATGAGTTTGGAAATTGTGTTAGATGTAAACGGAATACAATGATTTGCAAATCATTTTCAACCCATATTCAGTTGAATATGCTACAAAGACAACATATTTGATGTTCAAACTGATAAACATTTTTTTTTTTTCAAATAATCTTTAACTTTAGAATTTGATGCCAGCAACACGTGACAAAGAAGTTGGGAAAGGTGGCAACAGATACTGATAAAGTTGAGGAATGCTCATCAAACACTTATTTGGAACATCCCACAGGTGAACAGGCAAATTGGGAACAGGTGGGTGCCATGATTGGGTATAAAAGTAGATTCCATGAAATGCTCAGTCATTCACAAACAAAGATGGGGCGAGGGTCACCACTTTGTCAACAAATGCGTGAGCAAATTGTTGAACAGTTTAAGAAAAAACGTTCTCAACCAGCTATTGCAAGGAATTTAGGGATTTCACCATCTATGGTCCGTAATATCATCAAAGGGTTCAGAGAATCTGGAGAAATCACTGCACGTAAGCAGCTAAGCCCATGACCTTCGATCCCTCAGGCTGTACTGCATCAACAAGCCACATCAGTGTGTAAAGGATATCACCACATGGGCTCAGGAACACTTCAGAAACCCACTGTCAGTAACTACAGTTGGTCGTTACATCTGTAAGTGCAAGTTAAAACTCTCCTATGCAAGGCGAAAACCGTTTATCAACAACACCCACGCCGTCGGCTTTGCTGGGCCTGAGCTCATCTAAGCTAGACTGATACAAAGTGGAAAAGGGTTCTGTGGTCTGACGAGTGCACATTTCAAATTGTTTTTGGAAACTGTGGACATCGTGTCCTCCGGACCAAAGAGGAAAAGAACCATCCGGATTGTTATAGGCGCAAAGTTAAAAAGCCAGCATCTGTGATGGTATGGGGGTGTATTAGTGCCCAAGACATGGGTAACTTACACATCTGTGAAGGCGCCATTAATGCTGAAAGGTACATACAGGTTTTGGAGCAACATATGTTGCCATCCAAGCAACGTTACCATGGACGCCCCTGCTTTTTTCAGCAAGACAATGCCAAGCCACGTGTTACATCAACGTGGCTTCATAGTAAAAGAGTGCGGGTACTAGACTGGCCTGCCTGTAGTCCAGACCTGTCTCCCATTGAAAGTGTGTGGAGCAATATGAAGCCTAAAATACCACAACGGAGACCACCGGACTGTTGAACAACTTTAACTGTACATCAAACAAGAATGGGAAAGAATTCCACCTGAGAAGCTTAAAAAATATGTCTCCTCAGTTCCCAAACGTTTACAGAGTGTTGTTAAAAGGAAAGGCCATGTAACACAGTGGTGAACATGCCCTTTCCCAACTACTTTGGCACGTGTTGCAGCCATGAAATTCTAAGTTAATTATTATTTGCAAAAAATAAATAAAGTTTATGAGTTTGAACATCAAATATGTTGTCTTTGTAGTGCAATCAATTGAATATGGGTTGAAAGGGATTTGTAAATCATTGTATTCCGTTTATATTTATTTATTTGTATACTCTAGTCTTTAAATATACCCCTTTTTGTAGACCAGTTGATATTATCTGCTCTGCCCACCTCTCCTGCGTGGAGAGGTTATCAGGTGACCATTGATCAGCCTCAATGGATGTATCGCTAGCTGTTCAAAGTCGGGACCCAGGATGGACCACTCCTCTTTGTATCAGTTGGTGAGGTTTCTGCGCTGCTGACTTGCCTCCATTCAAGATGATCCCCTGCTGGTCTCCCAATGGACTGGACTTGCACATGAAGTCAGGACCTGGAATGACAACTCCTTATGCATCAGCCGGTGACGTCTCTGCGCCCAGACGTGTTGACATGCAAGAGGTTCCCTGCTGGCCCCACTATGGACTGCATGGACTCTCACATTATTAGCTGTATCCACTTGGCATCCATAGCACTGATCACCCATGGGGGGTCCCCACATCTGCGGTCCCTTCCGGGGTTTCTCCTTGTTCCCATTGGGTTGAGTTTTTTCTTGCCCTGATGTTGGATCTGAGCCGGGGATGTCGTTGTGGCTTGTGCAGCCCTTTGAGATGTTTGTGTTTAGGGTCTATATAAGTAAACTTAAATTGATTGATTGATTGATTTCAATCTCTGCATGACAATACCTTAACCTTCTCCATTTATTAATAAAGTGTAATATTTGGCCTGCTAAACATTCTGTAATTGAGGACTATCAACCAGAAAATGTTTTAAAAGATTATACAGAATATTTTAGCCAGCCATAAAATACCCCCCTATATTCCCCAATTGATGTATTAGCATTTATTTAGGTGGAAATGTCACAGATTACATCACAAAACATATTTGACAATCAAAATATGCTTGTAATGTAAGCCATTTTTAATTTTGATTGGTGTAGTTGGACTGGATGTGATGCGTAGCGCTTCTATTTTGAGGCCGGAAATGTGTGATTGGTGTGAGAAGAGGTGTCTTGACATTTTTTGATGACAGACCTGACTGTTGGCAATAAAAAAAAGTGCCTCTTGACTTCCTGCCTACTATCTTTCCTCTCTGCTGAGCTTTTATACCATCTTACTAAACGAGTTACAGTAACAATCTACATTTGATGTTATCAATGCAGAAAACTAATCTGAACACAGAAGCGAAGGAAGCTCCACTTCTCGGAATGCAAGCACTACAGCAGGCATTTGCTCCAGCGACGACGGCCCCTGGCGATCATGGATAAATATGGTCTCGCCTTGTCGGTAGAACGACTTGCCATGGCCTTGGACCTGCATGGGATTTCCAAATGTTACCCTTTTCTTTGTCTATTTTTGCTCCCATTTTTTTCTGCATGTGGCTCAACAGTAACTGATCAGAACTACATATTCCCATACTGCGGAATGGACCCAGGGTTGGACAGGACGTTCCAAAAAATGTGTACCGTTAATGGAAATTATAGTTAACTCGTTAATATAACGTTAACTTTGACAGCCCTAGTATGAATACATATTTGATTTGAACTTGTGTATTTGTATATTTTACTTGTAAATGCTCAGTTTTCATCTATTTCTGTTACGCAGTACACAAATATAATACAAAAGTAACATGTTTGTGTATCAAAGTTGTGTTGTGATTAAAAGTAGGTCAACATTTTGACTGACAGCTCCAGCAAATCTCGAAGTCGTCTTCCAGATCAGGTCAGGTCTTCGCTTCAAAGTGTGTTTCCTCCCAAAAGCAAAACCCACGGCTGTCAAAACAAATATGTTAATGATGCTTGACGCTGCTTGCAGTTCACCTGAGGAGCAGCTTTCATATTTTCTTGCTGCTTTCAACCAGGAAAAAATAGAATTTGTTGTGAGGTGAATCAAGGAAGTGTGTGTAATAACCTGTGAAAGTCCATCCAGTTCCTCCTTAGAAAAATGCCCCCTTTTGAAAAAACAATAGCCTTCGCCAAAGGAAATATCACAAAAGTGGACTTTGATTTTTAATTGCAGTGTTTTCCATCTGAATCAAATCTCTGCAGGCAGCGGAGAAAAAAAACAGTTTGATAGAAGGTAGTTATAACAAGGCAGCTTGAAACACACATCAAGACTTTAACAAAAACCTTTTCAGGTGAACTGAGACACAAAACTGTTGGAAACTGAAAGGTTTTCCTATATTTTCTTTCATGTTTTATTCTCACACTCTGACACTGATTCACTTTTGATTATTTACTTCTTGTCACAACCAGAGGACGTTTTCAAGGACAAGTGATCCAGCAGATGAAAAAATTAAATGTTAACTCTTTTATCCTTATTATTGGAGTAGTGAACCATAACAATGAAACGTCTGAGTACATTTAGAAACCTGCAACAAAGTCTACTTGACATTTCCTTGGCCTGTGCATTAACCCTCTACACAAATGATAACATATTTGAGTAAACTACCAGTATCTCATTGGCGAGTTGGGTGATAGTCCTTGGTTTTGAAAATGTGTCGAGATGATATTCAGTTGTATTTCTCCTTCATTGACTCACTTTCACTTTTTATATGAGTTCTTGGAATCCTGCATCAAAACTGGTGGCCTTCAAATTTCCTTCAGATAACTTCGGACAAATTGTAAACTCGTGGCGAAGTTGGTAGAGTGGCTGTGCCAGCAATCGGAGTGTTGCTGGTTACTGGGGTTCAATTCCCACCTTCTACCTTCCTAGTCACGTCCGTTGTGTCCTTGGGCAAGACACTTCACCCTTTGCCTCTGATGGCTGCTGGTTAGCGCCTTGCATGGCAGCTCCCGCCATCAGTGTGTGAATGGGTAAATGTGGAAATAGTGTCAAAGCGCTTTGAGTACCTTGAAGGTAGAAAAGCGCTATACAAGTATAACCCATTTATCATTTATTTATTATCATTGCTCTTGATAAAAAGATTCTCCTGATCAAGAACTTCCTTGGTGCTCTGGGTGCATCTGTTAAAACCAACCTCAGAAACCTCGGGGTTGTGTCTTTGGATGGTCACTGACCAACAACTGTTTTCATCACCTGAGAAATATCCCTAAAGTGAGAAATTCACATGTTCATCTCATCTCACATTGATAATTGTAATTCTGTTTTCACTTGTTTCAACAAGTCTGTTAGGCTGTGTACAGCAGGATTAAGATGCAACCTAAAACAAAGTACAACTAAAAATGGTACTTACAAACAAATCAGGATGATAAACAGAAACTTTCACGGCCAGGAGCAAGGAGCCTAGAGAACTGGAGAACTGGCGAAAACAGAATGCACTAAGAAAGGTTCCCAGGGGTACATAGATGACCAATGTAGAGGGAAAAAAACACAACCAAACTCACTGCAGCAAGGTGTGAAAAGGAGCTGCACTTTTTTTTGTTTTTCCAATCATTCACAATCATAATGAAAGACAAGAACACACATTTTTTATTCTTTTATTAGGATTTGAAAGATGATTAAAATAAAAAATGCTTGAAAGATGTAGCGTTCAAAGCCTTCTAAAACAATTTCAAAACCCTCCAGCAACATTTTATATACACAGTGCAAGTCTATATATAATGTAGTAACAGACACGTTCATAGCAATATGTAATTTACTGTACTTTGGTCATTTTAATCATTAACGGGACTTCCTTCTCTGGCGCATTTATTTTTGTTTCTATCCGACTTCAGGCATCAGCTGTGTGTTCCTACTTCCACAAACAAACACGCGAGTGTGTTCTAATCATGGAGGATTTGGTAAGAGGCAACAAAGACGACTATTTTTGGACAAATGAGGATTTACCACGTTATCTTTTTGAAGATGAATATACGAACGGAAAACCAATAATTTGGTACCGGTACCGGTACCAAATTATTGGTATCGGGACAACCCTATTTGCATCAAAAGAAACGCTAGTACAGCAGTTGAGGAATATTTGTAAATTATTTTATGACATGTTCTGGTCGAGTCCTCAATTACAGAATGATGAGCAGGCTGAATATTACATTTTATTAATTACAAGGGAAGGTTCAAACATTTCCATGCAGAAATATGAAAACCATTAACAGTACAACACATAATGTACAGAATGTCAGAGGCATTTCATTTAGGTAGAAAAATTACAGATTTCAGCTGGGATAGGTTCCAGCACCCCTGTGACCCCGAAAGGGACAAGTGGTAGAAAAATGGATGGATGGATGGATATAATATTGAGAGTCAACATTTTATTTAAACTTAAATGTGATGAAAATTAGTTAAATCTGAGAAATATATATGCCATAAAAGTGTGACTGCACTTTTACATTTGGCAGCCCATACGCGCAGGGAGCGCCTGCACACGTACAAAAGCAGTCCAAGAGAAGCAACAAACTGTTGCAGTCATGTTGTTATAATGAATATAGAATATACATTCAATGACAGCTAATGCTAGCTATCGAAATTGCTATTATTAGATAACAACACCTAAAGCTCATGCGTGTTCATGTGTTACGTACGTACGTACGTAATTATGTTATTACGTAGGAGAAGCTGTGAGAGGGTGGGATATACTGTGTAACATACATTGGAAAGTTGGCGCCCTCTAGGCATCTGTGTACATGTTGCAAACAGCCCCTTTAATAGTAAATAGGTTAGTGTTTTTCATACATACCATTGTACTCAATTTGACTAATTTCCCTTGCCTAAACCTTTTATAACATTCCACACTACTAAATAATAAAAGATTGTATGATTCATGCAAAAATCTTATCAGATGAATATCGTTATCAGCCAATACTCAAAGCTCCAATATTGGTATCGTATCGGAAGTGAAAAAGGGGATACCCCTAAATAATTTCAAGACTATTCCATAATACAACAATATGTAATACATTTACAAAAGTAAAACAAACTGTATGCAAAATCTGTCAAAATGTGTAAACAGAAGCATGACAAACTTTATTATACAATAATTCTGTCACGACGTGGACTATGGCGGGTTTGTTTTCCTGAGATGCAAGAGAAACCGGACCGGACATGGTGTGAAGGTAAGGATATGATTTATTTTACACTAACAAAGAAACAAACAAAAAGTGCGCACAAGGCGGAAATGCAAACTTGACTATGAAACAAAAACTAGCACAAAGGCAAAACTATGGACAAGAAACAAAAACACTTACTGTAACACGAATACACAAAACTCACATGGCAAGAAACGAGCAGCATGAACTATGACAGCATGACAATGGCTTGAGCAGAGTGAACAGAAGTATCAGAGGTAGCATGGGTTTCAAGGGTAATGTCGCCAGGCCAACTGCCTGGCAACTACAAGCTTAAATAATATGTCATGATTGACAACCAACAGGTGCGTGAGTCAAAACAAATCAGGTGCGTGAGTCCAAATGAATCAGGTGAAAACTAATGGGTTGCCATGGTGACAAACAATGAAGCGTAAACAAAAACTAAAGGAGTCCAAAAACCAAACAGAACATAGCAAAACAAAACATGATCAAAAGACATGACAACTTCCTTTACAACCCCCTAACCTCTATCCTACTTAAATTTAGACATGTTGAATTGTGTAACTAATATGCTAAATTGTGTATCTGTGAACATGACATGTGATCTAGTGTAACTTAATATTAAACTTCAAGTCAGTCAACAATGTGAAGCAATTTGTGGTTGTGTTTTGATTTGTTCAGTAGTAAAATGTTTGGTGACAATTAATGTTATATGTGTGATTTTCTACTTATTCTGTTATTACTATTATTAGAAGGTGTCTTCCTTGCGAGAACACACACATGCCTTCTTGGAGAACACAAATATTTGCCTCTCAAGCGTAAAAAAAACCCCTCAGAATTACCAACGTTGTCTAAGATCAAATCTCCTGAGGCTGCTGGAAGGACGAAGGATGAGAATGATCGTCTATTTTTAGATTCAAGGTCCCATTGGATTCTTTCTTTCTAGTCTGATCCAACGCCAGCTTCTCTTCAGCTGCTTTGTTGGATTATCTTCTCACTTTTTGTGGTCCTGATTCACCAGCGTACAGTTTATTTTTTTATCATGTGACTTTATCATGCAGAAACCAGGGCAACGTATATCATTGCTGGGGATGTTCTGATCAAGGTTTTATGCCACCGTTTATAATTACCGATAAGTGAGATCAGCCCATATCGATAACATGTATCAACAGCACATCTGTCCACGTACTTAATGAAAGTCCTATCGGACAGTTTGACAATATAAACACAATGTTTAGGCTGAATCACATAATTCCCCCTTGAGCAAGCGGTGTCCTAATTATCCTGTAAAGCGATGGGAAGAGCTAAGTGCCAAGGAGTGTATAGCCCTCAAAAACTAGAGTGATCCTGACCACACTTAAAATCACACTTAAAACGGAGTAAAATAAAAAGATTGTTGTGTGTACAGGAGGAAAAGACGGCACAGACAACAGGGGCATAGTATTAAGCTCTATTTATTTTTATATATGAACTATATATATATATATATATATATATATATATATATATATATATATATATATATATATATATATATATATATATATATATATATATATATATATATATATATATATATATATATATAAATAACACATAATAATATAAAATAAACAAGGGAATGGAGTGTGACAAAATCCAAGAGTGTATGATATGCAGTGTTGGGACTAACGCGTTACTAAGTAACGCGTTACTGTAACGCCGTTAGTTTCGGCGGTAACTAGTAATCTAACACGTTATTTTCTTATATACAGTAACTCAGTTACCGTTACTGCATGATGCGTTATTGCGTTATTTTACGTTATTTTTATGTAGTATCAGCTAGAAACTGAAGTTCTGAGTGTGTTTTATTGGAGCGCTCCGGTGGAAAAGAAGAGGCGTGCTTTCCCCCACCCACAGAAAGCACGCCTCCCCGCAGGGGAGACGTTCCTCCAGAGCCGTACTTCGGGTCTAACAACCTTCACTTTACCCGGAAGAGGGTCTTTACAGCTGAGGGTGAATGACGAGCCCAGCGGTTTGTTGCAACTTTGTGACTTTATTGGACGCAGCCATCCAGCAAGCTAGAGCACCTACACGCACTCACTGTCCCCGCTCCCTCACCTCTCTCGCCCACTCACTCACTGACGTCACTCACCTCTCATGCTTTCATATCTTAAAGGGCCACACACACACATACGCTACTCTCATAACAACTAACAAGACATCATGGCGAAGCCAGAAGTCGAGTTTTTTAACATGGAGACATTCTCAATACTTTTCTTTTGTCGAGCACAAATAAAATAACATTTTCATTAAATGTAAGTTGTGTCTTGGATCCAAGATCCTATTTACTTAGAGTTAAAGTTAAAGTGCCATTATGTTGCAGCTATTTAAAATAGTTTTGTCAATTTTTTCTGGCCTGAAATAAATTGGCCCTTTGAAACATCCATCCATCCATCCATTTTCTACCGCTTAATCCCTTCGGGGTCGCGGGGGGCGCTGGAGCCTATCCCAGCTACAATCGGGCGGAAGGCAGGGTACACCCTGGACAAGTCGCCACCTCATCACAGGGCCAACACAGATAGACAGACAACATTCACACTCACATTCACACACTAGGTCCAATTTAGTGTTGCCAATCAACCTATCCCCAGGTGCATGTCTTTGGAGGTGGGAGGAAGCCGGAGTACCCGGAGGGAACCCACGCAGTCACGGGGAGAACATGCAAACTCCACACAGAAAGATCCAGAGCCCGGGATTGAACCCAGGACTGCTCAGGACCTTCGTATTGTGAGGCAGACGCACTAACCCCTCTGCCACCGTGCTGCCCTTTGAAACATATCTTTGTCTTTGTGTGTTGTATGTAGACCACATTGCTTTCTGAGTTCAGTGATGCAAATGCATGTCAAGTTGATCAACAGATTGTATTATTCTCCAGTGCAATAACAGTACTGAAATGAAGGCTAAAAGGGCATTAATGGGAGCCTTAAAAAAAAGGGGGGAAAAAGAAGTAACTAAATAGTTACTTTTCACAGTAACGCATTACTTTTTGGTGTAAGTAACTGAGTTAGTAACTGAGTTACTTTTGAAATAAAGTAACTGGTAATTGTAACTAGTTACTGATTTTCACTAACTAACCCAACACTGATTATATGTGACCATGTGTGGGAATTAATTGCTGAGTGTTACCGTGAGTGTTGAGCGAGAGAGGCGGAAATCCAAAAGGGGCAGAGCGGGCTCGTATATCCGTGAGCAGGCAGGAAGTCGGGGGCTATAGTGAGTGGTCGAAGGTCCATGTCCAAGTGGGGGGATCAAGAACCAAGAGGCAGACAAGGAAACAGAGGGAAAGCGGGAAAACAAGACACACAGCTCAAAACGTGGAACGAAGGCAGGCTGCAGGGAGGCCGACAAGGAAGACACGAGATCAATCAAACACAACGGTGGAGAAACAAAGAGAGAGAATGCATAGAGCTTCATTAGTCGTCTTACTGTACGGGAACAGATGACTACGTTCTGGCGTGGGATAGCAGGTTGTGCAGGCTTATGAAGGCAGGCTTCAGGTGTGCTGATTGCCGGTCATTGATTGCAGCTGTGCACCGGTGCAGCCTCTGCCGGAGTGGCGTGCGCAGGTGCGTTCTTGGAGGCGCAATCAGTAGAGTGCACAGATGAGTGCGCATTGGAATGCACCCTGGCCGTGACAAAGATGTCTGAGCAAAAAGCACACAAATAAATGTAAGTATTTTTAAGCATTATTGATTTTCAAAGTAATTAATGATCAACACTCCACGTAAATGTGAAGCTAGTTAATGCGGCTGTAGCTAGCAAACTGATGTGGACCCTTCCAAGTTGGAGCAGCTTGCTAAGGACTGAGACTCCTGGAGGTCAACTTGTCACTGTGCTGTAGAGGACTTTGAGACATCCCAGGTGCAAGCTCGTGAGGAACAGCGCTAACGTCGTCACGAGCGCATGAATAAAGCTCCTCTTTCTCCAAGCAAGGGTATCATATGCCCCACATGTCGGAAAAGGTGTGCCTCAGACTTTGAACTTCGTAGCCATCAAAGAAGTCACCGGGGCCACCCAACCTGATCTCCCACTCGTCACTTATCTACTCACAACCCTGACATTTTAGTTACACTAATGTGAATGTGAGTGTGAATGTTGTCTGTCTATCTGTGTTGGCCCTGCGATGAGGTGGTGACTTGTCCAGGGTATACCCCGCCTTCCGCCCAAATGCAGCTGAGATAGGCTCCAGCACCCCCCGGCGACCCCGAAAGATACAAGCGGTAGAATATGGATGGATGGATAATCGTCATTATGGGAGAAGAGACATCGTCATCGAACCCGAAGGACCACAGAGAGAGAGAGAGAGAGAGAGATGTCATACAAGCAGCAAATGGACTTTACTACAATTCACAACGTTCAAGTAAGAATTAGATAGCTAATTTACCTTCAAAATGTATATTAGCCATGTTTAGAATGTTGTTTTTTTATTTATCTATTTAAAATCCGCTCGTCGTACCAGCTAACTAACAAGACTTTAGCTAGTAAACTATGATGTCCGACTAGCAACAAACAGACTTGACTACAATTAACTAAACAGCTAATTTACTTTTAAACATCACTACAATTTACTACATTTTCTTTTAAAATTTAGACAGCTAATCTACTTTCAAAATGCATATTAGCCATGTTTATATTGTTGTTTATTTTAAAAACGCTCATCATACGAGCTAGCTATCATGGCTTTAGCTAGTAAACTATGATGTCCGACTAGCAACAAACATATTTTACTACAATTTACTAGACAGCTAATCTACTTTTAAAACGTACTTTAACTATGTTTGAAATATGTTTATTTAATGTATTTAAAACATTTTCATCATGACAACCAACTAACACAACTAATTCACACATTGTAGCTTTTGAATATTGTGACTTTTTTTAATCTTATTTTGTGTCTACTATCTGTGATGTAACGTAGTACCTGGTGGTGTAGTGGTATGTTTACTGCCTATGTCACAGCCACCAAACATCTTGAGGTGATGACCTTGCAGGAAACTGTCTCATTGTATATTTTCCACGACTTCTTCTTGCCCCTCAGTTTTAAGGAGTAAAGCTGAGAATTGGGATTCAGCCTTGAACTCGTTCTTTATTCTCTTTCATTACCTACAATTGTTTGAGCAAAACTAGGTCAATAGTTCTCAACTAAAGAAAAGTAAAAACTACTATCTATACTCTTTTAAATCCTCTGTTTTTGCCTTAAAAATTATTCTGTGTCCAGGGTATTATTCACAAATTGTGTTGCCATCATGGACACAAAATGATTTTGATAAAATAAAAAAAAGCGATCTAATCACACTAGTATCCATCACATACTGATACCACCCTTGGTATCGACGATATCGATCAGCCCACCTCTTACGTTTACGCTTAGCCGCTAGACACCAACAGTTGTTGTTATATTATCCTTTCTCTAACTTTAAATATTCTACTTGTACATTTCCTTTTACTGTAATAACATCCTACTTTTTGCTGTAACATGGTTTTAGCTACACTTCTTAAACTTACCTAAACACTTACTTATTCTGCTGTTTCAAACTAGCTTAGTATGTCTGCTTGTGACTTACTCTCTGTGTAACATGTTCAGCTTGTCCTCCAGTCACAATGACGCTACAATGGAGTTGATGATTAATAGTTTAGGAGAGCGGCTCCACACTGTATGAACATGCATAGTTAGCTACAAGTCGCCTCTCAGCCGGGGGACCAAAACTAAATATTCACTGTTTGTGATCGGCGTTAATGGTGATCAAGTATTTTTTCACAAAAATCGGCCAATACTGATCAGTGGCCGATATTGATTGGTGGTTAATCCATCAGCGCATCTCTAATTTTTACTGTATATTATTTTGAATTGCATTGAGTCGACCTCCACCAAGGCTAACGCCTTCTGAACACGTCCATGTTTGATTGACCGATCAGCTGGACAATGACAGGCTGCATGAAGGTGCTTCGGCGAAGAGGACCGCCTATCAGTCTGATGGATCATCACAGTGTGAGCATCATCGTGCAAACAGTTGGCCATTTAACTCTTGGCCTGAAAGCTATCGAGTGTGAAAAAGGCCCTGATTGTCAAATCAAGTAACGATAAAAGAGTGCGGCCGCCGCGATCGATGCCCGGCTTTGAACGCCCGCTGAGACCTCATGGAATGAGTGTGAGTGAGAGCAATCGCAGTGAGACCTCCTGGATGGCGAAGCTCTGTGTGACCTTTCCACTGAGCACCAGCAGGCAGGTACGCTACCAGTGGCATTCCCCTGGCAGAGCCGATCAATGAAGGTGCAAGCTGGAGTCTAATCGATTGCAGCCTTAATGTAGTCTGCAGCAAACATTTGGCTTTTAATGGAAACCACTAGAACTTTTTCCACATGACTTCACTCACTTTACACTCACAGTCTCAGTTTGGGCAAAGATTTATGCTTCAGAGACACTTTTGTTTTTTAAAGTTAGCTTTCAAGTGCTTAGACACTGACATTCTAAAAAAATTTAAGTGTTCACTTAATCAAACGTACTTGATCATTTTCCAGTTAATAATTAAGAACATATAAAATTAAGTCGTGGCTAATTAAACCCATCCTGCAAGGTTTTCAAACCAAAAAACTTATATGTGCTGTCAGTAAATGTTCTTTGAAAAGTTTCATGTACGTGGCACTCAGAGGCAAGTAGAGATGTGATGTTTGGAACCAATTACCCCCGTTTTGGCACCCCTTCACTGCTCCCACTTAATTTTTGAATTCATTTTAAAATTGCATTGTTTTTTTTTTATTTCTTAACCGATTAGCGCCACAATATATGTCAGACTTCTTAAAAATCTACACCCCACAAGGTCTCTGAGGTCAGATGATCAATTTATTCTGGTCGTCCCAAAGACACAGAGGGGATCTGCTGTGGCTCCAAAAACATTGGACGATATCCCTCTTTAATGACTTTAATCACAAAAGCATGAGAGTTGTGGGATTTTAGTCTACTTTATTTAATTTTATGTACCAAATTTTCCAGACTATACGGCGCACTTAAAATCCTTTTTTTTTTCTCAAAACTTGACAGTGTGCCTTATAACCCGGTGCACCTAATGTAAGGAATACGTTTGGTTGAACTTACTCACCTCGAAGCTATTTTATTTGGTACATGGTGTAATGATAAGTGTGACCAGTAGATGGCAGTCAAACATAAGAGATAAGTATAGACTGTAATATAATTGCAATATGTCTCACGTAAACAACACCAACATTTTAAATGTTCCATTGAAAATATAGAACATTACACACATCGCTCAAAAATCTATCAAAATGTGTTAGTACGACGTTGGTAAGCTATGAAGCCACATCGCTTGATGGATTGTACTGTGCTTCAACATTTGAGTGTTGTTATGGTGCGTGTATAAGGTAAGACATATTATCTGGTGTTTTGTTTTACAAAATGTTATGCAAAAGTGTCAAGACGTGGACTTGTGTGGTTTGTTTTCCCGTGGTGCAAATCGACTGGACCGGACACGACGTGAAGGTAATGACATCTTTTAATTAATCTATCAAAAGGTGAAAACAAAAGGCGCGCACAAGGCGGGGAACAAACTTGGCTAATAAAACAAAACTAACACAAAGGCTTAACCATGGACATAAAACAAAACTTGCAAACTATGGCATGACTAAAGAAAACTTACATAGAACGAGAAAAGAGCATGAAAAACAGCAGCATGGATCACCAGCATGAATAACAAGGGTGTGTAGAGGGTGATGTCGCCAGACAGACTGCCTGGCAACTTGACTCTTAAATAATACCGACACGATTAGTGACAGGTGCGCGAGTGCAAAACGTGAGACAGGTGAAACTAATAAGTAGTCATGGAAACAAAACAAGCAAGAGTGCACAACCAGGAACTAAAAAGAGTCTAAAAAACAAACGGCACATGGCCAAACAAAAACATGATCAACAGCCATGACAGAGCCCCTCCCTTAAGGACAGATACTAGATGTCCAAAAACAACAAAAAATTAACAAGAGTCATGGGAGGGCGGGAGGGGGACATGGCGGTGGGTCGCCAGACCAAGTGTGCCCGTATCCACCGGGGCAGAGTTAGATGGCGGCGATGTGTAGAATACCGCTGCATCTGACGAGGTGGGCGACCCGGGAATGGCCACATCCGTGGCCGACGAGGAGGTCGTCGTACCTGGCGTGGCGGACGCCCATGAAATGGCCACATCCGTGGCCGACGAGGAGGCGGACGCAATTGGCGTGGCGGACGCCCAGGAAATGGCCACATCCGTGGCCGACGAGGAGGTGGGCTCGTTGTCGTCGTCATGGCAGGCGGTGAAGCTTGGCGTGATGGGGGTCTTGGCATGGCGGGTCGTGGCGTGGCGGGTCGTGGCGTGGCGGGTCGTGGCGTGGCGGGTCGTCGCATGGCGGGTCTTGGCATGGCGGGTCTTGGCATGGAGGGTCTTGTCATGGAGGGTCTTGTCATGGAGGGTCTTGTCATGGAGGGTCTTGGCTTGGAGGGTCTTGGCTTGGAGGGTCTTGGCTTGGCGGTGCTTGGCTTGGCGGTGCTTGGCTTGGCGGTGATTGGCTTGGCGGCGTGGAGCTGCTACAGGCGGCACTTGGCAGTGTGGAGCTGCTACTGGCGGCGCTTGGCGGCGTGGAGCAGCTACGGGCGACACTTGGCGGCGTGGAGCAGCTACGGGAACCTGCCGTGGTGCAAGTAGAGGAACCTGCCGTGGAGGTTGGCGTGGTGAAGGTACTGGTACGTGACGTGGAGCTTGGTGTGGTGGAGCTGGTGCAGCGACAGGTGCTAGCCTTAGTGCTGCGACAGGTGCTAGCCGTGGTGCTGCAACAGGTGCTAGCCGTCCAAAAATTGTCCAAAAAATATTTATTTATCCCCCACCTGGGGTTGTGTGGGCGGAAAAAAAGAAACATTTCGTGATGGGGGCGGGGCTTGAGTCTTGGGGGGCGGGGCATGAAAACTAGGACATGGCTTGGACTGACTGGACCTGATTTTTAGGAACATATCTTGATAATGCTTTATCATAGACATGGAGTCTTTTGTTGGGGGCGGGTGATCAAAAGAAAAAGAATTCAGAAAAAAAAAAAATCCTGGTCCATGGTGTCATCCGCTGACGGTGGCGTGACGTTTTCCTGGGGGAGCTGGGCAGCCTGCAGCGTATTTCCGCCTGGAGGGGGAGGAGCTTGCGGGAACAACGCCTCCTCTCCGCTTGCGGAAGCCTTCCCTGACGTCCTTCGTCGGGAGCGGCTCTTCCGGGACTGCGGTGACGCAGCACCGTCCTCGGACCAAATGGAGCTAATCGGAATTAGCTTGCCATTTGGCCCCCACGTCAAGTCTCGGTCCCCCTTGGCACCTAGTGCTTCCCACCTTCCATCCTCCATTCGCCAAGTCACTTGCGGGAAAACGGATTGTAGCTGGCGACATCTGTCAAGGCGTGGACTTTGGTGTGGTTTGTTTTCCCGTGGTGCAAAGTGACTGGACTTGACACGACGTGAAGGTAATGACATCTTTTAATTAATCTATCAAAAGGTGAAAACAAAAGGCGCGCACAAGGCAGGGAACAAACTTGGCTAATAAAACTAAACTAGACAAAGGCATAACTATGGACATAAAACAAAACTTGCAAACTATGGCATGAATAAAGAAAACTTACTTGGAACAAGAAAAGAGCATGAAAAAGAGCAGCATGGATCATCAGCATGAATAACAAGGGTGTGTAGAGGGTGATGTCGCCAGACAGACTGCCAGTAGTCATGGAAACAAAACAAGCAAGAGTGCACAACCAGGAACTAAAAAGAGTCTAAAAAACAAACAGCACATGGCCAAACAAAAACATGATCAACAGACATGACACAAAATAAACTTTTCTTACCTTCTCGTACCTGCTGATCTGTATTTGGGATCTGTAGAAGCCCTGAAAAAGTGCGCGCATCCGTGAGTTGATAAGCTTCTTCTTTTTTTATCTATCTTCTTGTTATGTGACATTAATCCTCCGCTGTTGCCATTTCTAATATAAAGTAGTGTAAAGTTCTTACTTATATCTGTCATTAAACTCGCCATGAAAGCGCTAAAACATACCGGTGTAGTGAATTTACATTATTCACCCAAGGAACTTTATAGAGTTCCGGTCGGACGGTTTTTCACGGGACAAATTTCCTGTGTTGTTGTTTCCGGATGAGGAGATGCTGCTCCGTTATTGATTTAAGTAAAGTCTGAATGTCATTAAAACAGTTGGCTCCATCTTTTGACACTTCTTCCACTCCCGTCCTTGCACGCTACACCGCTACAACAAAGATGACGGGGAGAAGACGCTGTCGAAGGTGAGCCACGTAAGTAAGACATCCGGAAGCGACTGCCAGAAAGCGGCTAGAAGATAATCTGTAAAACATAATCTATGCAACATTTTGACCAAAGAACCACCATTACACAAGGAAGTGTTTACATTTAGATAAAAAATTATAATAATATGACTCCTTTAATGCGCCTAATATATGAAAAAAGATTAAAAAAACAGACCATTCATCGGCAGTGCGCCTTATAATCCGGTGCGCCCTATGGTCCGGAAAATACGGTATTTTATGTATTTATTCTCTTTTTAGTTCAATGTTTTTTAAAATTGACTGTCCTTTGTTTTATCCAGCTTCTAAATGTGTGTTTTAACTCCTGTGCAGCACTTTGTGAAACTTGTATTGTTTTTTAAAATGTGCTATTATAAATATAGCGGAGTGGATTGGATTGGTATCGTGTCTTTTCAACGGCTCTTTTAATTGAAGCCATGCGACTGGCGACTGAACTAGAAAATGAGTCAGAGTCAAAGAAAAAGTAGCAACATTTGGACTCAATTTTCTGGTTCATTGTTTCGCGAGTATATGTAAAACAGTTACACTTTACACACACCAGGTAGGAAAGTAGGATTTTTGCATTCACATTTTTAATAGGTCTTCATTTTTATTCTACAGTAGCTTTACATAAACTGTTTCCATACTGTACATATATGCATTCAATTATTGCGTATTATCTGTGTATGATTTTCTATATTGTTTAAGAAAAGTTATGTGCTACAATTGAAGAAAAATACTGACCTCACACTCAAAGCGGAGGTACACAGTATGGCACCATATGGAATGTTTACAATAAAACAACAAAAAAAGTCAATTTAAAAACAGTCAATTAGTCAATTTAAAAAAAAAGTAATCCAATCAATTAAGTAGTAATGGTGTAAAGGTTGATTATTCTGATCCAAATCTTATCCTATCCCTGCTAACAGTGATTATTTCCTTGATTGAAGAATTTTTTTTTAATAAATATACTTATATAATAACGAGCCGGTCTTTTGAACAGCTGTTTGTGTCATGACTTGGTCTATGGCGTGGTTTGTTCTCCCGTGGTGCAAATGAATTGGACCGGACATGGCGTGCAGGTGAGGACATGTTTAATATTTTAACTCAAAAGGCTCAAAAGGGTATAAACAAAAAGCGCTCACAGCGGAGGTAAAAACTTGACTATGAAAACAAAACTTGCACCAAGGCAGAAACTATGAACAATGAAACAAAAACACTAACTGTGGCATTAATAAACAAAAACTTACTTGGCATGAGAAAAAGCATGAAAAAGAGCAGCATGGATCATCAGCATGAGGGTGAACAGAGTGGCAGGAGTGTGATGTCGCCAGGGAGACTTCCTGGCAACAATCACTTTAAATAATAGTGACAAGATTAGTGAAAACAGGTGCGTGACTCAAAACGTGAAACAGGTGCGTGACATGACGATGTGAACCAGGTGAAACTAATGGTTGCTATGGTGACAAATAAAAGTGCCCAAAAATTCCAAGAACAAAACCGAACATGACTAAAACAAAACATAATCACACAGACATGACACTTTGAGAGGAACGTCTTCTCAAGATCCGGCTTCCTTCAAAGAGCTACAAATCCATCTCCAGGTGCAAGTGCTCGTGTTGAACACAAACATGTGCATAGATTAAAAACAGATACAGCGGTACCTTAACTCACGAGTATTTTGAGATACAAGCTGTCGCTCTTCTTTTTGTCGCGCTTTATGTTGCAAGTTTAAATTTAAATTTCCCCACCACTAGCTGGCGTAGTGAATGTAATGTCACAGTGAACCACGTAAGTGGTTATATAAATATCTGTTCTCACTCACTAGCATTAGCTTGTAGCTAGTGATGGACATAACTTTGTTGTTACAAGTATAGAAGGAAGAAAGTGAGTGTGAAGGATAGTGCTGAGAAGAAGTGGATTATATTCATTGAATTAAAGAAATAAATTATCACGCGTGTCGCTAGCTAACTTGGTGAAGCATTTGGAACGTAGCACTGTTAATCTGCATTATATATCCATCCATCCACCCAGAGGGCGCTGGAGCCTATCTCAGCTACAATCGGGCGGAAGGCGACTGAAGCAAAATGAATCGATGACGACAGCCAAGGACACTGAAATAATATCAAAACGGCAGACATTTATCCATGAAAATATAGTGATGCTGCTGATGCTGTATTTGACGGCAAAGCAGCTGAATGGAGGTACTGGTACTTTGGAAGTCTGTTCTCCCAGGAAAAAACGGCCGCCGCTGTACTGACGTAGGCAAATATCTACCAACCATTATTACTTCATAAAACTACTGTAGTTATTTGTAGTACATTCGATTGTATTCATAAAACTTTATACATCTATTAGGGGAAATGTAGGCGTTTTTGGAGAAACAAAACAGGATGACAACAAAACAACATGTATGTAAAATACAGTGAGATAAATATATAGAGACTAATATATTTAACATAATACAGAATATATTATGTGTATTATGGGAGAATATCATATTGTTTTTTACACTATTTGTCTTATCTAAAAGTTTGTTTTTCTTTTTAAAACGCATGTTCCATGTTAAAATTGGGATGTTTTTGGACGGGCCCAGCACAGACAAAATAGTGATAATTAAATACATTTTAATTTATCTCAGTGGGCTGTGTTGAATTGAGATGTTTTGAGTTATGTATGAGCTCTGTCGTAGAATTAATTAAGCTGGTAGATTGAGTTACTACTTTATTAATATTCAACTTGTTTTATTACCAAAAATTTGGGGTGGGCCCATCCATCTAAATATCGATAGTAAGTATAACAAGTTGGGTATTGGTATATCAGATCAGTACTGGCATAATGGGATCTACACTTTGTCTGCAAGAAACGCTTTCTCTTGCTTGTTCTCTTTCTCAATATCTGCCTGATTAATTTATGTGGACTTTTTTTGTTATAATATTTTGTAATACTGACATTTTATTTCAGAATTGTGTGGAGTTGTGTGCAATATTAGGAATTATTTTAAGTGTTTTATACTATTACATTCAAAAAGTTGTATTTATGGTGAAAACTTTTGTAATTACGGGGTGGGTAGAGCAGCCTTACCAGAAACTTGAGGGTTGCAGGTTCGCTCCCCGCCTCTTGCCATCGAAATCACTGCCATTGTGTCCTTGGGCAGGACACTTCACCCTTGCCCCCAGTGCCACTCACACTGGTGAATGAATGATGAATGATGGGTGGTGGTCGGAGGGGCCGTAGGTAGCCACGCTTCCGTCAGTCTACCCCAGGGCAGCCGTGGCTACAAATGTAGCTTACCACCACCAGGTGTGAATGAATGATGGGTTCTCACTTCTCTGTGAAGCGCTTTGAGCGTCTAGAAAAGCGCTATATAAATCTAATTCATATTATTATTACTATTAAAATATTGTCTTATGGTATAATCAGAATCAACTAACAAGAGGCAAATTCACCAAATATTCAATGATTAGTACATTCCTTAAGTCAAAATTATCGGTATTGATATCGGCAAAACTAGCCCAGTGTCACACCGCGGTGAGGGATGTCTTGTCTTGGTTTCTTCTGTCTTGTGATTTGCATGTTTTAGTTAGAAAAGTAACTCTCCTCTCGTTTCAGGTCACTTGCCCTTCCTTTTGTGTCATCAGTCTGACGTCATCCCTGTTCCCTGATTGTTTCCACCTGTTCCCTATTACCCTCATGTGTCTTATAAGCCCAATCCTCCCTTTGTTCTGTGCCAGATTGTCTCGTTTATTCGTACTATCTAGCATCCATGTCCATGCCTTGCCTTGTCTCCTACTTATGTTCCTTGATCTTGGATCCCTTTGTGGCTATTTTGAGTTTTCCTTGCTTCCTCCTCAGCAGAGTGATTTTTGTTATTGAGTTTATTCAGCCGAAGTGGTAAGTTATCAGTTATTTTTCATTCTTTCCTCAAATTTTTGAGTGACTATTTTTGTTAAACTTTATTAGTGTAGAATTTTTCATAGCTGTTGTTTCTTCCTCCTGTTGGAGCGTTTTTTGTTAATACATTTTATAGCATATACTGCGCCAATTATAGTTTGTCTTTGCTTTTGTGTTTTCCTCCGTTCGGAGTGATTTTCGGTTGTTCCTATTTTTTGGGTACATTTTTCGCTGATTAGTTTTTTGGTTAAATATAGATTTTGTATTCCTTGACTTTGGAGGTGAAAGGAAGCTGCCAAAATAAAAGCCTGTAAAAGTTCCCTACTCTGCATCTGAGTCCAATCCTTTTTACCAAGCCCTGACACCCAGTATAGGGGAAATAACTACAAAAGTACAATTATTTACCTAGCATGTTACAAAAAAAAACGATCAGTGAGAATAATAATACATAATGATTAGTACATACCATACAGTGATTACATATACATTGGAAGCAGACACCACAGTTGACATACTTCACACAAAAGTCATAATTTCTCCGTCATTGTTGGTCAGAAGCTAATGAAGATTTTGGCAAAATGAGGGTAATAAGTAATTTTTTTTGGTTTTTGGTTTTTCCTTTGTTGCGCATGGGTGCATGTTCGAGTGCCTGTTGGTCACAAATCACTGCAGGAATGTAGCAGCAGAGTGCGTCAAATACAATTATCCATCCATCCATCCATTTTCTACCGCTTGTCCCTTTCGGGGTCGCGGGGGGTGCTTATTTTGACAAAATAAACGCATGTTTTATTGTAAGTTTATGAGCATGAGTATGTATAGAACTATATAAAGAAGTATTATTTTGGTTTATTGCGTCAGAAAAAAATAACGTCAAAATGACAACAATTACATGGATCCGGGCACAACCGCACACGTCCTTGGTAGCAGTCATGGCGCCTGTTGTTTTTTTGTCCATACTCTCTTTATACATGTTGAACACCTGGGATGTGTGTGGCTGTGCCTGGACACAGGCAAATGCATTTGTTCTGACGTTATTATTTTTGCTTTATTTCCTCAGAAAAACTTAGTGTAAATATTGGTGTAATCATACTCCAGATCATAAACTTACAATAAAATTGCTTTTATTTCGGCAAAGTATAATTTTGCAGCCATATTAAATGCACTCTGCCACAACATTCACGCAGTGTTTAATTATCAGTATGCTGTCTAACACGTGACCGACGGTGCAATAACCTTAAAAAAAAAAAAAACACAGAACAACCAATTAAACGTATCATTCTCTTTTTGCCAAAATCCTCATTAGCTTTGGGACCAACAATCAAGGAGAAATTATGACTTTTGTGTGAAGTATGTCAACTATGGTGTCTGTCTCCAATATATTGTTTGTAATCACTGCGTTATATACACTATATTGCCAAAAGTATTTGGCCACTTGCCTCGACTCACATATGAACTTGAAGTGCCATCCCATTCCTAACCCATAGGGTTCAATATGATGTCGGTCCACCTTTTGACGCTATTACAGCTTCAACTCTTCTGGGAAGGCTGTCCACAAGGTTGCGGAGTGTGTTTATAGGAATTTTCGACCATTCTTCCAAAAGCGCATTGGTGAGGTCACACACTGATGTTGGTCGAGAAGGCCTGGCTCTCAGTCGCCAGTCTAATTCATCCCAAAGGTGTTCTATCAGAGTTCAGGTCAGGACTCTGTGCAGTCTAGTCAAGTTCATCCATACCAGACTCTGTCATCCATGTCTTTATGGACCTTACTTTGTGCACTGGTGCACAGTCATGTTGGAAGAGGAAGGCCAAGTGATTAGGACACCTGATTCTGATCATTTGGATGGGTGGCCAAATATCTTTCAAAGGTTTTGCTGTGGCGAGTCATGGCTTCCTAATTTCATTATCACCATTTTAACTTGAATACTGAACTAATGCTGCTTTTTACTGCAAAATATGTTTTAGATTAGTTTGGATTATTGGTGACACATGTAGAAAAGGTGCAATTCTGAAGCGAAGTTTTGTCAGGCAAATTGTATTAATTCTCTGTTACGGAGACTATGTATGCTTGCTTACCTCAATACGGTTGTCATTCATTGGCAGGCTAGCCTTCCCGGCTAACCTTTGGTTTCAAAAGATTTTCTTTGATGCGATGCAATTGCTTCCCGTATTTTTGGCATGTTTGCACGGCAAAAAAAAACTTTTCATTTTAAATAAATGTCTAATGAAGTGCAGTGTCGCTTAACGGCGGCTCCAAACTGGTGTCCAACATGGCCCCTTGTAGTCAATATTTGACCAAATATTAAGGAGATATTCTGGAACAGAGTTGTCCATACTCTCTCTATAGGCAGCTCTGGTTTGTACTTCACTTCATTGTCACCAAATAACTTTAGTATAAAAACAAACACTTTTTATTGACAAGTTTGTTTTATACTCAAACTTTCATTTATGATCCACATTTATGATACTAATCTCATGAAAGACGTTGAGATTAGTATCACACATCCACATATCTGCCAACGTAAACATTATGTATTGCCCAGAAGGCTTAGCACTTGAGACTGGAAATACAGAAATACCTCAACTTACGAGTTTAATTGGTTATGTGACGGAACTCTTAACTAGGGTTGGGTATCGTTTGAATTCGAACGATACCAATTCCGATTCCGATTCTTTGTTCCGATTCCGATTCCTTACGATTCTCAATTCCGATTCTTTTAAGAGGCAGGGTCAAAAAAAAGTTTAGGATATTTTAAATGAGCTAGCTAACCTACAGTCTTTCTGAATGAAATAGTCTGACATTCTCCATCAAATTTGAATTCTATTAACTTTTTTATGAACTTTACTATAAATTCCTCACATGGCTGTTTTCAACTAGAATATAAATATCAAATCTATGAACTTGAATATAAATATTATAAATTATTAATACATTTTCCCAGGGGTACACTTTCCTCAAGAGAGCTTTATTTTTGAAAACCTCATGAAAACACATTTACACACACAAGTGTATGATGCTGCAGGAAACCTCATGAAAACACATTTACACACAAGTGTATGATGCTGCAAGTACTTAAAAATGTTACCGTGCTCCCACTGATGGGATAACCTGGTGCAGAAAAGCAAATAAACAATAAGAAACAACTTGCAAAACACAGTCCAGATTAGCAGCAGGTACAGTATAAAATCAGAGACAGTTCTTGTTTAGGAAAATGACCATATCCGCTTTCTCAGGCAGGATGCTTGAGCGTTCTGGACAGATAGTGTCTCCTGCTGTGGAAAATACACGTTCGCTGGGTGTGGAAGAAGCTTGAACGCATAAATAGGAGAAAGCTAGATGTGACAGCAAAGGATAAGTCTTTTGTTGGTTCCACCGGACCACCACCATGTAGCAAGGTCGTCAGACATAAGTATCGGTGGAACGTCCTGGTACGTCTGCAGCTCTCTCTCCACTCGTTTCTTGATGGACATGGAGCTCTGTTAATTAGCGGTTATTTCTTTTTTTTTTGGAAAGTAAAGCCACACTTTCGACCGCCGACGCCCGCTATCCATGCTTGAGCTTGACTGACTCGCTCGGCTATGCTAACACTTCCGGCGGTGGGCGCTTCTTCGTTGGTGTTCAGCGTCTTCTTCTTCCGGTTCGGCGGACATATTCTTTTTCCGGTCGGCGGACTGGTATCAAAAATAGGAATCGAAATTTAAACTTTTGAATGATTCCGGGAGAATCGGAAAGTTAGTCCCGGTTCCAATCGATACTCGATACTCGATACCCGACCCTACTCTTAACTAAATTTTTTTTTATCTCAAATTAACATCGGCCAATGCAATGAATTTTAATAAATTTGATCAGTGCTTAACCCCTTCAAACATTTAACATGTAACATGCCTTTTAAAAAGAAAAACAAACCTTTAGATAAGAAATATCGTATACAAATACAATAGAATGTAGTACAAGCAAGTACAGTAATGTAATAATAATGTGCAGTATTTACCTTCGAGATTACCTCCTTCTAGCTGCTTTGTCGCCAAACACACCATCAGCAGCTTCTTCATATTTTCATGGATAAATATCCGCTATTTAGGTATTATTTTTAACATCCTTGGCTGATGTTATGGATTTATTGTGCTTCAGTATGGTGCAGACTAGGAGTGCTTCGCTCCAACTGCTTCACCAAGTTAGCTAGCTACACGCTCTGTCATGTTTTTGATTATTTCTTTCTCGATTTCAAAGATTATCATCCACTTCTTCTTCTCAGCACTGTCCTTTACACTCATTTTCTTATTTCCCATGCTTGGAAAAACAAGGTTATGCCCATCTCTAGCTATAAACTAATGTTAACTAGTAAGACCAGGTGTTTTGGTTGGCTCTTACGGGTTTCACTGTGACATTTGCTACGCCAACTAGTGGTGGGGAGGCTCATAACACAAATGTTTGCTTGTGACCTAAAGCATAACAATTAGCCGAGAGACAGCTCGTATGTCATCTAATCAGAATGCAGTCAGACAGCAGCTAGCTTACCACCACCTTGTAGAGCATGGCGTACTCAAAGTGCGCCATCTACTGGCTGACTAGGGAAGCAAGGAAAGATGCTATCATGTGTCCAAAGCATGACTAGAAAATCAATTTTCACCAAAGATTTGTGCACATAGATGGAGCTTATTGATGCTAAAATGTCAACATGTTCATCTATTTGGAGGGGATGCTTGTACCCACAGACCACCTGCATCACTTTCCCTATGAAGCAGACATCCTCAAATAAATAAGGAGAGTAGATGTAAGGAGGACGGGGAGTTTAATTTAATTTAACTTTAGATGTCATAATTTAAAAATTGAAAAAGCCAGCCTTTTTTCCAAAAATGTCGACGCCCAGAACAAGTATATTTTTAACAACAATAATAATACAAGAAGACTGGAGGTTTGTTTTGAAGCCTGCACTGACCTCTGGTGGTCACTCAGGGTTCTACCAAAGCTTGTTACTATAGTGGTTTCTATGACCATATATTTGACCCTAACCCCGTCAAACTATGCATGTAATGAGTGATCGCTACTAACAATGACGAGACTAACCAGCTTTACCTCAGAGAAAAACTTCCCAATGACGAAAATGACAGACAACAAAGCACGATTCAACTAGAAATATGACAGCAGCGACTTCAAAATGTAATGTTCTTTACTTTTATAACCGTGCTGCCCCTCCTGAACAGAAAATGTAGGTTGCCTTGTAGTTTTACATCTTTGAGACCGACATGAAGGACTCCTTCAACGTTTGACAGACAGGAAATTCTTCCTACTGGAACCATGATGCAGACCTCTTGGCATGACCTTATGTGGGGTCAGGTCTGGATTGCTCTGCCCTGCTCGGCCTGAGAGGGAAAAATGAAGCCAGGAACAACTTCCTGTGTGATTGACACATTCAAATACCACCAATCCACACAAGCAGGCCATTGCCTAAGTGTGTGCGCGTGTGCGTGCGTGTTATATAAGGCTGGGTATTGGCAATGACTGCATGATACATATCACCATACACTACAGCAGGGATCAGCAACCAGCGGCTCTGGAGCCATATGCGACTCTTTAGCGGCGCCCTGGTGGCTCCATGGAGCTTTTTCAAAAATGTATGGAAATGGAAAAAAAATGGGGTGAAAAATATGTTTTTTGTTGTGATATGGTTTTTGTAGGAGGACATACATGACACCAACTCTGTGGGCTTTCTTGTGTGGACTGTGACTCAACAGTTTGTTTGCATGCATAACTTTCTTCGACGCTGCCACAGAAAAACGGGTTTTATTAGACTGACCATACATCCTCTTTTCCCAGGACATGTCCTCTTTTGCGGGGCTGTCCGGGCAGGGTTTCTTGAAAGCCTCAAATGTCCGGCATTTTAAGTCAGGGTTGCGTGTATTTTCAATGTACGTCCAGGGTTAAGAAGGGGTTAAAATCATAACAAATTGTGAAGGTATGCGCACGCAACAGCATTCGTGAGGGAAGGACAGAGAGGGAGTGGATTGATTGACATACTTGCCAACCCTCCCCATTTTCTCGGGAGACTCCCGAATTTCTGTGCCTCTCCCGAAAATCTCCCGGGGCAACCATTCTCCCGAATTTCTCACGATTTCCACCCAGACAACAATATTGGGGGCGTGCCTTAAAGGCACTGCCTATGCGTGCCAGCCCAGTCACATAATATCTACGGATCTCTACACACGCAAGTGAATGCAAAGCATACTTGATCAGCAGCCATGCAGGTCACACTGAGGGTAGCCGTATAAACAACTTTAACACTGTTCCAAATATGCGCCACACTGTGAACCCACACCAAACAAGAATGACAAACACATTTCGGGAAAATATCCGCACTGTAACACAACATAAACACAACAGAACAAATACCCAGAACCCCTTACAGAGGCACTATAGAGAGTCTACTGACCAACTGCATCTCTGTCTGGACTGGAGCCTGCAGTGCCTCAGACTGGAAGTCTCTGCAGAGAGTGGTGAGTACGGCGGAAAAGATCATCAGGACTCCTCTTCCTCCTATCCAGGAGATCGCAAAAAGCCGCTGCCTGACCAGGGCTCAGAAAATCTGCAGAGACTCCTCCTACCCCCACCAAGGACTGTTTTCACTGCTGGACTCTAGAAAGAGGTTCTGCAGCCTCCGTAGCAGAACCTCCAGGTTCTGTAACAGTTTCTTCCCTCAGGCCGTAAGACTCTTGAACGCATCATAATTATCCCCTCAATTCCCCCCAAAAATGGATTAACTCGCTGGAAAATAAAGACAATACAACACACATCCATAAACGTGGATGCATATGCAAAAGTGCAATATATTTATCTGTACAGTAATCTATTTATTTATATCTGCACCTTATCGCTTTTTTATCCAGCACTACCATGAGCTAATGCAACAAAATGTTGTTCTTATCTGTACTGTAAAGTTCAAATTTGAATGACAATAAAAAGGAAGTCTAAGTCTGAGTTTAAGTCTAAGTCAACACTAACTCTTCCGGGACGCTACAATATACACCCCCGCTACACCTACCCACCCCACAGCTAATGTTTTAAAGGCCCATGGCCCATTCTAAAAATACTATTAAAATAAACAAAAACATAACAAAAGTAAAATAAAATAGCTTAAAGGTGAAATGTAATTTAGAAAAAGTTGCAATGTTGACTAATAAAACAAAGCTGTTTTTTTTCTTTCAAACTGTCATTGCGCAAAACATAATATTGAATCAAAATCAATGTTATTATGAATTATTGACCTATCCAAAGTTCCGATTACATCACATCAAATATTCCACTTTGAAAAATATTTTTGGTGGAAAATTTTGCATATTTTGTGTGTTTGCCATTAAAAAAACATAGTTTTGTTTGACAAAAAAGGGCAGAAAACAAACAAACAAAAAAACAAACAAAAAAAAGTCAAACATTTTGAAATGAGGAATAGATCTGAAGTTGATGTAGACTCCAGGGATTTAAGCGTTAAATATAAAATGTATGTATGCCCTGGCACACCATTATTATCATTTCATGACCAAAGCAAAACACTTTTTATACTGAAATAAATACACCTACAACTTATTAAATAAAAACAGAAAAAACTACCAGCAGCGGTAAAGTTTAGATCCATGAAGGAAAGAAGAAAGTGAATGAATGTTTATAACTTAATACATTTACATATGCATACAAATCTGTCTTCTTTGTTTATTATTTATTTTAATGAATTAAGTAACGTTTATGACAATCTTTTTCCAAAACACAATATAGAATGTGAGATATAACAGGATAATGCATACATTTATCATTTGTTTTCAAAACGCTTACAAAAAAGTGGGCCCCAAAAATGTACTTTGGGACCCCATTTTTATGACTTGATGGGGTCCATGGGAACATTTCTAGCACCAACACTGCTGTCAACAGAGGAGAAAAAATGCTTTATTTAAATAAATGTATTATTTATAAGGCAAGTTCAAGTATCATTTGCAAATTTTCACCTAGTCCCGGCCTTGGCGTGCTGCCCGCTTTGGCACACGTCTATGTGTCCTCTTTTTGGGATTTCAGAATATGGTCTGCCTAGGTTTTATGCCACTCCTTCTTTGTCTCATTTTGTCCACCAAACATGTTATGCTGTGCGTGAATGCTCAAAGGTGAGCTTTGTTGATGTTATTGACTTGTTGGAGTGCTAACCAGGCATATTTGGTCACTGCATGACTGCAAGCTAATCGATGCTAACATGCTATTTAGGCTAGCTGTATGTACATATTGCATCATTATGTCTCGTTTGTAGGTATACTTGAGCTCATTTAATTTCCTTTACTTATGTCCTCTGTGTATTTAATTTATATTTGCATGTCTCATGACACATTATCTCTATGTAATATTGGCTGCATTTCTGATATTTGTTAGTGTGCCATGTTGTTCCAGACCACAGCAAATGTTACCCAGCCTGCAAAGATTGTAATAAATCCATTAGAAGAAGACAACCTGTCGTTTCCTTTAAGTTGGACACACACATCTACACTTTTGGCCATTCTATGACAGTTATTCCCAGGAGTTATCACACCCTCTGAGAAGTTTGACTAATGTTTTCCAATGTTTAAAAGTGTGTGGAATAATTATTATATTTCAACATTTCTGTCAACAAAGATTTGTGTCAGCCTGCGACACATAGTGATTTTGATAGTAGGCTAAAATAGCCAATTAGCCACTTACATCATGTGTTGCCATCATTATAACACTTATATAAGTCTTTTAATATTTTACGGCTCCACACAGATTACTTTTTTGTATTTGTGGCCCAACATGGCTCTTTCAACATTTTGGGTCGCAGACTCTTGCAGTACAACATTGTGATATTACAAAATACACTAATGCGATATTCTAGATAGTTTAGTGATAAATGTAAAATGCAGCTTAAAATGCAAGTTAATCGATATTCATACATTAAAAAACAATATGCTATTATGATATTTTTCCACCCTTAATGTGAATTGGGAGGAGTGCTCATTTTGGAAATCATTATTATTTTTATTATTAATATTTTAGAATCCTTGGATTTTTTTGCCTTGAGGAGGCAAAAAAGAAGACAAAACAATCACATATAGCTGCTCTGATTACAATAATGATGGACTGGGCCAGTTTCAATTTCTGACCAGTAGAGGGCAGCAAAGTATTAGGGTTACATCAGATTACGTGTCAACCTGGTCATTGTTAATTGATCCAGAAAAAAAAACCCAGCATGAATGAACAATGTATTTTCAACTCGACACAAATGTTTAAAAATACTTAGTGTGATACTAATATTATATTATGTAACATTATATGTTTACAATATATTTTTAAACATTTTAAACTTTTAATTTTGCAAGAATGCAGCTGAGATAGGCTCCAGCACCCCGAAAGGGACGAGCAGTAGAAAATGGATGGATGGAACCATGCTTAGACTTTGCACTTTTTCCCTTTGATATTTAACTGAAAGCCAGGACCAAGATTGACTGACATACAAAAAAATTCACAAAAAATATATATCTTTAGATTTTTGGTAAAAATAATCTGCTAAAATTTTACAGTGCATTACTGTAATTGAAAAATAGCATCACTGTTAATTGTATGGCAGAACTGTTGTGCCACAGCTTTTTTAATCCTAAAATTGACAGTTGTTTTTATAGTGCATTACTGTAATGTAACAAATAACCACTGTTTCTTTATAGTAAAATTCTGGCAACTGAGCTGCCAGCTTTTCACCATAAAATCTACTGATTTTTTTTCACGGTGCGTACAAGTGGCAATAATCCTCCCAATGCAATCTTTTATTCTCAGTTTTTTTATTAATACTCATAAATAAAAGCCTGCATTTTAAGTCCTAATCATTCACTTGGGCTTACATTGTTCCTCTTTACAATGGCAATATGCACTAAACGTACCCTTTAAATGTCATATATATTACCGGTATGCATATATTAGTAAATGTGTGGGAGGGGGGGAGGTATTACTGATTAAGGCCTGAGGGGTTGGGGGTTGTTTAAGTAGGCTTTGATCCTGTGGAGGGTACCTTTATTAGTAGTCTTTTAGGAACAGAACACAGCCACACCAAGCAAAAAAAAGATGTTATAAATATATTTTAGTCAATGCGAAAGTACTTAATACTCTTACAGTGGCTTTATTTAATTCCTGCACAAAACACAAACAGGCACAGACAGATTGAAAAAAGCTTTAAGGGCTCAGTAATGGATTTAATAGAGCGTCTATCTTTACAGGCCTGATGTACCAAAGTGTACATTGTGTGTACAATAAATATACACAAACAGACAAAAAAAAGGTTGGGGGATAGCTGAGGGTTCCCAAGGTAACCTGCTTCTTGCACGGATGGAAGCGGAGCACCTGCACACTGTTTGCACAAGCAGCCATGATTGTTTTATCTTCCTGCTCTGGATTTGTACAGCTGGAATTGAGCACCAGGAAGACGTTGAAGAAGTAAAAACAGAAAGCGTCCAACCCTCAGAGTTAAGAGCAACAATCAAGACATCCATGAACCTCGGCCTGACGGTCACCTCCAGGCGATGGAACCCACAAGGACTGCTCATCAAAATAGCGAATGTGAATTGAAAGTCAAGGATGATAAAAAGTGCCAACAACAACAACACCTTTAGGCCGTTAAATGAATTCCTTTATATTTATTACTTCATATTTGAAATAGAACACCTCAAAGCTAAAGAGCACAGAAGTCAGAAGTTTTAATAAGTGGTACAGGTCAGTTTAGATTGGTACCGTGTACCTGAAAGTGTTTGTGTAGACAAAAAGATCACAACCAATGAAAGCAATAAATTAATCAACAACCAATCCAGAGAGAGCATAGTAAACCTTAGTAGTTCTAGTTGAATCCTATGGTTCCATCCTATGTGTCCATCATATGGTTCTGAATGGTCTAATGAGATCAATCACAATGTAAGAATGTCTAAACTCATACTTGCCAACCCTCCCGGTTTTACCGGGAGACTCCCGGTATTCAGCGCCTCTCCCGATAACCTCCCGGCAGAAATTTTCTCCTGACAAACTCACGGTATTCAGCCGAAGCTGGAGCCCACGCCCCCTCCAGCTCAATGCGGACCTGAGTGGGGACAGCGGCGACAGTCTGCTTTCACGTCCGCTTTCCCACGATATACTGTAGAATGATCAAGGGCGAGTTCTTGGTTTCTTATGTGGGTTTTTTGTTAGGCAGTTTCATTAACGTCCTCCCAGCGCGGTAACAACACACAACAACAGCAGTCACGTTTAGTCTACCGTAAAGCAGTTTGTCTGCCGTAAACAGCAATGTTGTGGCACTCTTAAACAGGACAATACTGCCATCTACTGGATAGCCTCCGGAACACTGAAATTCAAGTAATTATTTTATTTATATGTATAATAAAATAAATATATATATATATATATATGTATAACTAGAATTCACTGAAATTCAAGTATTTCATATATATATATATATATATATATATATATATATATATATATATATATATATATATATATATATATATATATATATATATATATATATATATATATGAAATACTTGAGTTGGTGAATTCTAGCTGTAAATATATACTCCCCTCTTAACCACGCCCTTAACCATGCCCCCGCCCCACCCCGACCACGCGCCCCCACCTCCCAGTATCGGAGGTCTCAAGGTTGGCAAGTATGCTAAACTCGACATTAAAGACAAGAATTGTGAGGCCTTTTGGATAACAAGCTGAAATGTCCTGAAGCACAAAGAAGTTCAGTTAACTATCAAGCCTTCAAAGACAAGTAAGCTGAACCTCTTTTTTTCTGTCTGGATCATTTAGCCTGTTCCGGGGTGGATTCTAGTCCACAAGTCTACATCCAGGATTGGAAAAAAAAAAGATCCCTTTTATTCTCACAAGTAAAATGTTTACAGCTGGATTTGTCTTATGTGTTCAACCAAATTCTTGGGGAGCTGAGGCAAACAAGAAAAACATAAAATCATCATTTTGTTCAGTGAAGCGCTTATGTGTGGGCAACCATGAGGGCAGTGTCTCGCTCTGGGAGGGAAGAAGCAGGGTTTAAACCAAGAATAATCCAGTTACTAAGCACTCTTGAGTCAATCAAGACCGACAAGTATGGGTGTTTCGATAAAACATTTTCACTTCCAAAACAATACCGATATTGTAGTGTTGGCTGATACCACAAGGTTTGTTCAAGTGAAATTAGTCAGAGAACAATGGTAGGTATGGAAAACACTAACTTATTTATTATTAATCATCTGGAATGGATGTATGCTGTCATCGAGTTGAAGTGGAGTGGTCACAATTCATGAAGTTAAGAGGCCTACTGAAACCCACTACTACCAACCACGCAGTCTGATAGTTTATATATCAATGATGAAATCTTAACCATGCAACACATACCAATACAGCCGGGTTAACTTATAAAGTGCAATTTTAAAATTCCCGCCACACTTCCGGTTGAAAAACTCCTTTGGATATGATTTATGCGCGTGACGTCACAAAAGCAACGGAAGTGGTTGGACCCCATCGGACCCGATAGAAAAGCCTCTTGTTTTCTTCGTACATAGTTCTGTGAGGTCTGGTTGCTAAGTTAGCTTCAATGGCGTCGTTAGCACAGCATTGTTAACCTTCGCCAGCCTGGAAATCATTAACCGTGTATTTACATGTCCACGGTTTAATAGTATTGTTGATTTTCTATCTATCCTTCCAGTCAGGGGTTTATTTATTTTGTTTCTATCTTCATTTGAGAACGATGCTATCGCGCTAGCTCAGTAGCTAAGTTTGTCACCGATGTATTGTCTTGGAGATAAAAGTCACTTTAAATGTCCATTTCGCGTGCTCGACTCTCATTTTCAAGAGGATATAGTATCCGAGGTGGTTTAAAATACAAATCCGTGATTCACAATAGAAAAAGGAGAGAGTACATAGTTCTGTGGGGTCTGGTTGCTAAGTTAGCTTCAATGGCGTCGTTAGCACAGCATTGTTAACCTTCGCCAGCCTGGAAAGCATTAACCGTGTATTTACATGTCCACAGTTTAATAGTATTGTTGATTTTCTATCCATCCTTCCAATCAGGGGTTTATTTATTTTGTTTCTATCTTCATTTGAGAACGATGCTATCGCGCTAGCTCAGTAGCTAAGTGTGTCACCGATGTATTGTCTTGGAGATAAGTCACTTTAAATGTCCATTTCGCGTGCTCGACTCTCATTTTCAAGAGGATATAGTATCCGAGGTGGTTTAAAATACAAATCCGTGATTCACAATAGAAAAAGGAGAGAGTACATAGTTCTGTGAGGTCTGGTTGCTAAGTTGCTAAGTTAGCTTCAATGGCGTCGTTAGCACAGCATTGTTAACCTTCGCCAGCCTGGAAAGCATTAACCGTGCATTTACATGTCCACGGTTTAATAGTATTGTTGATTTTCTATCTATCCTTCCAGTCAGGGGTTTATTTTTTTTGTTTCTATATGCAGTTAAAGCACGATGCTATCACGTTAGCTCATAGCTAAAGCATTTCGCCGATGTATTGTCGTGGAGATAAAAGGCATTGAATGTCCATTTCGCGTTCTCGACTCTCATTTTCAAGAGGATATAGTATCCGAGGTGGTTTAAAATACAAATCCGTGATCCACAATATAAAAAGGAGAGTGTGGAATCCAATGAGCCAGCTTGTACCTAAGTTACGGTCAGAGCGAAAAAAGATACGTCCATCACTGCCTCTCAAGTCGTTCACTGTAACGTTCCTCATCTACGAATCCTTCATCCTCGCTCAAATTAATGGGGTAATCATCACTTTCTCGGTCCGAATCTCTCTCGCTCCATTGTAAACAATGGGGAATTGTGAGGAATACTAGCTCCTGTGACGTCACGCTACTTCCGGTACAGGCAAGGCTTTTTTTTATCAGCGAGCAAAAGTTGCGAACTTTATCGTCGATTTTCTCTACTAAATCCTTTCAGCAAAAATATGGCAATATCGCGAAATGATCAAGTATGACACATAGAATGGATCTGCTATTCCCGTTTAAATTTTAAAAAATAATTTCAGTAGGCCTTTAAGCTCATGACACAGTATCTTTAATAATACAGACACATTTGTTGCTGGATACTTTCTAATACACTTCTGCATTGGAGACTTTGTACCAGTAAGTGATATGCTACTCTAATTATTTGAGACTTGTTTATATTAACAAATAAACTGTTTTAGACTGAAATATTGTTCAATTAGGGAAACCTAGTATGTGCTATTGTGTACTTGGGGTGGCGTGGCTCAGGCGGAAAAGCGGCCAACCAGAAACTTGAGGGTTCCTGGTTCAAATCCACCTAGTGACTGCCGTTGTGTCCTTGGGCAAGACACTTCCCCCACCTTGCTCCCAGTGGCACCCACAATAATGTAAATGTAGCTTAAATGTTGATAATGGGTTCCACTATGTAAAGCACTTTGAGTCAGTCAAGAAAAAGCGCTAAATAAATATAATTAACTTCACTTCTCTGCTTTTGTGACTAAAATACAAGAAAAGACCAACCTTGTGTGCCTATTGGAGGACATTTAGATGTTAACTGTCTGTGCAGATTTGCACAAGTAAACACTCTGCAGGACTGCTTGTACCGGATATTATATCACACATTTTACATGCAAGCAGGTGTTATCTAATACATTTTTGCTGATTCTGGACCTATATCAATATTGGATCAGGAAGCCCACACCAACAACCAATTACAGCTGCAGTCACTTAGGAAGACTTGATGTCAGAATCAAACTTTACAGAGCAGCAGTTGTGTTCATTACAAGACAAGTTTAACCCTCCTGAAGATCTCCTGCATTTCCTGTAAGTTCCAATAATGTCGGAACACTTCCTGATTCTCAGGCTGGCGAGGAAGGAACCGGAGTCTGGTCACACGGTGCTCGCCACTTCCCCTCAACTCAGACCCACCCTCCATCTCCTTGCAGCTTTTTCACTCAAGCTGTGGCCCTCATGGACTCACTCCAATTAGCTTTGACCTCCTGAAGGAGAACAACTTATAGGTTGTCTCACACAGGCAGGATGTTCTCCACATAACACATGCTTGGGCTTCTCACTGGCACAAAAACACTCTCCAGATAGTTGTAGCCTGTCTTTATGATCTGGAATTTAATGAGGAGGAAGTTGTACTTTTGGAATCTACGATAAATCTTAAACTAAATTGTAAATTGGTGCAAAACATTACATACATACAAACCTGAAATAATTCAAATTTTATTATTAATGTCAGGAAGCCTGGAATGCGAGGCAAGTTGTGTGTGATTCTTTGGCAAATCCAGCACAGGGGAAATGGCAAGTACAACAATCAAGCACAACACAAATTGAGCACAAGGCTAGTCCAGTCCAAAAGGTAGCGCTAGAACTAAAGGCAAAGTAAAATGCTTGAAAAGATAGTCCAAAAGTTACAGCCTTTAGATAGACCCCTTTTTTGGTCTCCCCCTTATTTGCTCTGTCCCCCTCTCCTGCCTGGAGAGGATACCAGGTGGCCTTGGTGTCATGATCTGGTAGTTCTGCTGCAGCCTGCCAACTTTTTGTTGCAGGACCTGATTTTTGGGTCACGGGGCAAAGCCACCTTTGCACAAACCTGTTACCCATTTCCTCCTGACTACTTAAGCTCTCCAGTCCATCCAGTCGGCGCCATGCTTCACCCTTCCAGTTGTGTTCATCTCCTTTGCTTTGGCTTCACGCACGCTTCTCGTTCCTGTGACTCATTCCCGGCGTTGCCGTCTAGCGCTAACTGTTTCTTCGCCTCACCTTTTGAGTGCAATTTCTGTTTCTCCACCTTTTGACGTGCATTCTTTGTTATTTCCCCTCACTCCTTTTTGAGTGTTTTTTTTTATTTATTTGTATTATTTTTTTCTCTGCGTTGAGGTCCTAAGCAAAGCACATTGTGACACAGGATTCCTTTCTGGAAAGGGTACCAGTCTGGAGGAGGTGTGAGCTGACCCGAATTGAGACCCATGATGGACTACTCCTTAATGGACCACTCTTAGGACCCGAAATGGACCACTCTTCCATGCACAGTCATCTCTGCGTAGCTGACTGGATGAGACTGGAAGAAGATATAATGATGTAGCCCTGCAGGCTCATGCTTTCTCTTTGGCTTTTTTGTGACACTATCTTCCAAAAGAAGGCCAAAATGGACAGGAAGTTCAAAGCAGTGAGACTCAATCAGGATCTGCATCATTACTTGTCATTATTAACAATACAGTGGTACATCGGGACACGAGAGTTCAGATTCACAAGTTTTCGGGATAAAAACTGTCAACTAATTGTTATGCTTTAGGTTACAAGCAAACATTTGTGTTATGAGCCTCCCCACCACTAGTTGGCATACTGAATGTCACAGTGAACCCCATAAGTTATGGCCAAAACTCTGGATCTTTCTTGCTAGCTTTACCTTTTAGCTAGAGATGTGTTTCTAATCATTGGAGGGAAGAAAGTGAATATGAAGGAAAGTGCTACAAAGAAATGGATGCTATTCACTGAAAGAAATAATCAAAAACATGACAGAGCTTGTAGCTAGCAAACTTGGTGAAGCTCATCTGTAGTATACTGAAGCAGAATGAGTCTATAACACCTACCAAGGATGTTAAATTATATCTAAACATGTATCCATGAAAATATGGAGAAGCTGCTGATGGTGTGTTTTACGGAGAAGCAGTTGGAACAAAATACTGTAGAAGTTCACTCTCCAAGGTAAATACTTTACATTATTATTACATTACTTCATTAAACTACTGTACTTGTTTGTACTACCTTGCATTGCATTGTTTTCATACAATATTGTTATCTAAAACATTGTTTTTCTTTTAAAAGGGCATGTCACATGCTAAAATTGTGCTGTTTTGAGGGCTAAGCACCAACAAATTAATTTTGATTTAATTATTAATGTCCGATACAAGCAGTCCTGCAGTGTGTTTAATTGTGCGAAGCTGGACAGCTAGTTAACATCTAAATGTCCTCCAATAAGTGTTTTTTTTTTCTTGTATTTTACTCAAGTCATTTACAAAAAGGAAACATGGTAGGCTATAGACTACTAGGACCTAGCTGCTCCACAACAGCTAAGCTACATAGTAGCACACAAGCTAGACATACATAAGAAGTGTCCTTGATTGAATAACATTGCAGTCTAAAACAGCACATTTGTCAAAATAAACAAGTTCTAAATAACTAAAGTTACATATTACTTAAACATACAAAGCCTTCAGGACAGAAGCATATTAGAAAGTTACCAGTAACACACGTGTCCGCATCATTCAACTTAATGCATCATGAGTTTATGAATTATTGTGGCCACTAGGTGTTGTTCAAAAGCAATTATCACTCCACTTCAACTTAAAGACAGCATAAGCCCTTTTAAGATGGTTAATAATAAACAAGTTATAGTGTTTTGTATACCTAATGTTGTTCTCTGTTTCACTAACTTGACATGATCAAACCTTTTCTAATATTCCGCTCTAAAAAATAATGAAAGTATGTATGATTCATGCTGATATTGTATCGGATTAAAATCGGTATCGGCTAAAATTTAAAGCTCCGAAATTGGTATCATATCAGAAGTGACAAAGTTGAAATCCCTAATCAGGTAAATATAAGTATGAATGTATTTCATCTTGTTAATCTTTCATATTAGGGGATGTAAAACTTATGTTTACACTTTAAAATGTCACTCAATGTTTTACACCTATAATACGAAAATACTGTTTATAACGGGGACAATTTGACCCTGGAACAGATTAATTCTATTTCCATGACTGCCTATAGGAGTGTGCTGGTATAGTTCGTACTGAAAAAAGTGTAGTAAAAGTGATCCCACCCTCAAACGCTTCCATAAATCATTCATGCCATCCACCAACTTGCTGACAAAGTATTGTGGTTATGCGCCATGTGCGGCGTGTAGCAGCATCATTGAATGCTGCCAGCGTGGACCATTAGTGACCTGCTGCTACTCACTGCTGGCACCAGACCACACGCTGCTGCATTATTAACCAACCACCTTGTTTACGCCATTGTCACTATGATACAAACGCATGCGTCGTTTACTCTCCTGTACACACACAATCTCACACACACACACACACACACACACACACACACAATCCATGAGCACATAAGGCTAAAAAAATTGGCACTGTAATTACGCGGGCAACAGTGCTGGCATTTAATGTAAAGGGCGGTTACTAGGCAACCAGCAACTGGTGGACTGATATTCAATTACTGATTATTTAATAATTAATTAGGGATTATGAATCATTAATTGAGAAGTGTTGGGTAATTTACTGCCGTGTGTAAATGGTAGCCAGTCCACTGCCTACACCTAAGTGTGTGTGTTTCTGTGTGTGCGTGTGTGGGTGTGTATGGGGTGCGGGGGCTTCGGGAGTCTCGTCTCTTTGTACATGCTCACTGAGCTGAAGTCCCACAATATTTCATGATGGTTTAGGCTCCAAAGTTTGTTTTTACTACAGTTTTGTTGTTGCAGGTTTTACTGCAGTACAATAAAATGTGATCGTCGTCGGCGGTCACTCGAAACGAGTATGACTGTCCTCCGTAGGAGGACGCCTGTGCGTGGAATCTTTTAATGTGGGGAGACTGGTGCACGGTCAGCCACCACACAGTCCTTGGCATTGAGCGGGCCAGGGTCCAGTGGCATGGAAACCAAGACGACTGGGGACCCGTCTTTGCTGCAGCCTTCATCCGCCTTCCCAGCCGTTGTGGTGCATTCCGCTGCCGCCATCTTCCGCCTGGTCCACCGTTGAGGCGGTTTTCACTATTCGCCCATAGCTGGGGTTATTTACCCATAGCTGGGACAGGGGTTGACTGGGCACCAGGGCATATCCACACACCGGTGGGCCTGCATGCCCCGTCTCTGGGGCCCCCTGCTGCTCCGAGATCCCGTACAACTTAGCCTGGAACCGCGAGGTTCCAGTTACCGTGTGTGGCCACGAGGAGGCATGTACGAGTCTTGACAATGGAGAGGCTATGTACCGGCTGAGGAGGCTTATGCACTCGGCTCCTCTTTTCGCCCTCTGAGACAGAGGGCTAGCCGGCGGCACTAGCTGAAAGCAATGAGTATCAGGCAGAAGCAGCATGCAGCATAGCAAGCAAAAGCGGCATGCAGCATGCACTAACTACAGGTACTACTACTCCAAGGCTACTGCACTAGACGCATCACATCGCCCTGTGCGATGTTTTCTGCACACACACACAATGTGATATCATAATATACATTCAGACAAGCTTTATCAGTTCCCTTTTCCTGCTTGTATTTAACGTTACAGTGTAAGAGGACTGTTATTCTCCATGTTGGCATGGAAACATTAATGAGAGGGCTGAAAAGTATGTGTGTGTGTGTGTGTGTGTGTGTGTGTGTGTGTGTGTGTGTGTGTGTGTGTGTGTGTGTGTGTGTGTGTGTGTGTGTGTGTGTGTGTGTGTGTGTGTGTGTGTGTGTGTGTGTGTGTGTGTGTGTGTGTGTGTGTGTGGCAAGAGAAGAGGAGGATGAAGCTGAGAGGTAGGCCAGAGGCATGTGTGGGAGATTTTGAGTGGGCAGAGAGAAAGCAAGGGAGGTGGGATGAAGAGGAAGAGATGAGGGGGAAGAATGGTAGAAGGGATGAAAGGATGGATGGATGGATTAGATGTTTGGATGAAAGGGTGAAAGGATGGATGGATGGATGGATGGATAATGAAAATATGGATGAAACTACAGATGTATGGATGGATGGATGGATGCATGCATGGATAGAAGAATGAAATGATGGATGGAGCTAAAAAGAAGGAGCAGAAAAAATGTTCATCATCTTAAGTACTACACAAACATAGGTTGTTATTAAAGCCTTTTAAATGTTTAAGCAAATGTTATAAATGTAAACATCTGATGGACTTGAATACAAAATGTGCATTTAATATGTCACCAGTAGGGTTATGAACATATGATTACGGTATTTACCGGACTATAAGCCGCTACTTTTTTCCTACACTTTGAACATTGCGGCTTATAAAACAGGGCGGCTAATTTGGGGATTTTTCTTTGCTAACGGCCATAATGTTTTGTTTTCAACAAATAGTTTTCACTGACAGAAACACTGAAAAAGTGTGTTATTGTTTTTGCCATGTGCTATCTTTTGGACAAGTTCACTCACTGCATGTGCTGCGGGTTGAAAATGTACTTCCTGTTTTGTGCCTTGTACCAGAAGTAAAACTGTCCTCGAAAAGGATTTTTCATTCACCGCTCCAAGCAACGTTTGTAAGTTTTACAATATAACTAAAACAATTCATACTTAATAAACCATGACGTAACTACGTGTGATGCCTGTAGGAGTATTTTCATGCACTTTTGTATGTGCTATCGTGATGTAATCAAGTTAGCGTCGTTAGCATTAGTGAATTTGCTAACACATTTGCAAGTGCCTGTGTTAGTGCTATTAACTTACACTTGCCATTCTTTTTGTATTGTTTCAGTTTTAAAAATTCATCAAAATGTCACCATGGACTTATTTAGTCCGTTTAGCTGATTGTATAGCTAGCTTCCGCAGCTAGTGGGTACATTTCAATAACTTTTGTTTGAACAGCCGTTTTACTGCCGTGTAACAGGCACCATTTGGAAACAATTAAGGTATGTAAATAAACATTTACAAAGTATTTTGTACCTGTATGTACAGTATCTGCAGTTTATGGACTGTTGCGACTAATATATGTGCAAATATATATTTCTTCTAAAATTTTGTGGGTGTGGCTTGAATAAAGGTGCGTTCTATAGCCCGGAAAATATGGTAAATTATTATTATATTAGAAGAATATTCATGATGTGCAACTCTAACCCTGTCGATGGAAGGTTGGGCCTTCTATGCACAAATACTGTACAAATAAACTATAACTTGTCTTATTGTTTTAATACAACATTTAAAGTTAATACATACGGTAAATAAAAAATACTTTCAAAATTGTATTCGAAGGGCACCAATAATGAATTTGGTCTTTTCTGACATATAAATGTTGTGACAATGTTGAATAATCATGTTCAACAATGCCAAGTTGTCACATCATAAGGTTGATGCATTTTGGTGTGACATCAGCCAATGTGCTGTGTTTTAGGCTATGAGGAAATACAAAAAAGGTAGGATAAAGTATTATTTTCATCTAATCTTGGTATGCGCATAATAAGACCGACGTGACATAAATGTTTTTGGGGGGATTGGAGAGTGTGTAAGTGTACCTAATGTTGTGACCGGGTGAATACATATATTGTTTATTAAGCTTATTTTCAACTGTGTCTCATGGGAAAAAAATAGCATCGACAACTTGAATATATATATTGTACAGTTTATATTTTCAAAAAGATAAATTATGATATTTTTGGTGAGGGTGGGGCATAGTTACATTTGCAATCTGGGAGCGCTTCCGCAAACATCTTGCAGACAGAATCAAAAACAGGTCGTAAAAATGACTGTGGTGCAAAATGGACACAAAGCGTACTCAATACACATTGTCTAGACCATAAGGAAGTGTTTTAAATGTAGATTAAAATCATCATAGGTGCCTTTAATTTAATTTTACTTTAAAAAAAATGTAACTCCACTGCATGTACAAAGCAGGACAGGACACAATCCAATCCTCTAGCAAATTTAATAGGATTTTATGCTAAAATTAATGCATTGTATTTACTGTAAAAGCTTTCATTAATTTTGTATTTTAATTAACAAATGTGATGAAATCAATGCAGCTGGGCCTAAACCTACTAATCCTAAAAGCTGCAGAATTACTGCAAAAATATAATGATTGAATCCAAAGACATCAAGAGTAAAAAACAAAAAAATATATTATTATAACATTAAAGTCTACATTCATCACAATAGGGGCAGCACGGTGGCAGAGGGGTTAGTGCGTCTGCCTCACAATACGAAGGTCCTTAGTAGTCGTGAGTTCAATCCCGGCCTCGGGATCTTTCTGTGTGGAGTTTGCATGTTCTCCCCGTGACTGCGTGGGTTCCCTCCGGATACTCCGGCTTCCTCCCACCTCCAAAGACATGCACCTGGGGATAGGTTGATTGGTAACACTAAATTGGCCCTAGTGTGTGAATGTGAGTGTGAATGTTGTCTGTCTATCTGTGTTGGCCCTGCGATGAGGTGGCGACTTGTCCAGGGTGTACCCCGCCTTCCGCCCGATTGTAGCTGAGATAGGCTCCAGCGCCCCCCGCGACCCCGAAGGGAATGAGCGGTAGAAAATGGATTCATCACAATAGATCATGGTTTTGGACAATTTCCTACTTCCTTTTTTGTACATCTGTATTAAAAAAGTTTGTAACTAAAAATAAACATGATTGCTATTTCGACATGTCTGTCAAGTAATGGATACATGTGAAAACATTCATATTTTTTTTATAAATAATTTTTTTAATCAAATGTACATTTTTAAAAAGGAAAAAAATACTATATTATATTATTATTATTAATATTATACTAATATTACTAATAATTTTGGAATAGTAGTATTTAAAAAAATATTTTTTTTAGTAACAAAACACGAAAAAAATTTACAAAACCCAAAACCAGTGAAGTTGGCATGTTGTGTAAATCGTAAATAAAAACAGAATACAATGATTTGCGAATCCTTTTCAACTTATATTCAATTGAATAGACTGCAAAGACAAGATATTTAATGTTCGAACTGGGAAACTTTGTTATTTCATGCAAATATTAGCTCATTTGGAATTTGATGCCTGCAACATGTTCCAAAAAAGCTGGCAATAGTGGCAAAAAAGACTGAGAAAGTTGAGGAATGCTCATCAAACACTTATTTGGAACATCAGGTTGGTGCCATGATTGGGTATAAAAGCAGCTTCCATGAAATGCTCAGTCATTCACAAACAAATGCGTGAGCAAATTGTCAAACAGTTTAAGAACAACATTTCTCAACGAGCTATTGCAAGGAATTTAGGGATTTCACTATCTACGGTCCGTAATATCATCAAAAGGTTCAGAGAATCTGGAGAAAACACTGCACGTTACGAGAGAATGCCAAGAGTGTGCAAAAGCAGGATTCAGAGCAAAGGGTGGCTATTTTGAAGAAACTAGAATATAAAACATGTTTTCAGTTAATTTACATTGTTTTGTTGAGTACATAACTCTACATGTGTTCATTCATAGTTTTGATGCCTTAAGTGACAATCCACCATGTAAATAGTCATGAAAATAAAGAAAATGCATTGAATGAGGTGAAAGTGTGTCCAAAGTTTTGGCCTGTACTGTATATAATGTATTGTTATATACAGTATGTATATATATATATATATATATATATATATATATATATATATATATATATATATATATATATATATATATATATATATATATATATATATATATATATATATATATATACATGTGTGTGATATATATATATATATATATATATATATATATATATATATATATATATATATATATATACATGTGTGTGTGTGTGTGTGTGTGTGTGTGTGTGTGTGTGTGTGTGTGTGTGTGTGTGTGTGTGTGTGTGTGTATTTATGTATATACTGTATATATAACGCATTTCTTTTTCAAAATGCAGTTATTTAAAAAAAAAAAACTATACTGCTAGACTTTTGACAAAAATAAGAAAGTTTGATCATATTACGCCTATACTGGCTCACTTGCACTGGCTTCCTGTGCACCTAAGATGCGACTTTAAGGTTTTACTACTTACGTATAAAATACTACACGGTCAAGCTCCTGCCTATCTTGCCGATTGTATTGTACCATATGTCCCGGCAAGAAATCTGCGTTCAAAGAACTCCGGCTTATTAGTGATTCCCAGAGCCCCAAAAAAGTCTGCGGGCTATAGAGCGTTTTCTATTCGGGCTCCAATACTATGGAATGCCCTCCCGGTAAAAGTTAGAGATGCTACCTCAGTAGAAGCATTTAAGTCTCATCTTAAAACTCATTTGTATACTCTAGCCTTTAAATAGACTCCCTTTTTAGACCAGTTGATCTGCCGTTTCTTTTCTTTTCTTTTCTACTCTGCTCCCAACCCGGGGTGGACCGCTAGCCTGTTCATCGGATGGGGACATCTCTACGCTGCTGACCCGTTCATCGGATGGGGACATATCTACGCTGCTGACCCGACTCCACTCGGGATGGTTCCTGCTGGCCCCACTATGGACTGGACGTTCGCTGATGTGTTGGACTTTCACAATATTATGTCAGACCCACTCGACATCCATTGCTTTCGGTCTCCCCTAGAGGGGGGGGGGGGTTACCCACATATGCGGTCCTCTCCAAGGTTTCTCGTAGTCATTCACATTGACGTCCCACTGGGGTGAGTTTTCCTTGCCCGTATGTGGGCTCTGTACCGAGGATGTCGTTGTGGCTTGTACAGCCCTTTGAGACACTTGTGATTTAGGGCTATATAAATAAACATTGATTGATTGATTGATACTAAAATATACACAAGTATTATATTATTATAGTTATTATCATACTATTATCAAAGTATAATTTGGGTCGATCTCTTGTAATACTTTTGTAGCAGTAATTAGTATTTTTTTTTTAATATATATTTTTAAGCAGGAAAAACAATTTTGCATGCATATTTTTTTCAAACAAAACTGTACTATATTTTGGAATAGGTTATATTATTACCATTATTATACTAGTATCAAAAAACTATTTTAGTCAACATAGTTTAATGATTTGGTAGTAGTAGTAAACTATACTGTATTATATACTACCATGATATTATTATTTTGCTATTATCCAATCACAATTTGAGTTAATCCACTGTAATAATTTGGTTGGAGTAATAATAATAATAATACCTGGGATTTATATAGCGCTTTTCTAAGTACCCAAAGTCGCTTTACATGTTAAAAACCCATCATTCATTCACACCTGGTGGTGGTAAGCTACTTTCGTAGCCACAGCTGCCCTGGGGTAGACTGACGGAAGCGTGGCTGCCAATTTGCGCCTACGGCCCCTCCGACCACCACCTATCATTCATTCAACATTCATTCACCGGTGTGAGTGGCACCGGGGGCAAGGGTGAAGTGTCCTGCCCAAGGACACAACGGCATGGTAAGAGGCGGGGAGCGAACCTGCAACCCTCAGGTTTCTGACACGGGTGCTCTACCCACTATGCCATGCCGCCCCGAGTAGTGTAACAGTTCCTCCTTTTTAAAATCATCCGGAGTGATAAAACCGGAGGCAAAAGAGAAGTTGTGGAAAGAAAGAAATGTACACCAGTTTGAGCAACGGCACAAGCGAGAGAAGCATAAAGGTGGTGAGGGAAAAGAAAAGAAAAGAAACGAAAAAACAAAATAGAAAAAACAGAACGTTGACCGTCAATAGAAAGCTGAGGAGGAAGTTGAAAAGAGAGGCAGATTAGTGAGGTATCGCTTTCCTTTTTTAACGCCCGCCGACACACACACACACACACACACACACACACACACACACACACACACACACACACACACACACACACACACACACACACACACACACACACACACACACACACACAGTACCACGATGTGTGTTAATGGTAAATGCTCAGAACAGGCACTCTTTCAGCATGTGTGTGATTTTACGCTAATGATAAACTTTCTTGAGTTTCTCATTTTATTTCAGATGTTTGCATTTGGAGATTAAATTATAACATAACTATAACTTTTCATGCAATAGTGTTTTTTCAAGCATGTTCTGAAAAAGCTCAGGCTTTGCTACGCATCTTAAAATAAAGCTCTGCCAATTATCTGTCAGTCAGTTAAAGACGTGGGAGCTGTAAAGTTTGATTATGTTGTTTTTCCATCAGTATATAAGATAACCTAGCATGATGCTAAAATGTAATATTAGCATGTAGCATTACATGTTAGCATTGCTAACGTTTGTGCCCTACCCCTTAAAGTGAATACACCATATAACCACATAATATGCGGTTATACTTGGAAGGGTCAGGGGTCATGCGATGTCAGGAAGACATAATAGTGCCCGTTTACTGACAAACGGCATGGAAGCTGCCAGGGGTCAGACCAGAGAAGACGTAAAGTGGCGGACAGTTTAACGGCGGGCCTGCTGTTCGTTGGGTCTGTGTTTGTGTCTTGTGTCGAGAGTTCTGGGCACATTGGCTAACGACCTCATGAGGGGGTCTCAGCCTCCTTAAAAGGTAAATGTTTGATTATAGAGGCATCCTGCTTTAAAACCTCGACCTCCACTGCGTGTTTATCGTCTGTGTTTTTACAAGCTATCAATTAGAGCGTTGCTATAAGGAGTGTTAGCTACTGTACACACTAAAAAATGTTGGGTTGTAAAATAACCCCATTTTAACCCAACTGCTGGTTCAGAAAAGGACAAACCCTTTATTTGAGTTATTTTAACTCAACCTTTTGGGTTAATTTTTTGAATGCAACTTTTGAGTTGATTTATTTAACCAAAAAGTTGAGTTATGATAACTTAATGTTGGGTTATTCCAAAACAAACTATTGGGTTAAATTATTTAACCCAATAGTTGAGTTATGCTAACTCAATGTTGGTTGATTCATAACCCAACTATTGGGTTTAATTTATTTAACACAAAAGCCCGAGCTATGCTCACTACAATTATGGGTTATTCCAAACCCAACTATTGGGTTGCTCAATTTAGCTCTCCTTGACCCAATAGTTGGTTAAAAAATGTTAAATGTTAAATGTTAAATGTTACTGCTGGTTTGTCCTACTCCTTCCCAACTACTGATCAAAATTATTTGTATTCCATTAAAATATACTCAAATGCAAGATATGTGTTTATATATATATATATATATGTATATATATATATATATATATATATATATATATATATATATATATATATATATATATATATATATATATATATATATATATATATATATATATATATATATAAAATAGATTTATATATATATATAAATAAATAAATAGATTACTGTACAGATAAATATATTGCACTTTTTCACATGCGTCCACGTTTATGGATGTATGTTATATTGTCTTTTTTATTCCAGCGAGATAATCAATTTTGGGGGGAGTTGAGGGGATAATTTAATTATGATGCGTTCTAGCCACGCTGCGAGCCAGCCATGAAATTTAAAGAATTGTCCGGTATTTTTGCCAAATTGTTCTATACTACCATGAGCGTCTGCAAGCCGCAGCCCGTCAGGGCGCCGCCATCTATAGAATTCACTGAAAGTCAAGTATTTATTTTATTTATATATATATATATATATATATATATATATATATAAGAAATACTTGGAATTCAGTGAATTCTAGCTATAAATATACTCCTCCCCCTTTAACCCCGCCCCCCGACCCCGCCCACCCCCCAATCTCCCGAATTCGGAAGTCTCAAGGTTGGCAAGTATGGTGCCCAGGAGCAGGTGAGCATCCCGGACACTAATCAGAGGCAGGTGAAAACAATCTGCAGCCATGGCAACTAAAACACAAACCCAGGGGTGCTCAAAGCAGGAACTGAGGGAGTCAAAAACTAAACAAACATGACGGATCATGACATTAGTAGTTCTATACAGCATGCTCAAATATTTTCATTTACATAACATGTGTGATTGTAAATAATGTTAATGAGATTAATCCTTAATAAAAATTCCCTTCAAGAAAAAAGTACCTTTTTAATAAAAAAAAATATTTTACCCAACAATGCGTCACTCATTGAAAAACAACCCAAAAATGGTTCATAGTTTTGAAAACCCAGCAATTGAGTTAAAATAATACCCTTATAACCACAAAAATGGATTGCTCTTCTTAAAAATAACTAAAACATTTAACCCAACACTCGCAACTCATAAATTGGGTTATCAAAATAATCTAGCATTTTTTTAGTGTGTACTGTAGTAACCTTGCACTCTCTCACAGCTAAAGTGGAGTTTTGCAGCGCTTACGACCACCTCATAACATCTATAGGGCGGAGTCAGGAAGGATATACCTGAATAAACATGTCTTTTTTCATGTTTTTTTATGAGGTGTTTTCAAATTGCATGGAGTGAACGTTAGCATGCGCTGATTTAAGGCAAGGCAACGTGGACGCGCATGTCAGGGGGCGTCGGGGCCAGGACCCCGGGGGAGCGATCAGGCTGAACTTGCTCCTACAAAGGGAAGAGACAGCATGTCATGGTGATAAAGACAACATACACACCCTGTCAAACGGCAGGGAGGGGACCATAATGAATGGCTGAGGGGATGAATGGAGGAAATAAAAAGGAAATAAGACGAAACGGCTGCAAGAATGGAGACTATTATGCAGTCGAGTTTAATAACATTTGGAACAATATCGATGCCCCGGTAGGCATACAAAAAATATTTTAAATAACAAGAATAGAGGCGAGTTAAAGACGCCAGCTGCACTTTGGAAAACAAACACACACACAATAATACATGTGCAGAGGTGAATATTTTGTTGTGTAACTTCACATTTTTAATCACAGTTTTAGTTTAGTTCAAATAAACAGATTGCAATGAGCTAAGACCTTATTTACATTGTTTTATTTTAATTTTTTTAACAAATAGCACATTTTAAAATTATATATAAATAAGATGTGGGTTAACTTAAAGGGGTCATAACATACAACAACATACATACAAACTCAACAGGTATAGATTTTCCTTTGTCTCATTGGCAATCAAAGCACTTAACAACAGAAAACTACTGTAATTACTGGATGCAGAATAAAGAGTGCAATATTGGGATAGTGCAATACGGGAGGTGTGCAATATGGGGGGAGTGTAATGTGTGATCTCATAACTAACTGATATACCTGCGCACTGTTCACTGTCGTCACTGTATTGTCGGATGAACTGTACATGTACCTGTATGTACACTACCGTTCAAAAGTTTGGGGTCACCCAAACAATTTTGTGGAATAGCCTTCATTTCTAAGAACAAAAATAGACTGTCCAGTTTCAGATGAAAGTTCTCTTTTTCTGGCCATTTTGAGCGTTTAATTGACCCCACAAATGTGATGCTCCAGAAACTCAATCTGCTCAAAGGAAGGTCAGTTTTGTAGCTTCTGTAACGAGCTAAACTGTTTTCAGATGTGTGAACATGATTGCACAAGGGTTTTCTAATCATCAATTAGCCTTCTGAGCCAATGAGCAAACACATTGTACCATTAGAACACTGGAGTGATAGTTGCTGGAAATGGGCCTCTATACACCTATGTAGATATTGCACCAAAAACCAGACCTTTGCAGCTAGAATAGTCATTTACCACATTAGCAGTGCATAGAGTGTATTTCTTTAAAGTTAAGACTAGTTTAAAGTTATCTTCATTGAAAAGTACAGTGCTTTTCCTTCAAAAATGAGGACATTTCAATGTGACCCCAAACTTTTGAACGGTAGTGTATGTATGTACATATGTATGTAGGTATGTATGTATGTTAAACGCTGTGTCTTGATGTCCAAGACAAATTTGTCCTCTGAGAAAATAAAGCTAATTATTATTTTAATTATTATTAATATTATTATTATATGACAGGACCGAGTGTGTAGCACTGCTACACTGCTCTTTCTGTCCCTTCATCTACTTACAATGTAAGCATGATGTCTATCCATTCACATACACACAGTGTATATTGTCAGTCCATTTACATCACATCTGTATGTCTATTAACATACACAGTGTGTCTCGTCAAACCAGTATCTGTATTTCCATTCTCCTATCCGTTCAATAAACACAGTGCAAGCTCCTGTCTGTCCATTCACGTACACTAAAAATGTGTAGCTTGAATATGCTAGTCTAGTTAAAGACGTAGATAAGCGTAGGGACGTCAACATGGATGACCCGACAGGTCGTAAAAGACTTTGTCTGTCCATGAGGAAAATGTCCCACAACAACGATCAAAGCTTCTTCCTTCTCCTGCGGGATCAAATGTGGTTGGAATATTTACTGCTTTGTTTGCTTCTGAGGCAGAGGCTCCCCCTTCGTAAGATGCCAACAGGAAGGATGCTCCACAAACTGCGATAAACAACTTCTAATTGCCTCCAGGAGAGCTTGTGAGGCTACATCCTGGAGCTTGATGTCCACGCCAAAAATATCATCCATCAGTTTGACACCTAAAACTGTCTCATTGCTCACTATTTAGCAGCAATGCAAATCAACTTGCAATTATTTTACGCAGCTTCAACATAAGCATACGGCCAATAAGGTTTTATTGGATGACATGAGTTTAAAACACTGATAAAACATCTACTAATATCCTTTATGACAAGACTGAAACACATTTTTTATGGCTTAAGTGTGCACTTTAAGGACATCAGTCAATTCCACAGAGCTGTTAGAATCTGAACTGATCAATATTGTTTTGTCTTATTACCTCTGACTCATTGATTTTCTTGTTTAACCATTTGCAGAACATTAAGATCTATACTAAAAATCACATTTAAAATATCGGTCCTGCATGGTAGCTTCTTAAGCGTACTTGTACTTTCTTGAGAAATAACTGTAGACTGATTAAAGACAATGAAATAATAACACTAAACAAGAATATGCAATTTTCGGAAAAATTGAGGGCGAATGCTAAATTTTAATACTAACGTTAGCATGCTAACAGTTAGCATGTGTCAAATACCAAGATATGTGACTCTGAGGTTTGAGCTACATACTAGCATGCTATTGTTAGCATGCTAGCATGTAACTCACATTGGTAAGGAGCATTTTGACTTTGGAACAGTTTTTTATTAGAGAATAAGTGTTTTGGAAAAGCAAGAACATCTGGAATTTCTGGGGGGGGGGGTTGGAAAATAGTCCTGAATGAGCTGGGTGGATTGCTGTTGGAACCAATTGACTGAGACATTTGGAAGTTGTAAAATGTTTTAAAAGTTATGAAAAAGCGCGAATATCGAGAAAGGCGGAAATTTTTCTTAAAGAAAAAAAATGTAGACAGCCCAATTGTCTTGACTAAGAGGGATGCTTTGAACAGCTGAAATCGGTTGGAGAATGTGGGAGAAGTAGTCAAAAGAATAAAGGGCGGACAAACTGCAATTGAAATGAGGAAATTCCAGGAAAACCAGGAATTTTTGGAAGCGCAAAAAATAAAAAATAATCAAATAGAACAATTCTTAAAAATTGAACGTTGTGATGCGTTTTTTAAATTAAAGTGCTGTGCATGCTTAAAATGATTAAAAGACGTAAAAATGTAATGTTTTTAGTAATGTGCCTGTTACTACATCACATATATACATACATCATGTATATACAACCTTCATGGGGGTGTTTGGATGTTTTTTTAAGGGCTTTCACAGGCAGAATAGAGTGGCTCCTATAGGCTCCATTGTAAGAGGATTTTTGATGGCATTTATTTACTATTTAGAATGCTTTGAAAAAAGAAAACTGTATGTTCTCTTGTCTTACATAAGGATTGTGAATGATAGTCAAAATTACAAAAAGAGTGCAGTTCCTCTTAAAGAGTTTTACTGCTCCTTCTGTAAATGGTAAATGGGTTATACTTGTATAGCGCTTTTCTACCTTCAAGGTACTCAAAGCGCTTTGACACTATTTCCACATTCACACAGTCACACACAGATGGCGGGAGCTGCCATGCAAGGCCCTAACCAATCATTCAGGAGCAAGGGTGAAGTGTCTTGCTCAAGGACACAACGGACGTGACAAGGTTGGTAGAAGGTGGGAATCGAACCAGGAACCCGCTGGCACGGCCACTCTCCCAACTTCGCCACGCCGTCTATCGTATATCGTCCTTTTATTATTTTCCTCCTTTATGTAAGAACCTTGAACTCATTGATCTTGTAATTGCACCTAGTAAATATTACCTCGTAGCTAAGCTACCTTGTTTTAGCATAATAGTGAGGACATTCCCCTTTTTTCCATTTGTGAGCGGCTTTCTCTGCGGCTTGGATTCTGTTTCAGAAGCCTTGAAAGGCACAAAATGTTTCAACATCGTAGAGATTAAAATGACTTCAAATGTTCTCTGAAAAATAACAAAGCAAACACAAGCCAGCAGGAGGCCGATGTGGCTGAGCCAATCAGAGACTAGGACAGAGACTACAGTGCTCTGTGATTGGCCGCCATCGCCCATTAGTGTGCTGTGTATGATGTCATGTGGGCAGCAGCTTCACTACTAAATAGACGACTGGCCTATTCTAAATCTAAAGTTACTCTGATGATGTAAAGTTCCCCGTTGTGGGATACATTAAGGATTATCTTATTTTATCTTATTCAGGTAATATTAAATATACGTCATAATACATGTTTCTAAAAATACATATTCGAAATGTTTGAATCCGCATATACCACTGTAAAAAACATTGTTTCCTCTTCGGGTCTGTGTTTCCCATTCATTCATGTATGTATACTTGTTTAGGGCTGTCAGTATTTGTTTCCACAGAGTTTGGTGAATATAAGCCTGTAAATAGAAATGCATTTACTGTTTTATTGTCAATTTTTATCCATTAAAATCTAATTTGTTAAATGTTTGTACAATATTTAAACGATTGCCATGTTAATTTTTGTTAGCCTGTCAATGGGATTGTCCATTGTATGTAGGCATTGAAGGGCAACTGCACATTTTGGGGAATTTTGCCTATCGTTCACAATCCTTATGAGAACAAATAGTTGTTTTTTCTTGCATTCTAATTTGTATTAATCGGCTTGTAACAGGTGGCTAACAATGCAGATAATGGGAGTAATCAATTCTACCTCTAAAAGACTTTGCAAATGCGTCCAAAAACCGTCAACAATACTTAATTTTTGTTTCCTAACGTATAATAACCAATCTGTAGCGACATTGTTATTGTAAGAGCGAACAACGAGGAACTTATTTTTCCAACGTAGAAATACATTGGCATGCTACGGCATTAACCGTAAGCTAGCTACGGCAAAAGGTAAGATAGCTTTTTCGTCAGCACCTGAATCGCTTTTGCGTTTGTAATGCACAACACAATGCGATAGGCCACTAATCTGTACTGACTAAAAAAACATGAACAATCGTATTAGAGTCTCTGTAAAGTATTATTTCATGTTTTGTTTGTAAACAGCTAGCTCAACAGCATATGTACGGTAGTTGTAATGCAAACATGACGTTCTGCGTGTATCATGATCAATCTTATAGTGGCTCACTCGATAAACAGTTGTTTGTTTGGTCCAGCTGTCCGGGGACGTTATTCCGGTGTATTTTGGGTAAGCACTCAAATTATGTCGGCATAGCTTTGCTCTAAGTTTCACATTTACACCATGACCAAGTCACGCCGACCTCACTCTCTCGGCCTCCGTCTTCTTCAACGTTTCACCCTCTTCTTCGTGCACGCTTCTATAAGCAGCAGTTCATCCTCAATATATTCAGCTTCAAAAAGATTAGGTTGTGAATCCTCATTTGTCCAAAAATAGCCATCTTTGTCTTCTCTTACCAAGTCTGCCATTATTAGTACGCACACCCGTTTGTTTCCGTAAGTAGGAACACTCACTTGTTGCCGGAAGTCGAAAGTGCGCTGCTATGGAAATGTAAATAAATGCGCTAAGAAATTATTAAATGATTAAATCATTAAAATGACCAAAATACGGTAAATATACCAAACTGTATTGTTGATTTAACATGATTCTTGTATGTATGTACACGTCATATGAATATTAAAACCTCTTAAGGCCCAAGCTGTTTGTTTACATGCTTTTTTTATTTCTCTTTGTAATTTGGGTTTATTGGACCCTAATTACAATAAAAACTAAGAATCATCTTTTGATATGATGTACTTAGTCCATAAGTAACAAACCTGTACTTCATGTTTAGTGACATGCTAATTCTTATTTTTGCACTTTTTTTTCAAATTCCATTGTTTGTTATACTCTTCTGACACCACCAGGTGGTAGTATATGTGTCCACATAAGCGGCCATAAGACCCCAATTCAGTAGTGTACACAAATTTGGAAAAAAGAGCTAAAAGGTGCTGTCCACGCATGTGGCCACTAAGACCTTTTTAATGTACTTTCCTTCCTGTGCTTCTTGTAAAGGTAACTTCATTGTGGAGACTATCAATAAACAACCTCAATGTGGAAGTTTTTTCATCTCTGATTTGAAAAACATTTTACATACCTGCCAAACTAAATTCTATCATTCAGGGAGGGCAGAATGAAATATGCCAATAAACTAAAGTGCTGCCTGATACATTGTAGTAATAAAATAATAAAAAAATACAGAAAAACAATATAATATGACCAAAAAAAGAAATGTTGATAATAATAACAGGTTTGTCTTTAAATATATTGTATTGTCTGGGCTACAGAGCGCACCGGTATTTTAAAATAAATAAATATGTTTACATATACTGTATTAGCTGCACTGGACTACAAGCCACAGATATATACCGCTATTATTTACATACCTAATTGTTTCCAAACGATGCCTGTCACACGGCAGTAAAACGGCTGATCAACCAAAACAGAAGTCATCGTCATGGGCCCAATAGCTGTGGAAGCTAACTCTCCAATCAGCTAAAAAGACTCAATAACTCCATGGTGACGTTTTAATGAATTTGCGAATCTGAAACAATACAGAAAGAATGCAATTGTAAGTTGTTTTTATTACGATAGCATGCACAAATATGCATTAAAACAATCCTACAGATATCACACGCAGGACGGTGTAGTAAGTATGAGTTGTTTTAGTTATATTGTAAAACTTACAAACATTGCTTCGAGTGATGAAATGTACACAGCAGAAGCGCGGTGGACAAATACTTCTGGTTAAAAGTACAAAACAGGGAATACATTTTCAACCAACAGCACCTACAGTGAGTCAACTCGTCCAAAAGATGGCGCTATAGCACAAACAATAACACACTCCAGTGTCTCTGTCGTGTTCTATGAAAACTATTTGATGAATACAAAACCTTATGGCTAGCAAAAAAAAAATCCATAAATCAGCTGCACCGTTTTATAAGCCCCAGAGTGCAAAGTTTAGGAAAAAAGTAGCAGCCTATAGTCCGGAAAATACATGCATCGTAGCCTAAATTACATTCATTTTGACCCTGCCCCCAAACCACAACTCTAGCAATACCCCACCACCACAAATGGATTGCTGCCCTGTGGAAACACTGAACATTGTGTGAAAATGGAGTTGAAACAGGAATAAACGAGGAAGACTGGGCAGCAGTGATGTAAATAATCTACTTGGACATAATGCATATCAAGTACTATTTGATGAAATACAAAGTATAAATTATATATGTATAAATATTAGATTGGACACCAGTGGTCTGTTCCTTCCACAGCATCACTGTGTACCCCTCTTGGCATTGGCGTGATAAATAGCATCCCTGCTAATTGTTAAGATCTCTCAGTCCCAGCTGGTATCTCAGCCACACAGTCACTCTTGCTGAATGTGCGTATTAATTCATCTGGCCTGATAGGCGTATATTCGCCAGAGTTTTTGTTGCGGGGCCCATTAAAGCACTTAAGGTTCCGTTTTTCGCCAACAAAAGTGGAAAGTATTTTTAGGATGCGTCCCTTATGGGAACTACATCATAGCGCGCGTTGCTTCCATTAAATTGCTAAAGAAAAGAAGCGCAGGATGTTGGCTCCAACTCGCCAGGAACTTTCCCCTAAACCTTCTGGGAGAAAATGAAACAAAAATAATTGTGTCCAGGAAGACTTCACTACAACACTCCACACACCAAAAAGTTATTAGGTTTCTCTTCATGATCCTGCAGCTCTGTTGTGCAAAGATGCTCAAATATAACTGCAGCCAGTAAGAGGCGTACCTCCTGCCAACACCAACAAATTACTATTTTCAAGGCTTGGCAAAGCTGCTTCTTAGATAGCTTCAATTCCTGAGTATATGTGTTACAATCCCGTTAGTGCCCTAACTGGCAGCAGGAGATTGGGCGAAAGGCGGAAGACCAGATGGCCAAAAGTCCACAATTTGCTTTACCTGCAAATTAAATTGTCTCAAAAGAGCTCATTTGTTTATGTTCAGGAAATCTTCAAATAAACTTTTTAATAAAGAATCACAATAAGTTGCGTGGCATTCACAGTCAGGGCCAACAGCAGCAGAATGTGATTGAATCATCCCATCTAGTTTAGTGGCTATGTCTGTATATTCACATAACCACTATGCTATCAGTCAGTCCAATCACACACTGCATAACATGAGCATCCACTTGTCTGTTCATCAGTGTTGACACACTTACTCTGAAAAAGTAATGTGATTACTGATTACTTAACTACTTTACTGATTACTGTACTTTCCGGAACATATGGCGCACCGGATTATAAGGCGCACTGCAGATGAATAGTCTATTTTCGATCTTTTTTCATATATTAAGCGCACCGGATTATAGGGCACATTAAAGGAGTCATATTATTATTATTTTTTTCTAAATGGAAAACACTTCCTTGTGGTCTACATAACATGTAATGGTGGTTCTTTGGTCAAAATGTTGCATAGATTATGTTTTACAGATCATCTTCAAGCCGCTTTCTGACAGTCGCTTCCGGATGCACCGTTTTGTGGGCGGTCTTATTTACGTGGCTCACCTTCGGCAGCATCTTCTCCCCGTCATCTTTTTTTTTTAATTAATCAATCCAGCAAAACAATACGCAACAATACCATAATAAGGAAATTCCAATTCCAAAACCAAACCCAACCCAGCAACATTCAGAATAGCAATAAACAGAGCAATTGAGAGGACACACAAACATGACACAAAACAATCTAAAAGCAGTCAAACAAAAATGAATATTATCAACAACAGTATCAACATTAGTAACAATTTCAACATAGCAGTGATTAAAAATCCCTCATTGACATTATCATTACAGACATTTAATAAAAATAAAACATTTATAAAACATTTTAAAAAAGAACAATAGTGTCACAGTAGCTAACACTTGCATCGCATCTCATAAGCTAGACAACACACTGTGTCCAATATTTTCCACAAAGATAAAATAAGTCATATTTTTGGTTCATTTAATAGTTCAAACAAATTTAAATAATGGATCCCATATTCCAATATATGACTCATTATTATCTAAACTAAATGCAGTTTTTTCTACTGATATCATTTCCATAGCTTGTGTATACCAGTCAGAATGTGTTGGACTATCAACATATTTCAATTTTTTTAATATTACCCTTTTTGTTATTATGCATATTGAAAGAAATGCATTTTTACTCTTTGATGACACGTTACTAAATTTATGGAGATCCCCAAGAATACAAGTCATCTTTGTTGTGGGAGTGGAAGAAGTGTCAAAAGATGGAGCTAACTGTTTTAATGACATTCAGACTGTACTTAAATCAATAACGAATCAGCATCTCCTCATACAGAAACAACTACACAGGAAATGTGTCCCGTGAAAAACCGTCCGACCGTCCTCTCTGATAACTAAAGGTCTTTGGGTGAATAATGTAAACTCACTACACCGGTATGTTTTAGCGCTTTCATGGCGAGTTTACTGACAGATATAAGTAAGAACTTTACACTACTTTATATTAGAAATGGCAATAGTGGAGGATGAAGGTCACATAACAAGAAGATAGAGAAAAATAAGAAGATTATCGACTACGTCATCGGTGTGAACTCGCGCAATTTTTCAGGATTTACGCACATCCCAAATACACACCAGCAGGTACCAGAAAGTAAGAAAAGTTGCTTTTGCATAATATTGTGAAACAAAACGCCAGATAATATGTCTTACCTTATACACACACCATAATAATACTTGTATGTTTAATGTGCCAACAATTCTTCAAGCGGTGCGGCTTCATAGCTTACCAAAGTCGTACTAAAACATTTTGATAGATTTTTGAGATTACTTGAGACCCATCATAGTGCAGTCTACACGTATCGTTTATGTTTGACTGCCATCTACTGGTCACACTTATCATTACACCATGTACTAAATAAAATAGCTTTGAGGTGGGTTTGCTCAACCAAAATGATTCCTTACATTAGGTGCACCGGGTTATAAGGTGCACTGTCGAGTATTTAAAACAAATTAAAAAAGGAGACGGTATAGCTCGGTTGGTAGAGTGGCCGTGCCAGCAACTTGAGGGTTCCAGGTTCAATCCCAGCTTCCGACATCCTAGTCACTGCCGTTGTGTCCTTGGGCAAGACACTTTACCCACCTGCTCCCAGTGCCACCCACACTGTAACTTAGCTATTGGGTTTCACTATGTAAAGCGCTTTGAGTCACTAGAGAAAAAGCGCTATATAAATATAATTGACTTCACTTAAGTGCGCCTTATAGACTGGACACTATGGTACTTTAAAAGTGACTAAGTTAGATTAAAAGTTACTTTATTAATTAAATTTTTTGCCAGCAATACTCATATCTTTAGCTGACAAAAAGTCAAAACAACGTGTGCGTGTGTGTGTGTGTGTGTGTGTGTGTGTGTGTGTGTGTGTGTGTGTGTGTGTGTGTGTGTGTGTGTGTGTGTGTGTGTGTGTGTGTGTGTGTGTGTGTGTGTGTGTGTGTGTGTGTGCATGTGTGTGTGTTTGTGTGTGTGTCAGTATTACATTCATGTATTACTTCAGGGACACCATGGGATTTTTTAACTGGGGGGACCAAACTATCAGCAAATTACTAAAATTATTAATGTGTTGATTTTCCACCCCGTGCCTTAATCAAAATATGTTGTATTTAAACATTTTTATAATAACTACATTGTAAACAATATTAATAATTAATTAAAATGTTTTTTGTACTGTAGTAAAAGTGTGTTATAGTAATAATAATACAGAAGTAATAAGTAGCAGTAATGGCGCAACCAAACAATAGAAGCAGATTCAATGAAGGACCCACAAGCATGTATCCTCTTTTAATTACCTAAACATACCTGTATTCCAATTGAAATCACCGCTGTAGTATAGTAGACAATTCTGATCTGAAAAACAACATATACTTTAGCATGCGGTTACAAACTACCATGTGAGCTGCACATTACTACATAATGACTATCACATATCCCAACTTTTTGTGTAATTGATAGGTACATTATTGAACATCTAGTATAGTTGACCATTTTGAACACTTTAATACTCACATATTTGTGATGAAACGTGTCAATGTCCAAGTCGCTTCTGCATCCTACAATGTCATTGAGTGTCACTGGGGGAAAAAAATTACATCTTGGATAGTTTTAACAAAAACTCTTTCTTCTTCTATTCTCTGATATACTTGGCTAATGTTATATCAATGGTCGTAGCTACCATTGAGGACACCAAGGTCATGTCCTCTGTATTTTTTTAAGTGACAAAAAGAAGATGATATGACTGACACAAAATGTACTTTGTGTAGGAGATTGTGCATGCTGTACTGTACCGCGCTTGTACAGCACTGTGCCATCATCTTCTCACAATAGCCAGCTCCAGCAACGTAACATAACGACATGCACTTTTATTATAAACATCATCCGATCCGAAATGTGCTGTCAACATAACATCAACATTAAATTATACTGACGTAACTAATATTGGTTTCAGCTGAATGAAATTGATGTAAGATCGCTGTCGGGAAAATACAGTTTTCATGCCTGCCAGGTTCTGTTCACAGAGATTAAGCCCGCCCGCCCTAAACTTAGCTGCGCGTAGGTCTTTGTGATCCGTGGGGGGGCTCGTTTTGCGTAAAGAAGCACAGCACATGACAAATGGGAATTGTTGAATGAAAAAGCCCTTCATACAAAATTTTACCCCAAACGTACTCCTGGCCGGCTGCAGGACTGAAGCAGCAGGCGGCTGGGCTGGAGGTCAAGCTGACTGCAGAGCTAGAGGCGTGGCTAGAGTTGGAGGTGTCGTCAGAAGACCCACTGGAGACGAGGATGGCGGCGGCGTCAGAGAAGGAGGCGTCATCGGAAGACTCACTGGAGAGGATGGTGGCGACATCTGACCCACTGGGGTTACTGGTGGCGTCGGCAGGTCTACCGGAGTGACTGGTGGCATCTGCAGAGCTGGAGCAGCGTGACTTTAGTGGGCGTGGAAGCTGGAGCAAGTTCGCTTGAGCAGACTTTGAAACTGGTATGAGCTTGGTTGGAGCGGGCACCGTCACATGAAGCTGATATCAAGGATTATCCGCCCGTGGAGTTTCCAGACATATTGAGCTACCGTGTGCTCCAGACATCATTCTACACAACAAACAAATGAAAATGTGGAAAAGCATGGGGGCCGACACATTCTTTGTGTGTGGCTGGGTCAAGGACATTGGTATCAAGACTCTCTGGATAAATATGCATTGTTTTTGCTCGGGTAATGTTGGATTTCATGATTGAACTCTGCGCCTTGCGAGGACGCGTGCATGTACTGCAGCGACTAGCACCCGACAGCTGACATCCGTGACTGCATATCCATTTAAAAAACTAATATTTACTGAATCATTACTATATTTGATTTGTGTCCTGTTGCCATATGTACTCTGACACATTTGTGTACAATACAAACAAGACAGGAGACGGAGAAGTACCTTTCCTGACAAAGTATCATTGACTCTGACTTTCTGGTTTCTGTTTGATGAAAATACAAATATCAAAATAATACTTCAATGAAAAATACTAAACAGGTCAAGTATATTAAAAATATATCAAATAAACCTGTAACAAAGTGGTCACTACAAACTTGAGCGTTCTTCTACTATGCTCCCTTGTACTGGAGTGCCACCTTTCTCGTCGTCTTTCGTAAAATCATGGACTCTTACGCCCTTCTTGATTACCTCTTGAGGAAGTTTGAAGAAACATTTATCCTTTTCCCGATTTGAACAGTTCGTACAGCCAAAAACAATGCAAACATAGGGCATTTTTCTTCGAAAAAGGCTAAATGGAGCATATTTAATGAGCCGGACGTGAGACGGACATGACGTCATGTAAATCCAAGCAAAATCCTTTTGTTCATTTAGATAGACAAAGTAAAATAAATATTGATATGCTCCTCTACAGACAGGTGACCAGTTTGTCCATTCTGTCATGGGCATCTCTTCGGACCCACAAGCTTTTGTAATTGTAACCACCAGTGCTCACTTATAAAATGATAACTCCATGTTTTCTTCTTGGTTCTTTGTTCTGTTAATATAGTTTACAAACAGCACCATTTTTCCTGACGAGTACTCTGTTTTCTCCCCTCGTTATTGTCGTGGGCAATGAGCTCGTCCGGTAAAAGAACCTGGGACTCAGGAGTACATTTTACAACAACTCACAGGTGAATTTGATTTGGATTCAATTCAAATTTAATTCTGTATTCAAACCGATTTGTGCAATACATTATTTGGTAAATAAATGAATATAAGACCTTTTCAAAACAGATTACAGGCTACATAATATTTTCCTTTGGCTGGTGACGTCTGGCTCACAAGTGCAGAAAATAAGCGCAGAGATGACCTAAAAACATATTTTTAAAAATCGATGTTTAAAATGTGTAATAAATTTAGAATAAATAAGAATTGTTTGATTTTTTTTCCAGCCACCCTACTGAGGACTACTGACATCAGACACAAATACTGAAAACTTCACTCCGCACATACAACGTGAACATGAGTCTGTCCATTCACTTAATTGCAGTCAGTGAGATCCGAGGGCGCCCATGGGCTGTGGGGAGGATCCTCCAGGTGATCGACTTGTCAGTCAAAGCATGCTAAATAATTGAGTGTGCAGTGGGCGGGCCGACTCGAGTTTCGCGGTTGATTCGGATTACGTATAGAAGGAAATAGAGGCGCATGTTTAAGCACACTCAGCAGATCTCTGAGGGGGCGTCCAAACTCTCCTAACAATCGAGCGAGGCTTGAGAACAAGTTCATCCCTGCAACTGCACACGGTTGCGTTGATGCTATGCCGGCTGCATGGGTAGAATTTCACACCATTGTGTCCAACAGCTACTGTTTATTTTTGAGGGCATCATGGGAATGCCTTTTCCACCGTGACTGAATGAGCGACTGCACTTGGCTGATGATTTAAACATACTTCCTTCATGCTGGGGATTTATGGGCACAGGAACACACGAACACAGGAACAGGGAGTTTTTTGTTTATCATTTTCCATTCAGTGCAACAGTGATGTAAGGAAAGCCTTTGTGTCCTTAAACTTACGCCTCAGTCGCAGATTTATGTGCAGGATTGTGCCATTACTGCCATATTTAGCAATTTCCAAACTGATATTAATCTCATTGTGTTTATTCTTGTGGTTGCAGAATACAAACTTTTACAGTCTAGTCCTTTGACAGCATGGCTGATGTTACACAGCTGGCTGCCATTGAGGAGACACCTGACGCCGCTGCTGATGGATGCACAAGTGTAATGTGACAGCTCCCTCCTTTCATTCCACATCCGCCCATTTCATCTGGACACACACTGATAACACACTGAGAACACACATCCTTCATGAACACTTTTAGGAGGATTCACATGTCAAGTACTCATCACAATTAAAGTGCTGGTCAAGTTCCATTGGGAGAATATTAGCTTATTTTCCCTCCTTTGGACTGACAATGTCATGTTGTTTGCCAACATCGACAAGAAGTCCTGGAATCGAGTCTAAGCAAAGTGAGCCCATATCAGACACATGTTTTATCAGCTGCTGTTTGGATTCTGGAATAAAAACACTGTCTTATATATTGTAGTCCAGTAGAACATAATATCAACTAACTCTAAATGACCTGCAAATGACAGAAGAAATATGAATGCCATAATAAAGACAATATAAAATACATGGGCTTGGCATCTTTTTGTGTGGAGCTTGCATGTTCTTCCCGTGACTGCGTGGGTTCCCTTAAGTGTACTCCGGCTTCCTCCCACCTCCAAAGACATGCACCTGGGGATAGGTTGATTGGCAGCACTAAATTGGCCCTAGTGTGTGAATGTGAGTGTGAATGTTGTCTGTCTGTCTGTGTTGGCCCTGTGATGAGGTGGCGACTTGTCCAGGGTGTACCCTGTCTTGCACCTGTATGCAGCTGGGATAGGCTCCAGCCACCTTAGTGACCCCAAGAGGGACAAGCGGTAGAAAATGGATGGATAGATGGATGGGTTCCAGGGTAATACTGAAGCCATACACCGAAGTCCTTTGATCTTTTTATAGTGCATCCTAATCCTGATCCAAATTCACGGTTTAGAGTTCAATTCTAGATCCAGATCACGATCAAAAGTTCATCAAGTGTATTTCAGAAAGCAGGTTAAGGTTAAGGGTAATTCAGAGTTTTCTGTTTCAAAAAAGAGATGTAAGTCAAACTTGGAGGTTTTTTTGAACAAACGCTGACTTTTTCTATGTCCCCCCCCCTCCTCCTGATAAACGTGAACCAACCTGCAGACATGATGTGTGCTCATTTTTAACCAGATGTTAAAACTAAATCACTTCCTGAAGATTCATATTGGGAGAGTATTTTGAGGTCATGATTGGTTAGCTATACTATCAGTATACACAATTAACTTGTTAGCCAATAGAATTAATTTCTTAATTTGTAAAAAAATATATAATAAAAATATGTGGTGTATTCTTTTAGCAAAATAATAAGCTATATATTTTCTTTACTTTGATTTCAGACATTTAATCTGTCTTGGTCATAATTAAATTCTATATTTATTTATTTGTTATTAAAAAGTACATTTTTATTGCAAATCGTAGAATTATGGCTGCAGTGATCATGTCTTTTTATTGTGGTCTTAACTCAGAGTCAACATACTCATGATGATTGAAGCAACTCATTTCAGGGGCCCCATGTATTAAGATTTGGGTGGCTTTTCTACAAAAAATCCAGAAAACATTGTACAAAAGAAAAAAAGTCAGATGTACTAAAGTGTGCGCACGCACAAATCCAAGCACATTTCTTTGTTATATTGCAATCAACGTGGAATTGACCGCAAACAATTGCATAACTAGGCACGCCCAAACCAAGTTCAGGCCACGCCCCCTTATACATATGCTAATTATATTAAAAGTAACTGTGTTTGGGATCTGCAAGTTCTGCCCAATCACAATTGAGTAGGAAGTGCTTTTTTGTTGTGATTCCAGAAAAGATAGAGGCTGCAATGATACGTAAAACTTCACAAGAGGTGAGTGACTCTGATAACCCCCAAGATTAATATAAATTGTGTAATTTACAACAAAATGTGTTCATACAGTATCCAGTTCACAGACAGATTGAAGTGTTTGTAATGAAATATTTGGTTTGCAATCTTTTTAGTTTAAACATGCCAGCGCTATCGAAAAGGAACCAAAAGACTTTGACTATTGTTTGATTATTCAATTTATTATTACAACAAAGAAAAAATTATTGCGGTAGTAGCTGCACAAAGGCGGGTGCTTCCTCCGGGGCCATTAATGTGCCGCAACCACCGGCTGCTACTTTCCGTCCGACTGGCCAAGCTGTGGCATTGTGACAGCAATAGGTGGCAAAATGATCCCCTAGATAAATCCTCACAAATATTGATATGAATAAGAAGCAATAAAGTACCATTAGAGTGGAAAAACAAGTTGCCTCTATTTTGAAGCTATTATCATTTATATCTGATATATGACACCAAAAGACTTTCAAAGATGGCGGGTAAATAGATATGATCAAAATAGTATCAACCTCACAGAGATTCCCGAGCCAATTTGAGAAATAATGACGAAACCGGTCACGTGACGTCGCGCTTGGATCCACAGAGCCCTTCCCCATCAACAACAATGCTAATCAAGCAGACTTCGTGAGAGCCAACAATTATTACTTTTGGAAAAAATATGATCCAGGACCTTATCTTTTTGAGGTAGAACACAAAAAGGACGAGCACTAAGTTTTAGAAGTCGAGTGATGGATGCAGTTTCATTGTGGCACGAAATCATCCGCAGCATTGCTAGGTGCTTGTTAGGTTCAAACCCGGTTTGACATCTATTAAAACAGACAAGAGACAAAGAATCAAACAGAGACAGAATCAAATTTGGACTCAGCTGAGGAGATCACGTGCCGACACTGCAACCTCTACAGTGTCACCCACGCTCTGCCGAAGGAAGCTCTCGTCTCCTCTTTTATTTTAGACATTCAATGTCCACGCACCAACACGTGCCACAGCAGGTATAGGAAGTATGCAAAACAGTCACTGTTCTTGGTCACATCGAAGACAATAAGGAAAGGATGTCTTGGCCTAGGCTCATCCTGGCTCCAGCTACATCAAGAGGGCAGCGGGTCGTAAATAGCGTTGCCCTCGGTTACCAAATAGTTCAGAGAGAGTTCGTAAGACACTTCAAAGGCTTTCCTCTAGAGTTGAGCAGAACCTGTCATCTGTCCCCTTTGAAGCCCTCGGTCCAGCTGTGCCGGTTTCCTGAGGAAAAATGGACAACACCTCCCGTCTCCTTCCATCGTATACCTGTCGCATCCTCCAAAGCCCCCGCTTGGTACAACAAAGACATCTCTCATCGTGCCCACAGGAAAACCCATAGAGTGGAACGTTTTTTGATATATTACATACAATTTTTCTGACATTTCCCTCCTGTATATCACAAAACTTCCCCAGATTCTCCTCATCCCCAATAACTTCTTCTTGCGATTTTCAGTTAATGGTTCATTTTCCTAGGGCCAAGTTATGTTTACACTCAGAGTTCAATATCAATTTTTCTCTTATTGTTACTTGGGTCTGAAAACAGATCAGGCACACCATCCAGGTAGGTATCACCATCATCAGATTCATCTTCCTTATCGTCCGCCAGGAGGTGCATCTGAACAGCTTTATCATCTGCTGGGCCAATCGCTGTGGTAATCAGACGGTTAAACAGAGAACACAGACAGGGAATACAACAACATCCACACAACGTCAGTATTGCTACAAACACGGCCATAGATACTAGAATTGATGATACCAAAGACTTGTATTTGCCGAATACGTCCATCCAACCATCCCACATAGATGTATCTATGCCTGAGTGCTCTTTCATTTTACCGTTGAGGGTGCGAAGGCCTTCCAGTGCTTTGGTCAGGCTACCTTCTGCATCGGTGTTGTTTGGTATGAACGTGCAACACTGTTCACCAAATATTGCGCACACACCCCCTCTTTCCGCGAACAACATGTCCAGCGCCATACGGTTTTGAAAAGCCATAAGAGAAGTGGCGGCGAGTTGATCAGCGACTGCTTCAAGACCGGCCTGTGTCCAATTTCCCAATCTCTGTACGTGGTAGTGGACATAGTTTATTCTGTCAACATTCTTGTTAATCGTACACCACCAGCAGACGGATGATTCAAATCCAGCTGCAACTTGATTTACCAATTTATAGTCGTCAGGTACACCTCTTGGGACACCTATTGCATCAATATAAGTTGGATCTCCAACACTTTGCCAGGTCACATCACGTTTAGTTATTTTCCAATGTTCAGGTATCAAACTTTTCAGACGTGTTAACAATTCTCGTGTTGTTGTGGGGTATATGGAGGTGGGCAGGAGCAGTGTGATCAGAGCACAATGTCCTGTTACATTTTTCGGTAATCGGTCATATATTCTTTCCTCACCGCACCACCACCACACATCACCTCGTGATACTGGTACAAACATTGATACATTTACTATGTGTAAGCAGTTATCCAATGATAAATTCCCTAACTGTTGTCCAGAGCCTAGCATGCTAATGCAGGTATAGTTAGCTTTGGTCACATGTTTATCAAATATTGGTTTCTGCTTTGTCTCCTTGGTTACACGGTAGATTTTGTCCCATGTAGCACAATTCCCTTCAGGAGTTGTTTTACTCATTTCTTCAACTAAACATTGTTTACTCATAGGTGCCGGGATGATCTTGAGTAATGGCCTGGGGCTCAGGCATACCACACAATCAATTTTAGCAGCCTTTCCCGCTTGCTCCGCCATGAGCAACCAATTATTGTTTTGCCCCGATACTCCTGTAGTAATAGTAAACCATTCATCCTTTGTTAAGGGTCCATTGACAATGTAGACCTTGAGAGTGTTTTTGGTCAGGGGTCCTACTGTTAGACCCGTGTGTGTTTTCCCAGTTTGGTTCCTAAATTGTTTACTTCCATCTTTAATGGTCACATTTGGGCAGAGTGATATGACAGCACAGGAATCTTCACCAGTTTTGTAGACACAAATAGCCAGAGGATAACATTTAGGGGCAACATGTCTATTAACAGGTGGAGTGGAGTTGAGTGGAGACTCTGTAGTATTGAATTTCATTACTAGACTATTGCCTGTTTTGGTCAATTTAAATCGGGATTTCCATTTGATTGCCTCTAGTTGCCACCCATAAGTGGATGTGTCCCACGAGTCGGTAGTATGAGAAACCCATCCCCAATCAGAAGTATATCCGCTCACTCTTATGCACCATGGATAGCTTTGCCACTCAATCCCCCTGTGTCCTCCTATTTCTAATTGTGACAGTGGAATTTCTAGTGTGCTGGTGAACATGTCCCTTTGATAACACAAATAGAAACCCGAATACTTGTGTCCATTACTGTTTTTCTGGCAAGGGTTTTCTGGCATTTTTTCCACTAATGGGGTTACTCCGAATCCTCCCATTACCCGTCTTCTAATACGACCTCCCCTGTGAGTGTATTTTACTTCTTGATTCTGCCAATGGTTTGGGTTTACTATGGGCGCAGTATCATTTTGTTTCCTAAGTTCTACATTTTCCTCAGATTCCCAAGTGAACCATATTATGGGGGCAGGGCCGACCAGTACCAATATCGTTAACCCATATATTATGGACCGTCTGAGCCATTGGGGTGTCATTTCTGCTGATTCACTCCTCTAACAAGGTCAGTGGTTTAGCTCAACTCTAGTTATCGTGTGCGTCCACACCATTACCAGACTTTGCTTCCCTTTCCTTATTGGATGATTCAACAGATATGACCTTTTTACAATGTACTAAGTGTACCCAGGTTGGTCTTTCCGCTATCTTTACTGCTGTCGGGGTTGTTAACAGTACCTGGTACGGTCCCTCCCACCTTGGAGAATGCCAATGTTTTCTTTTAATGCTTCTTATCAGAACCCACTCTCCTGGTTCCACTAGGTCTGTTATCTGTGGAGACACAATAGGTTCGTCTCTATTAGCTTCTGTCTCTTTTAATTTCTCCAGCATTTTGCGCATATAATCTGCTAACTTTGATTCATCATTAGGTTCGCATTGATTTTTGAAATTTGGTAGCTGGTAAGGTCTTCCAAATATTATTTCAAATGGTGTTAGTCCTGTTGTACTTGTAATGTTCATGTACATTTTTACTAAATCTATACATTGTGTCCATGGACGTTTTGTTTCTTCCATACATTTCTTTAGTCTGTTTTTAATTGTTCCGTTTGTCCTTTCCACTAGTCCTGCGCTTTGTGGATGGTAAGCACAGTGATTTTTGATATTAATGTGGAATAACAATCCTATATTCTTGATCAATTGATTTACAAAATGGGGTCCGTTGTCACTGTATAGTTTTTCGGGTATACCATATCTTGGTATTATCTCTTTGCATAATGCCTTTGCTACTGTTAGCGCATCTGCTTTTCCTTTAGGAAATATTTCTACCCATTTTGAAAATGCATTTACTATGACCAGACAATAATGTTCTCCTTCACTCTTATTTAGTTTAATTAAAATCCATGCCTAGATGTTGTATACAACATTTTATTTTTTAATTAAAAAATGTTTTGATACGAATTAAACTATAGGAAGTATAGTACTTCTGTATGACGATATTCATATCCCTCCTGTTGAGCCATGAGTTCAACCTTGGCTCAATATTGCTGCTCACTTATACCGATTTTTCTTTGTAAGATTGGTTTATTGTCTGGACATACATAGATGTCTTCTTTGTTCATCATCATCCTCATCATTTCTTTTTATTCCTTTCATGAAAATGCATATATATACAAGCCATATACAATAGACACTTTCATTGTTTTGTTTTTTTATACATTTCCATGTTCAGAAAGGAATAGATGGAAGAATACTATTCTTATATTTATCTGACCCTTTTTAAACACAAATTATTTTAGATGACTTTATCACTGTTACCTCCACCAACACCCTAACTTCAAAATACTTTTAATTTTTGTTTAAGCATTTTCAAAATGCACGTCCAATCAAAATCAAAATCAGTTTGATGTAATTACAGTTATCTCTTTTTGTAACTCTTTTTAAATTCAAAAATATTCTTGCAGCTTTTTAAGTCTTTTAGAAAATTATTCGCTTTCACACCAGCAACAGACAAGCACATTTGCTTCTAATTTATTGGCACTCTTTGATGTTTAAAATCATACGGCCTTTTGTGGTTCTCATCTTCAGACGTGAAACACAAATAACTTTTGTAAGTTCTTCGGAAGAACTTTATTTCTAGCTTTGAACATCACTTATAGAGTATGCCATTCTACCATGTCTTTTAGTTTTAATAATCGTGACCTAATGAAGAGTGCATTTGTGTGGTCTCTATATCCTACTGTAAAAATGATACGAATTGCTCTTTTCTGCGAAAGAAATAAAGACATTATGTTGCTGTGATATGTATTTCCCCATATTTCTACACAATAATTGAAATAAGGTAGAATAATTTAGCAATATTACATTCTCATTGTATTATTTAACCTTGTTCAAAATAAATAAGCTTTTAGATACCTTATTTTTCACATGCAATATATGAGCTTTCCATGTCAACTTTTCATCTAAAATGACCCCAAGAAATCTCATTTCAGACAACTTCTCAAATTTTCACATTGTTTATGGATAAACTAATTTCTACCTTTCTTTTATTACTGAATACTATAAATGTAGTCTTTTCCAAGTTTAAAGATAATTTATTTACATCAAACCACAATTTTAGTTTAACCATTTCCTCTCCAATATTATCGGCTAAGATTTTCAAGTCATCTCACTAAGAAACATTGACTGCATAACCCTATTTTCCCTTTTCCAGACATCCCCTGATTTATCATTAGCTCTTGGTATTTCGTTTGCTAAGCTAGGTCCTACATTTACAAAGAATTGATTAAATTCATTGACAATTTCATCTTTGTTTTCAATTAACATATTATCTTTAAATATCTAGGTAATTCTGTTCACCTTGTCCTATTCCCTATTGCTTTATTCAAAATATTCCATGTAGCCTTTGTTATTTTTATTTTTATGCAACATTCATTTGTAATATTCCCTTTTTTCTTGTCTCAATATATTGGTCAACTTGTTTTTGTAGTTCTTATAACGTTTTTCAGCATTCTCTGTTCTTGATTTGATAAACTCCTTAGAAAGTCTATTTTTCTTTTTACATGCATTTTTTCAAACTGTTTATCATCCAATATGCATTATTTTGCCTTTGTTTAGATGTGCATGGAACCTCAGGACAATGCTTGTTTTGCTGTTTTGTCATCAAACACTTTTCCTATTGATACTGTGTCTGTTCCTTTGGTGTGTGCTGCACATTTGCATATTGCTATTTTAGCTGGTAGCTGTACTGCTTCTATTCTTTCTTTTTTCTCTTTCTTTTTTATACAAATTCAACTTTATCATTCCTATATTTTGGCTATATTTATATATATTGTGACCTTTTGATCTTTCATTACTTTACATGCTTCTATTAATGCTTCTAGTTCTGCCGCTTGCATTCAGCAATTTGATGGTCATTTGATAGCTTTCAAAATTTTCGTTACTGTAACAATCGCACATTTTGTTCTATTTTTATTTCACAGAATGCTGCTTTAGCTCCTGAATTCCACTCTACAGATGATTCAATTTGTTCATTAATTTACTTAAAGGAGCTACTATTTCATCATAATTTGGTATTCAACTTCTACAATAATTCTTTAATCCTAATACCTAAATTGCTTTTGTTTGCGGTTTTTGTAGTTGTCGTACTTTGTTTTTCTATTTTCCACAATAGTGCGTCCATCTCTGTTTAGAGAACGTTCTAGATCCTTTACTTCTCTTTTGCATAATTGGACTTTTATTTTGCTTATTTTGTGTCTTTCACGATGTAGATTATTTAATAACGCTAATGTTATTTTTCTCCTAATTCAAATGTTATACATCTTACTTTATGTATTTTTTAAGTAACGTTTTAAACTCACTTAACTGTCTATACGCCAATTAATCTATACTTTTACACTCTGAATTTACATTCTTCCCATTGTTTATATTTTTTATTTGCAATTATTATTCACCAATATTCAAAGCAAACAGTTGTCTATCGCTAGCTGATAGTTTTCCTGATTGCCATATCTCCTTTTTTATTCTATGTTATGTCATTATCTTACAAATGTCTGAAACATCATCCAACCTAAGAATGTTATACTACACTTCAAAGTTAAACCTACTTTTTACTTTAAACTCACATGTAATACATTCATTTTCACACCTCCCCCAATTTGCCACGCACACACACACACACACACACGCACCCACACACACAGTGTGTGGGTGCGTGAGTGCGCTCCTAAGGGCAAAGGTCAGCAACACTTGAAGAGGTTTCTTTTTCTTTTTTTTTCCCCCTCTCTTCTTTCCTCAGCTAATAAACATGTAACCTACTTTATCATTTTATCATACTTTACATCTCAACTCTTATTATAGTTTTTAATCTAGATTTTTATTTGTTCCATTATTTAATTATACACATATATATTTGTATATATAAAAGCGCTCTTTATACCTGTATATCCAAACATACATGCATATCTTCAGTCTACCTTTTCTTCATCTCTTATTTCAATACCCCCCATTATCTCTGTTTCGCATTAGTTTATTCCATTTAGCATTAATTCTTCTTATTGATTTTTTCTCATTTCTTCATTTATTTTTACTTTTCTCTCCCTTTAGCACTTTGAGTTTTTCTCTTATTTTATTTTTCTCTCTCTCTCTGTCTCTCTCCACACTCAATCTCAATTTTACCATCTATTTTTCTATTCTTCATTCCTCCTTCATGATCTGATACTATTGCTAAACCTAGCACAGTCATTTTATTCTCTACATGCTCCCCTCACCTCCCAGCGGGTGATCATGGGTCAAATGCAGAGAATAATTTCGCCACAGCTAGTGTGTGTGTGTCAATCATTGGCACTTTAACTTCTTTAACTTTTACATACTACGGTGTCACACAAAATGTTTATTTCTTTACCCTTTATTTATATTATTATCTCTGATTTACTCGCTGTTTGTTTACTTAAGTCCTCATAATTTAGTATGTCCTCCTGTACTTCTTCCTCATTTGACTCATCTTCACTACCTCCTCTTACAATTTGCCTATTTCTTCTCCTAACTGGGCCTATAACTTTAGCTCTATGAAACATAAGTTTTTTCTCTCTTAGCCCTTTCTTGTTCCTCTTCTCTTTCTTTTCTTTCACTTTCTCCCTTTTCTTCCCTTTTTTCCTGTCTTTTTCCATCGTCTCTATTTTGAGCCATTCTCATCCAGCACCTCGTGTGATCCCACCCCATTCTGGCTAGCTTTTTTCTGTTACTTCCGCATTTTTCTATTATTGATTTTCGCAATTTTAATACATCACCTACTTTGAGACAACCGGTAAATTTATGTTTTGAAATCCAGTCATCGATAAATTTCAGTAAATCTGGGTTTGTTATTTCTACTGCTTTCCAGTCTTTACATTTTAACTCATCTTTTGGACTAACCTTTGGTTTACTTGTCCCTTTTCCCATTTTATAAATTTGGAGTAATCCGTCGTCCCCTACAGAGCCGAACTTAGAAGGATTACTTTTCTCTTTGTTGTAAGATAGTGGTTTAAATTATTACAGTGGTACACGTCGCTTCTACTGGAGATGATTCCCCAGTGGAAGTGTCTTGCCTAAAGCTTCCACAGTAACCCACTATTTACTTCTCACAACTTTAATATGGAGTGATAGCCTTATGGCGATTACTCCCACACACTCTGACGTTCATGCATACTTTTCAGTGTTATGATATCCGGAAATTTTCAATGTTTCATGTAGGAGTCCGACCCCCTCCAGGTTATTGTTGTTTACGGACAAAATTCAGGTTTTTTCTGAATAGACCTTTTTAGGTCTGCTTGGACGCCGTCGCCCTCAGGATAATGATTCACGGATATTTCAATATTTATTGTGGGACTCCGACACCCTCCAGTATGTTTGTTTATGGTTCACGGATATTCTGGGACTCCGACACCCTTCAGTATTTTGGCCTCTTCAGTTTTTATCTTAATTCAGTTTTTATTTTAAATTTTAACACTCACGGACTTCGGACTCCGACACCCCTCTAATTATTTGGCCTATTTACCTGTTAGAGCCTAGGATTTACAGGGTTTGTAATAGTTCACGGATATTTCAAATTGTATTGTGGGACTCCGACACCCTAGACGTTTCTTTCTCTGTCAATTGAAACATACTCACTGCTCTCTGCGTTCCTTCCTCTTGTCCTCGGACTCCGTCAGCTTTTCAAATTCCAGCCAAAATGAAGAAAACAGCTTCCTCAATCAGGAGTTGGTGGCCATTCCTCTGGTTTCACTCACTCCAGCTGGAATCGTCAAAAATTGGATCCGGCTCGAAGGACCAATTAGATGTTAGGTTCAAACCCGGTTTGACATCTATTTAAACAGACAAGAGACAAAGAATCAAACAGAGACAGAATCAAATTTGGACTCAGCTGAGGAGATCACGTGCCGACACTGCAACCTCTACAGTGTCACCCACGCTCTGCCGAAGGAAGCTCTCGTCTCCTCTTTTATTTTAGACATTCAATGTCCACGCACCAACACGTGCCACAGCAGGTATAGGAAGTATGCAAAACAGTCACTGTTCTTGGTCACATCGAAGACAATAAGGAAAGGATGTCTTGGCTTGGCTCATCCTGGCTCCAGCTACATCAAGAGGGCAGCGGGTCGTAAATAGCGTTGCCCTCGGTTACCAAATAGTTCAGAGAGAGTTCGTAAGACACTTCAAAGGCGTTCCTCTAGAGTTGAGCAGATCCTGTCATCTGTCCCCTTTGAAGCCCTCGGTCCAGCTGTGCCGGTTTCCTGAGGAAAAATGGACAACACCTCCCGTCTCCTTCCATCGTATACCTGTCGCATCCTCCAAAGCCCCCGCTTGGTACAACAAAGACATCTCTCATCGTGCCCACAGGAAAACCCATAGAGTGGAAAGTTTTTTGATATATTACATACAATTTTTCTGACAGTGCTAAACATACAAACTAACCATAACAACCCAAAATAAAACAAACACTTACTGTAATATTTCCACTCTCGCTGGGATACAGACCAATGGGACGCTCACATAATTCCATTTAAATAAAGAATTACAGTCATCACGAAGGATTAAAAAAAAGTTCCTGCAGGAAGCGTCTTTTGGGGTCTATTTCGCCATCTCAAAGACGTGAAAGTCTACCAGCCTGTCAGACCAAGGCCACATTTGTCTGCTACCAGGTGTGTGATGCTTGAATTATAATCTAAAGTTTACTTTTAGCAAGTTTGAGACAAATCAAAAGCAGCTATCTGCTCAGTGTGTGAACAATAGCAACGTAAGCAAGCATTAGCTCACTGCTATCAATGTGCGGCTAAAATAGTTTGTCTGCGTTGGCACTTATTATAGCAATATCATTCATATTTGGTTAATTTTCCGGTCACGATATGTAAATAGAGCATAGTTAGTGCTTTCTGGATGTTTTTAGAGAGAGTATAATGAGCGCAAAAGAGAACACTCGATCTGTTGAGTCAATTGTTAGCTAGTTATTTACAATTTTGAATGCATTAAAAAAGCCAAGTATGTGTTCCTGTCTTACATAAGGATTGTGAATGATAAACACCACATATCTTTCCACTTTGTGCGTATTTCCAGTATAACTGATCTAATACTTTGGTTAGAGTACAGAAGAGTTACTACCGTGATGTCAATCTCCAAAAATAGACAAAGGTATTTAGAGTAGAATATTCAGAATGACCGACTGAATTTGTGGCATTTTGTGATGTGTGATGCTTCACAGTGTCTTGGCTGAATGAGCATGTATTGGTCACCTCGGTCTCCTTAGACGCATCCTCGCTCATCCATACGTACTGGACACTGGCCGAGAGTTAGTGGGCGGCCGAGGGTGGAGTCGGCTCTCTTGGTTGCTTTGTTGGGTCTACTCCTGTCTCTGGCCATGCTCACCCCATCCCAGCAGACGATGGCGTGGAACACCGCAGAGGCCACCACATTGTATATGGGTGTTAAAATGATGTTTTTGTTTGGTTACTTCTCTATGCATGGTGCATTCGTGTGTGCGCAATACATATCATTGGTTAATAATTTTTTGTTTTTTTTGTTGTTGTACTTTTGTAGCTGTATGTAGAAATGGCACTGCTGGAGTGGCAGCTGGTTGCATCAGCTCTGCTCTTTTAATGTATTTTAATCTCCTTTGTTCTTTGACGTTTCCCTCTTACACACATGTTTATGTGTGCTATGTCTATGAGTTTTTTTTTCTTCCTTGGCCTCAGTCTGGATACCCTCTCCAGGGGTCCAGGCTTTGACGGATTCTTTTTTTCTCATCTCAGGATAAATAAACTCAGACATCAGATTTTAACTCTGATTATTGTATACCTCCTCATGTCTGTCTTCACATAAACAAAACAACAAAACAGAAAATGGTCCACATCAGCTATAAAACAACACAAAATATATCACAATATGATTGTAATGTTATAAGTAACAGTGTCTCGATGTAAATGTTTCACTTTCAATTCTAACAAAGCTGCAAAAAGGTTCAAAATAAAAGTGATTTTTCCAAACAAGCAAACGTCCAAAGAGGCGCAGTGTTTTTACACCCGATGCTGCAACAACCATTGGTTGGCTGTCATCAGGGGCCTGTTGGGTTGGGGGTGAGGAGGGGGATGTTGGGCCCACCTGCTCCACTTCACACACTTGTCACACTTTAGGGGATCGCATCTCATTATTATTGTCACCGACACGTTTGTTGCCATCAAACGCCACACGGCGTGGTGAGTTGTCGGTGGGTTTCCGGGTAGCCCCGCTGTTGCCATGGCCGCCGTCACTCAGCAGACTTCCGAGGATGGGAAGACGGCAAGTGATTGGCTGTCGGAGGATTTTGACCAACAGATACTTTTGTTATGCAACTAAAGCATGGCAATGTTTGCTAAAGACGACTTGTTACTGAATGCAAGTCAGCAAAACAGGATGGGGTGTGGGGAGGCTGGAGTTGGGTATTTATTACCTCATTTGTTATGAATTCTAAAAATGTGCCACCTAATGTGATCTGTCTAAGCATGAGGTGGGCCAGCGGGGGTGCAAAAACGTCCACTTTGACATGTGAAAGTGAGGAATGAAGACAACAATAAATGAAAATAAGGAGAAGTTCAGCTCATAATAACAAACTAAACATCATATATTCATGGTCAAACACGTATTTAGTAGGATTTTGTACAAAAATTTAAGCATATTTCGTTGCATAACATTTTCAAACTGTTTGTGAAAAAAATTATATATTTTAATCAAACATTAAATGTAATTTGATGTATAATAATAATAATAATAATACCTGGGATTTATATAGCGCTTTTCTAAGTACCCAAAGTCGCTTTACATGTAGAACCCATCATTCGTTCACACCTGGTGGTGGTAAGCTACTTTCATAGCCACAGCTGCTCTGGGGTAGACTGACGGAAGCGTGGCTGCAATTTGCGCCTACGGCCCCTCCGACCACCACCTATCATTCATCATTCAATTCACCGGTGTGAGTGGCACCGGGGGCAAAGGGTGAAGTGTCCCGCCCAAGGACACAACGGCAGCGATTTTTGGGATGGTAAGAGGCGGGGAGCAAACCTGCAACCCTCAGGTTTCTGGCACGGTTGCTCTACCCACTACGCCATGCCGCCCATTTGCTATATGCTTTGTTTTAAAACAAAGTTGTAATAAATAAATTGTTCAATCATTATTTGTGTAGTGCAAAATAACAAATGTAACATTAAAACTAGTGCAGGGAAATAAATATAATAAATATAAGGGAGCATCTGTGAGCAGATAGTACCGTATCATCTGTGAGCAGATAATACCGTATCATCTGTTTCTCTTTTGGACTAAACAGGTCTTATCAGGTCGATAGTGCATTCTTCACTCACCCTTAAAGTGAAGGTTGAGGCAAAAAAAAACAGTAATTCCTACTGTATTTACGTCAGTAGGGGGATAGGTTGATTGGCAACACTAAATTGGCCCTAGTGTGTGAATGTGAGTGTGAATGTTGTCTCTGTGTTGGCCCTGTGATGAGGTGGCGACTTAATAGACAGGCTCCAGCAGCCCCCGCGACCCCGAAAGGGACAAGCGGTAGAAAATGGATGGATGGATTATTTAATGTTATGTTGACAGCACTTTTCAGATCGGATGATGTTTAAAGAGGTCATTATGAAAAACGTGACGACAGATGTATTTTTTTAATGCATTCTAAATATTAAATACATGCAATCAAAAGTCTGCTGACAATGGAGCCCATGGGATTCGCTCTATCCCGCTTAAAAAATATCCTAAAACCTCCATTAAGGTTTTATTTACATGACTCATAATCCTGGCGAAGAAAAGGGGGTGGAACCAAGCGTCTTTTCGTGTAGTTCTCGCCATTTGCAAGTCTAAATTGGCCGTCAAAGTGTACCAACTTGTCCGATTACATCTTCAGACTTCTTCTGTCCAGGTGAGATGCATGATTTTTGATCTATAATAAACTTTCACAAGGAAATTAAGCAAAGAAGCGCCTTACCACTTGATGTCAACATTGGTGTACATGCTAGTAATCACGGCGCCGCTATAAAAAGTTTGTCTGCATTAGTGCTTATAATAACAATATCACTTATCAAATTAATATTCTAGTCACAAAATGTAAATGAAGTATTGTTGGGTTTTTTATTGGGTTTTATGGGCGGAATAGAGGATCTTCCATTGGTTCCAATGTAAGCAAACTTTTATTTACGTTCATTTTATATTTAGAATGCATAAGAAAAAAAATACATCCGTCGTATTGCCTTTCATAATGATTGTGAATAATAGGCATAATTTTTAAAAAAAAGTGCAGTTTCCCTTTAAAGTAAAAATGGAATTCATTGCATTACGTTTTCTGACCAAAGCTTGTATATATTTAGAGAGGATGAGCTACCTCATGTACAGCCCACACGATGTCCTACACAAAAGTACCATCCACATGACCTCTGTGTCCTAAACGTTAGTTGCGGCCATGCTTTAGCTATCTTAACCCACCGTCCCCCTCCTCTTCCTACACTTGTAAGATTTATGTGACCTCCTCCAAGCAAAAACCACCAAGGCAAAAAAGTCTATCAGACCAATTTTGAGGCCATCAAAGCAAATGAAACGCAACACTGCTCAGTCACTAAGTACAAACTCGCTGCTCAGTCCAGATACCAAAACCAAAGTAGTGCAGAGCGGACATCTTTTATCTATGGAACTCACATATAGTGTACTGGGGGGAAGGGGGACGCTCACTAATGGGGACCAGAGGTCTGCTTATACGTGATGCCAGACCACCAATAACTGATCCAGGAAGTAGGAGGTGGGGGCAGGGGGTCATTATGAGACGCTCTAATCGTACAATAACACTTTCACTTTTAAGAAGAAGCCAAAGTTCACTGATGTGTCTGCGGGACATCAGCAAGACGTCCATGTGAAAGACGGGAAAATCGACTGGATGCTAGAGAGGATTAAAGATATTTATGGTGAAGTGTCTCTGTTTGTATCTTGCTTTGTTAGGTAACTTGATCAAAGACCAAATGCACGATGTAGTACAACATTTACATCTATGTTTAGGGAGCTGTTTCTCATATTTTGGTTGCCTTACACACGTCCTTTACTTTACGATTTAGACCTCCCACAGATGCAATTTTGAGACAAATCAAATACAGAATGAATCAATACTGTAGCAATTGTTGGTATTTTTGTTTGTGTTCATGATGTGAACACAAACAAAAATTCGTCAAATTTCAACTTGCTCAGTTTTCAAAGCAAAAAATATAACGAAAACAACATTGTCTAGCTTGTGTTACCATTAGCGGTTAAACACAACACATTTGTTTTACAAATGTTCATATTTTTCACAATTACTAAGTTTATGTGATTAAAACATTTTTACGGCCAGGATAAAATAATTAGTGTAACTCACTGTCACGGCAGGGTTTGTTCTCCCGAAATGCAGACGGACCAGGTAATGCAGGTAAAAACATGATTTAATTCTCAAACTACCAAAGTAGTACAAAAAAACGGAACACAAGGAGAAGGCACAAAGTGTTGATCGCACTTGGAGTTAATGCTACTTCTTAGCATGGACTAGGGACAAACAATACTCAGGTAACTGTGGAATGAAACAAACAAGACTTACGTAGCATGGCATGAATCAAACACTTAGCATAAACTAGATACAAGGCAAAACTCACGTAGACAGGTTGCAAACAATGACGCCAGGCCGACTGACTGGCAATGGCAGGCTTAAATACCTCTGATTAGTGCTTGGGTAGCAGGTGAGCGGCCGAACACTAATCAGAGACAGGTGAACATAATTAGCAACCATGGCAACCAAAACAAACTCAGGGAAGTGCACACACAGGAACTAAAAGGAGTCCAAAACTAACAGAACATAACTACACAAAACATGATCTCATACTTGCCAACCTTGAGACCTCCGATTTCGGGAGGTGGGGGTGGGGGGTAGGGGGCATGGTTAAGAGGGGAGGAGTATATTAACAGCTAGAATTCGCCAAGTCAAGTATTTCATATATATATATATATATATATATATATATATATATATATATATATATATATATATATATATATATATACTGTATATATATATATATATATATATATATATATATATACAGTACAGTATTTATATATATATATATATATATATTTATATATATATATATATATATATATCTACATCCTGAAAATATGCAAACAAAACTGTGTTTAGATCATTGATACTTCAAACTTGCATAAATAAATCTTAAGGAATATAACATAACTTGGCTTCTGAGAGTTTCAAAATGTAATGAATAAAATGCTAAAGTTGTTGATAAACAAGCAATTATTTTAATAATTAAATATGGTCATTTAAATTTTAATGTATAATTTTATGGCTGGATGTAATAAGGAGTCAGAAAAAATACAAATAAAAATACAATTAATTTTGATGTTTTTAGCAAAATATAGTAAACATTTATTTGTATTTTTATTTTTTTATTAATAAATATATTTATTGTTAGGTAAGATAAACATAATTATACAATTTATCTATAGTCTGGATGATTTGGTTCTTGTCACCCTGCTGTCCAGCTCCCGTCTCTTCCCCGAGGATGGCTCCATGAGCTGGGCAAACACCTGGAGATGCCCTACGTCAACAACACGGTCGGCGGCCCGTCGGTGCGCAGCTCGTACATCGCCGCCCTCTACTTCACCCTCAGCAGCCTGACCAGCGTCGGCTTTGGCAACGTGTGCGCCAACACGGACGCCGAGAAGATCTTCTCCATCTGCACCATGCTCATCGGAGGTATGCCGGACGCCTCGTATGGAATAACGTGATTGGGCAGGCACGCTGTTTATATCGTGGGAAAGCGGACGTGAAAAAAGGCTGTCCTCACTCAGGTCCCCATGGAGCTGGAGGGGGCGTGGCCTCAAGCTCCGGCTGAAAATCGGGAGATTTTCAGGAGAATATTTGTCCCGGGAGGTTTTCGGGAGAGGCGCTGAATTTCGGGAGTCTCCGGAAAATTCGGGAGGGTTGGCAAGTATGCATGATCCAGACCACAGATCATGACACTCACCCTGTCACGTGCACACATACAAAAGCAGTCCAAGAGAAGCAACAAACAATTTGCAGTTGTAATGATAGAATACACCTTAAATGACAGCTAATGCCAACTATCTAAATTGCTATCGTTAGCTAACAACACCAAAAGCTAATGCGAGTCCACATGTTACATACGTACGTAGTTACATCAATATGTCCCATAAGCCGTAAAAGGGCGGGATATATTGTGAAAAATACATTGGAAAGTTAGCGCCCTCTAGGCATCTTTGTAAATGTTGCAAACAGCCTATTTGACTGCCTAATAATAAAATGTATTTTTTAATGTAACATTTAACAATGAGCTGATAATAATTACTGTTCTGTCCCGCTGTTATGTTTTGTTTTCTCATTTGCAAGTATACATAGTATATACTGTGCATGCAGTAGCAATTCCAAGACATTAGATGGCAGTAGTGGATATACAGTGTTGCCTAGTCTGGAAGTAGTCTTTGCCATTCAGTTGAATGTTTTAGTCTTGTTTTTTGTTGAGTCCTATAAAGTATTTACACTGTAAGTTTGTATACTTATTACACACCAGCTGTTTGATTATAACGTGCATCTTAGTTGTAGTTTTCATTACCAAGTTTGGTGTCATGGCCCACTGCCTGAGTCATGTTTTGTGATGTTTAGTTTGGTCAGATCTCCTTTGTTCAGTGTTCATTTCTGTTCTACGTTGTTGCCATGGACACTAATAATTCGCACCTGCCGCTGGTTAGTGGTCAGGACGCTCACTTGCTCCTGATCACTAATCAGATAGCTATTTATATATTCCCCATTCTCCACTCAGTCTGGCAGCCTTGTTCGCCCTTTGATGACTGTTATGTTTGTTCTTAGCCCAGCTTGCGATTCAAGTTTTGTTCTACGATTTACGTCTGTTGAAGCAAGACTAAATACTGAAATACTTTTCCTACCTGCATGCTGCTCTCTGCCATTCCTTCCTGTATCTTGGGAACACGACCACCGCAAACATTTGAAGGTGTTGAAATTGTGGTAATGCTAATCGGTAGCATGTATATGACATATCCAATGTATATTAGCATCAAGCTACTGCATTTTGAAAAGTGGAGATTTACTTTTAAGTAAGGCTGTCAAGTGATTATGTTTTTTAAATTACATTAATCACACTCTTGAACTGTGATTAATCATGATTAATCACAGGTTATTATCTGCATGTATAATTCAAATTTCCTTAAGAAAATAACCCAATACTTGGGTACAAATGCAATTTTATCGCCAGAGTGTCATCATGGGACGTTTTTTAAATGTTTTACTGAACTGCAAGTCATTGATTTGCTCATAACTTGGTGGCAGTAAGCAGGGGCGCCGCTAGGGATTTTGGGCCCCATAAAAAGAATCTTTACAGGGCCCCCTGTATTATAATTTCATCATCATTAGGGGCCTCTCTGGGCCCCCTTCCATCATGGGCCCCTAGAATCCGTCTCCTTTACCCCCCCTTTTCGGCGCCCCTGACAGTAAGTATTGTAAGAAATACATTTACAGGTAGAACATTTTCTCAAAACTCTGGCCAAACTCATCATCTTCACCCCTACCAGTGTGGTGATTGCTTTGATTTTTTTTTGTGAAACGATACTATTTGACTCAAACATCAGGTTTTAGAGTAATATGAATAGGCTACATGAGAACAACTTAAGTTTAGTGCAAAGTTTAACAGATATCTAAATAAAGTACATCCATCCATCCATCCATCCATCCATCTTCTTCCGCTTATCCGAGGTCGGGTCGCGGGTGCAGCAGCTTAAGCAGGGAAGCCCAGACTTCCCTCTCCCCAGCCACTTCGTCCAGCTCCTCCCGGGGGATTCCGAGGCGTTCCAAGGCCAGCCGGGAGACATAGTCTTCCCAACGTGTCCTGGGTCTTCCCCGTGGCCTCCTACCGGTCGGACGTGCCCTAAACACCTCCCTAGGGAGGCGTTCGGGTGGCATCCTGACCAGATGCCCGAACCACCTCATCTGGCTCCTCTCGATGTGGAGGAGCAGCGGCTTTACTTTGAGCTCCCCCCGGATGGCAGAGCTTCTCACCCTATCTCTAAGGGAGAGCCCCGCCACCCGGCGGAGGAAACTCATTTCGGCCGCTTGTACCCGTGATCTTGTCCTTTCGGTCATAACCCAAAGCTCATGACCATAGGTGAGGATGGGAACGTAGATCGACCGGTAAATTGAGAACCTTGCCTTCCGGCTCAGCTCCTTCTTCACCACAACGGAAATAAAGTACATATATTTCTTAAATACAACTATATTCTGCTTAAAGGCCTACTGAAACCCACTACTACCGACCACGCAGTCTGATAGTTTATATATCAATGATGAAATCTTAACATTATAACACATGCCAATACGGCCGGGTTAACTTATAAAGTGACATTTTAAATTTGCCGCTAAACTTCCGGTTCGAAACGCCTCTGAGGATGACGTATGCGCGTGACGTAGACCGGGGAACACGGGTATGCCTTCCACATTGAAGCCAATACGAAAAAGCTCTGTTTTCATTTCATAATTCCACAGTATTCTGGACATCTGTGTTCGTGAATCTGTTGCAATCATGTTCATTGCATTATGGAGAAAGAAGCTGAGCAAGCAAAGAAGAAAGTTGTCGGTGCGAAATGGACGTATTTTTCGAACGAAGTCAGCAACAACAGTACACAGCCGGCGCGTCTTTGTTTACATTCCCGAAAGATGCAGTCAAGATGGAAGAACTCGGATAACAGAGACTCTAACCAGGAGGACTTTTGACTTCGATACACAGACGCCTGTAGAGAACTGGGACAACACAGACTCTTACCAGGATTACTTTGATTTGGATGACAAAGACGCAGACGTGCTACTGTGAGTATGCAGCTTTGGCTTCTAAACATTTGATCGCTTGACCGTATGTGCGCAACTTTTTTTTGCGTATGTACGTAACTTTTTTAAAATATATAAGCTTTATGAACCTTGGGTTAGGTGAACGGTCTTTTGGGCTGAGTGATTGTGTGTGTTGATCAGGTGTTTGAATTGTATTGGCGTGTTCTATGGAGCTAGGAGCTAGCATAGGAGCTAGGAGTTAGCATAACAAAGACCTAGGTGTTTTTATGCAGGATTAATTTGTGTCATATTAAATATAAGCCTGGTTGTGTTGTGGCTAATAGAGTAAATATATGTCTTGTGTTTATTTACTGTTTTAGTCATTCCCAGCTGAACACCAGGTACCGTGAGTATGCAGCCTTGGCTGCTAAACATTTGATAGCTTGACCGTACGTGCGCGTCACGTACGTAACTTTTTAAAAATATATGAGCTTTATGAACCTTGGGTTGGGTGAACGGTCTTTTGGGCTGAGTGATTGTGTGTGTTGATCAGGTGTTTGAATTGTATTGGCGTGTTCTATGGAGCTAGGAGCTAGCATAGGAGCTAGCATAACAAAGACGTAGGTGTTTTTATGCAGGATTAATTTGTGTCATATTAAATATAAGCCTGGTTGTGTTGTGGCTAATAGAGTAAATATATGTCTTGTGTTTATTTACTGTTGTAGTCATTCCCAGCTGAATATCAGGTACCGTGAGTATGCAGCTTTGGCTGCTAAACATTTGATAGCTTGACCGTATGTGCGCGTCACGTACGTAACTTTTTAAAAATATATAAGCTTTATGAACCTTGGGTTAGGTGAACGGTCTTTTGGGCTGAGTGATTGTGTGTGTTGATCAGGTGTTTGAATTGTATTGGCGTGTTCTATGAAGCTAGGAGCTAGCAGAGGAGCTAGGAGCTAGCATAACAAACACGTAGGTGTTTTTATGCAGGATTAATTTGTGGCATATTAAATATAAGCCTGGTTGTGTTGTGGCTAATAGAGTATATATATGTCTTGTGTTTATTTACTGTTATAGTCATTCCCAGCTGAATATCAGGTCACCCCCGGCTCTCACAGCATCTTCCCTATCTGAATAGCTTCAACTCCCCACTAGTCCTTCACTTGCACTTTACTCATCCACAAATCTTTCATCCTCGCTCAAATTAATGGGGAAAATGTCGCTTTCTCGGTCCGAATCTCTCTCACTTCATGCGGCCATCATTGTAAACAATAGGGAACTTTGCGTATATGTTCAATTAACTATGTCACGCTACTTCTGGTAGGGGCAAGCCTTTTTTTTATCAGATACCAAAAGTTGCAATCTTTATCGTCGTTGTTCATTACTAAATCCTTTCAGCAAAAATATGGCAATATCGCGAAATGATCAAGTATGACACATAGAATAGATCTGCTATCCCCGTTTAAATAAAAAAAAATCATTTCAGTAGGCCTTTAACTTCTGGTTGGTTGTTAGTCTTGCCTGGTGGACAACAAAGCGGTCAAGGTTTCCACTGGTTTTTTTGTCTCTGATATTTTTTTGACAACTACTGGCAGCATGCTGTTTAACGTCACACAATCCACCATCATGGGTAATAGAAAAAACGTGGCGCAAACCATGCAGTGCGCTTTGTAGACATAATTGTTTAGCTTTTCCAGCCACATATTTTCCTTTTCGTTTTTCTCCTTGAAGGAGAAAGCTTAGGTTGCTCCTTTTACGCGTAGCATCGGTCTCGGCGTCATTACTGTCAACCATTATTTTGTGTTCTCGTCTGCTTTGTGTTTTTCCAGTATCTTAGTCACACACGCCAGTGCCTCAACCAATGAGGGTGAGCCAAATTCTGCGTTGTAATGGTCTCGTGTAAGGGTGCTGTTAGCTCATTGGTCTTGGAGTAGGTAAGCGCTGCAGCTTTACCATAAAATGCAATATAAAGAGTCCTGTCATGCAATAATTCTATTGACATTTCAAAGAATGTTTTGATTTACAGGGTAGTATGGGATAAAGTGCCTCCTTTTATAGATTGATAAGGGATGCATATTTTTGTTTCTAAATATGGGACGATTCCATTTTTCAAGGGACGCTTGGCAACCCTAGCCTGCATAGTTTGTTGTCCCCTGTTTGCTGTCCATGTAGCATTCATGCAAGCATTCATGTTCATGTTTCACTTTAAGATGCTATTTTAAACTTGATGTGCGCCGATGATAAGTAAGTTTGCTGAAGCAATACTAAACTAATTACAACTGTTTTATCTAAAGTTACGTCTGAGTTTCTTTTGAAGGGCGCAGAGCACATCGCTCTAACTGTCATCACACTGACATGTGACGTGATCACTGCCTGTGCAATGTGCGCCGCACTCCGGCGGTCAAAACAATAACTGTGTTTATTTTTTATTCATTTATGGTCATCCAATAATTGTTTTTATTAATCACAAGCTTTAACACGTTAACGTTGGCAGCCCTAATTTTGAGTGCTTTCTATCAGGCATGCTTGCTTTGTTGGAATGGAAAATAACAGCGGCCGAGTCACCTGTAAGTGCTTAAATGCTAGACGTGACATTACTTGCAACAAAAGTATTGAAATATGGTACCATAACTGAATTTAGTCCGTACCTATGAAAGAACTGATTTTGATACCCATCACTAACAGTGACTGTAAAATGTGGGTACAATTTGTAATTAGGGTGTCGGTGATTAGTCTACGAAATCCACCGCTGACAAACACAGTTGTCGATAATAGTCGGCGAAGTCAGCGCTCGTGTTTTTCTGGACGGAAACAAACTGTCATGATCCGTTTCCCGGATCATGTTTTGTCTAGTTTTTGACTCCCTCAGTTCCCGTTTTGAGCACCCCTGGGTTTGTGTTATGGTTGCCATGGGTGCACACTGGTTTCGCCTGCCTCTGATTAGTGTTTGGCACGCTCACCTGCTGCCGGACACTAATCAGAGAGCTACTTATACACGTTGTGCGCCACACTCAGTCTGGTTTCCTTATTTGCTGTAAGAAACAGTTACGTTGGATGAATTCTGGTTTGTATGCTTTTGATTCCTGTGCTAAGTTTCGCCATAGCTCCCCGTGCGATTGGGAAACGTCTCTTTCTTTGTTTCCTGTACGTTTGTACTTTGTATGATTTATGGACATTAAATCATATTCTTACCTGCGCACTTCTTCCGGAGTTCCGTCTGCATCCCGGAAGAACGACCCACACATAAACATGCGACCCAACCGTGACACAAACATGCACAAGTTAGTATGATCAGAAAAAATCATTTTGAAACTTTTCATGCTGAACAGGTCAATGACACAAATTACCTGCCCAATTTGCAAAGGCAGTATGTCTGTGATGCAGGAACATTTCAAATGGAGACATGTCGGGGAAAAAAGACAAGCGGGAATGTGACATTGATTGTTCAATTTAAAGCAAAATTGATGATCAAATGATAGATTTTCTTTGTTACAGGAAGGAATAATTTGGAATGTTCTGCACCCCTGTTTTCCTGCCTGTGTCATATTTAGAAAAACGATGTTTGCATTGCTGAAGGTTTAGCGGAAGTTGGATGTAACTCAACTTTCCAAAGCCCAGGTCATGTTCTTCTTCTTTGATCAACAAACTATCTGAGAGTGAATCAGCAGCACCTCTGCTGGTCGCAGCCAAGCAATGCACTCCCTTTCTGTGATGGAATATGACCGTTTGTAATAAAGATGGTCACACTTTGATTTTTTTAAATGTGGAAAAATCTAACAATATATTGAATGAGCTAATCGTCATTTGGCAACACATTGCTGACCTTGTGAACTTGAACTTGACACGCTCGTTGGCACGCAGCGTTTACCCCGACGTCTATTGTGGCTCAGTCTGTCATTAAGACGGCCCAAACAATGGCCAAGAATGAGTGGTGCCACAGTAAACAGGTCCTCAGTTAAAAAGGCCACCATGTCCAGGGCAGTCCACAACCGGAGCCGTAAATCAAACAAATTTGCGACGTTGACGCTCATTCCCACACGCAGACGCCCTAAATCACGCCATAGAGGACGAATGGTGGCGAGTGAAAAAGCTGCCCATTGCTGTGACCTCACGGTGAAACCTTCTGCTACGACTAACACTCTTTTTTATTTTAATAATTGAATTGAAGGTTTTTATAGTGGGTTTATTCCCAGACCTTTTTGCCCAATTTAAGGAAAGTTTGTACACCCTTAAAAATGACTAAGTTTGCTAAATAAGGTGAAAAATGACACAAACATATCTACAACCACAGTAATACAATTTAAGGTGAAATGAATACCTCTAACAGTGTCAATCAATTAAAACAGAGTATCCTATTTCTAAAAGCAGAATTTTTTTCTACGGGTCTTGCACTGGATCTTATTAAAGTTAGCATGTAAGCTTCTCTGAATGTTGAAGAAAAACAGTCTTCTAGCCTCTATAAAGTCACCTTTTTTACAACACGTGTGAAATAAGCAGACAGCAAGGTGGCCGTGGGACAAAAATTGCATTATTGGCTTTATTTTAACAAAAAATCTTACGGTACATTAAACATATGTTTCTTATTGCAAGTGTGTCCTTAAATAAAATAGTGAACATACAAGACAACTTGTCTTTTGTAGTAAGTAAGCAAACAAAGGCTCCTAATTTAGCTGCTGACGTATGCAGTAACATATTGTATCATTTTCCATACTATTATTTTGTGAACATTATTAAGGACAAGTGGTAGAAAATGTATTATTAACCTACTTGTTCACTTACTGTTAATATCTGCTTACTTTCTCTTTTAACATGTTATATCTACACTTCTGTTAGATAGATAGATAGATAGATAGATAGATAGATAGATAGATAGATAGATAGATAGATAGATAGATAGATAGATAGATAGATAGATAGATAGATAGATAGATAGATAGATAGTACTTTATTGATTCCTTCAGGAGAGTTCCCTCAGGAAAATAAAAATTCCAGCAGCAGTGTACAGAATTGAGATCGAATTGAAAAAGTAAAAAGTAAATAATACATTACGGGGGTATATGTTATTGTTTTGCATCCCCTGTCATCCTAGTATGCAACTCCCCCCCAGAGAAGAGTTGTAGAGTCTGATGGCGTGTGGGACAAAATAGTTTTTGAGTCTATTAGTCCTGCACTTGGGATGAAGCAGTCTAGCACGGAACAGGCTCCTCTGGCTACTGATAACACTATGCAGAGGGTGACTGGCATCATCCATGATGCTCACTAGTTTTTCCAGAGTCCTCTTCTCTGCCACCGTCACCAGTGAGTCCAGTTTAATTTTGATCGTAGAGCCGGCCCGCCTGATCAGTTTCTCCAGTCTGGAGCTGTCCTTCTTAGATGTACTGCCCCCCCAGCACACTGCGATGTAGAACAGAACACTGGCAACCACAGAATGGTAGTACATCCACAGGAGTTTTTTGCAAATGTTGAACTTAAAATGTTAATAATGTAATAATCACTTATTCTTCTGTTGTTTGATGCTTTACATAAGTTTTGGATCATATACCACAAATTTGAGTATCGACCCGATACCAAGTAGTTACAGGATCATACATATTCAAAGTCCTCATGTGTCCAGGGACATATTTCCTGAGTTTATAAACATGATATAAATTTTTTTTAAACGAAAGAAGATGTGATGCCAAAAAATTGGCGGACCGGTACTTTTCAGAGGCAGTATAGTACCGAATATGATTCATTAGTATCACGGTACCATACCGGTATACCGTACAACCCTAATATATATCTATATATATAGTGTTTTTATTTAATATATATATGTAATGTATGCATTTTTTTATTTATTTATATATTTTAATGTTTTGAAAAGATACTGTCAACACGAGCAGGGGAATCTATTTGGAAAAAATGTAGCTTGGTATCTTGCTCCTCTGCCAGAGGCTCCGACAAGGCGATAAACCATAAAATATATTTAATTTTTTTTTAACAAGTTTGTACACATGTGTTGGCAGCACACCCACCCCATAAGGCACAGCGACTACACAACACAAACATGTTATGAGTCAGTATTTTGCGAACACAAGCAGGTGCATTTGTTTGAAACATACCAGTCGGCGCACCAGTGCCAACAAACCAGTGATGTGCAGTAACTAGAGGCAGGTGAGGCGGGGCCTCACCTGCCATCATGGAAAGAAAAAAAATGTAAAAAGAAAAAAAAATAATTAAATTGTTATATGTATCCAGTGATTATACTATAAAGTTATTTTCCATTTAACTTCACCAGTTTTACATTATTTTTATTCAAAATCGCTGAATTTTCACATTTGCGGTTCAAATACTGAGAAGAGACGGTGCGGTGATCAGCAGCCAGTTGAGGCACGTCACTGCGTTGTGCCTCAACATGGATTGCGGACTCGGCTAACTGCTGGCTTGCTGTGCAGTGAGACCGTATTGCTATATGAACTATATTATACATTTCCATAGTTTAGTTAGCTGAGGTATATAAAGTACAGTGTATTTTGTCAACAACTGTATGTGTGTAACGTATTTCTTGTGCTGAGCGATCATAAAACTGCTGCGAAGACACACTGGCTGAGGCTCGCCTCGCAGTAACCCCGCCTCCTTGTGCCGGTGCACCCCCGCCGTAGAAAACGGGGGGGGGGGGGGGGTGCATGTTATATCAACTAAAGCCCACACTTAAACTTTTTGTAACCTATTTTTATATATTTATATTTAATTCCTGTTACACGCTGTTATACAGTATATGCCTTGCGCTCTTATTTTGAAGGCGCTAAGAGCGGAAGTGATGACACGTTGGAGTGGAGCGGAGGTTTTTGAAAGAAGGTAAATAAAGTGGTCCTCGTGTAAACTGGAGCCTCCGTGTTTATTATTTTGTAGTTTCATACAGTATATGCGACATTTATAAACCCTCGGTTACACTATTTAAAAAAGTTATTTAATAAGAAGCCAAAAAGTGCAAAAACAATAATGTTCGTGTTGGAGGAGTTGTGAATGACTGCAGGGCCACAACATTAGGTACACCTGCAGACTGCAGCACGGATTTCATATTTCATTCATTCACAACTCCTCCAACACGAACATTTTTGTTTTGGGACTTTTTGGCTTCTTATTAAATAACTTTTTTAAATAGATTAAATCTTGCACGTGGAAAGTTTAAGTGTGGGCTTTAGTTGATATAACACTCCGGTCAGGGGGTGCATTCTACGACGGGAGTGCATTAATCCAGCACAACAACGGGGCATGGACTTCATTTATAAGTAAAGGTAAGACCATATAAAGTTTTTTTTTATTAAATATGCTTTTTTGTGTGCTACAGTTTGTATGTGTAAAGTTAAAGTTAAGTTAAAGTACCAATGATTGTCACACACACACTAGGTGTGGTGAAATTTGTCCTCTGCATTTGACCCATCCCATTGTTCACCCCCTGGGAGGTGAGGGGAGCAGTGGGCAGCAGTGGGCAGCAGTGGGCAGCAGCGGCGCCGCGCCCAGGAATAATTTTTGGTGATTTAACCCCCAATTCCAACCCTTGACGCTGAGTGCCAAGCAGGGAAGAATGCTGGTATGAGCTTTTAAACATAATCCGTTAACTGCTGCCAATCAAATGGTGAATAAGATACTCTTTATGGTTCATATGTTTGTAAATCTGACTGTGATGAAGTCAGTGCCTCACCAGCCATGAACCTCACCGCACGTCACTGCAACAAACACATCCAATTAAATGTTAATTTTTTACTTAAGCAGCGAAATAGCAAGTCCAAATAGTGCTGGGTGATTATATAAATGTGATTTCAGGTGGATTACTGCGATCAGCTGTTAGCATATTAAGTAGATCGAACATGGCTGAAATGTCGGTAACAGCAGCCCCCCAGCCCCTCCATTCCTGCTTGTAATTCACAGCAGAAGTAAACAAAATGAGCAAACACTGGAGTTAAATGTAGGCCAACAAAATAAATATCAGCTGTGACTTGGAGTTATCCTCTAAAGCTAGTGTTGAGAAAACCTTGGTTGAATGGTGGTGGTTTGAAACAAATCCATTAAAAAGTGAAACAAAAGAGCAAAAAATGTTAAATGTTTACACTAATAACACAAAGCTGACATACAGGGTGTTATTTTCTTGTATTGGTTTTGAAACTGAAAAATATCAACGTGGACCCCCACGTCCTTTGATTTTGAGTGTGGGTTTCAGTTTGGACTCCCCTGTCTTAGATGTTCCACCGACTGTCAGCTTCAACAATCAGAATCAGAATCAGAAGTACTTTATTAATCCCAGAGGGGAAATTATGATTTCAGCACAATCCCATTCAAGATCAGGCAAACATTACAGGGAGACAGAAGAGGATCGCTGACGGATCTGCCAACTTCCGGCACCCCCTTACAAAAAAGGTGAGAAACAGGTAAATGCTGGGGGGTGAGAAAAATATATATGTATTAAGTCTAAGCCTGGTACCCTGGAGAGGGGGCCCAGACTGAGGCCAAGGGGGAAAAAACCTCATAGCCATAGCACACATAAGCATGTGTGTAAGAAGGAAACATCAAAGAACACAAAGGACATTAAAGACATTAAAAGAGCAGAGCTGATGCAACCAGACATACAGCCACAAAAGTAAAAACAAAACAAAACAAAACAAAAACATATACACTGTGGTGGCCTCTGCGGCGTTCCACACCAACATCTGCTGGGGTGGGGGGGAGCATGGCCAGAGACAGGAGCAGACCCAACAAAGCCACCAAGAGAGCCAACTCCACTCTCGGCCGCCCACTAACTCTTGGCCAAGTGTCCAGTCCGCATGGATGAGCGAGGATACGTCCAAGGAGACCGAGGTGTCCGATACCTGCTCATTCAGCCAAGACACTGTGAAAGTTGTCCGTCCCGGCGCTCAGCGCCAGCTCCACAGCCCTGTCTCTTCATCCGCATCTCCTCCAGTCTCTCCAAACGGACTCTGATGTGGCAGAGACCCAGCAGCTGGTCTCCATGGCCAAAAGGCTCCCGGGAGGCAGATCCAGAAGTTCACAAAAAAGCACAGCAGAAGTCACCAAAGTGCCACCCCTTGTCACACAGTCCCAAAGGGTCCCGAACCAAAAGGGGAAAAAAAACACACGAAAACAAGAGGGAAACACCAGGAACACAAAAGGATGACACAAGAGCACAGAGCTCCTGCCACCAGCAGCCACTACAGCGGCGCCATCTTGAAAAAAAGATGGCGATGACAAGGCAATCTTTTTCCGGGAAGATATTCAGTCCTCTAGTATCTCAAATTATGACGACATCTGTAAAGAAATTATTGTAATGATTGCTAAGTAGCCAGTGGTGACGGACCGTTGGACCGTTTGCACTGTTGGAGCAAATGTATTTAGGCATTATTTTTACATAACAAAAAAATGTGAACTTGATTGGAACCCCAGAATAAATGGTGGGTGGTAGTTACTGTACCCTTGTGGTAAAGTTGTACATTGCAGTTTATTGAAGACGTCGTCAAAATATGCCTTGACTTGGTCAAAACTCATACTTGCCAACCCTCCCGGTTTTACCGGGAGACTCCCGGAATTCAGCGCCTCTCCGGATAACCTCACGGAAGAAATGTTCTCCTGATAAACTCCCGGAATTCAGCCGGGGCTGGAGGCCACGCCCCCTCCAGCTCCATGCGGACCTGAGTGGGGACAGCGGCGCCAGTCTGTTTTCACGTCCGCTTTCCCACAATATAAACAGAGTGCCTGCCCAATCACGTTATAACTGTAGAATGATCGAGGGCGAGTTCTTGGTTTCTTATGTGGGTTTATTGTTAGGCAGTTTCATTAACGTCCTCCCAGCGCGGTAACAACACACAACAACAGCAGTCACGTTTTCGCCTACCGTAAAGCAGTTTGTCTGCCGTAAACAGCAATGTTATGACAATCTTAAACAGGACAATACTGCCATCTACTGGATAGCCTCCGGAACACTGAAATTCAAGTATTTATTTTATTTATATGTATAATAAAATAAATATATATATATATATAATTAAAAAAAAGGGAAAAAAATAAATAAATAATTAAATCTATTTATAAAAAAAATAAATAAATAAAAAAAGAATTAAAAGAAGATCACAGACATGCTGACACACAAGGTCGCTACCCCAACAACTGGCCGGTATGATGAGTTTTAATCTCATACAAACAGAAAATAAAGCAGTCTAACATACAAAGGTTCCAAACATAAGGTGTGCTCGAGTGAAAACATAAATAGACATATACTGATTGGCAGCAGGAGTGGACCGGCTGCCAATCAACGGCAGGTGAGGAGAAAACAGTGCTCCGCAGAACAAACAGGAAATTTAACAAAATAAGAGCACTGACGGGAAGGAAATACAAAAACATAGAAAACCAACAGAAATGAAGTGACCGATTGTCACCCCCCTCAAGGAACAGATTCCAGATGTTCCCTTGAAACAAGGATGGAAAAAAGTCCAAAAGTTAAGGGAGGGCGGGGGAGGACTTGGCGGAGGGTCGCCAGGCCAAGTGTCCCCGCAGCCAGCGAGGGAGAGTCAGGTGGCGGCGACGCGTTGAACGCCTGTTGCAACTGGTGAGGCGGACGACCACGGAACAGCCACATCAGTGGCCGACGAGGAGGAGGTCGCGCAGCTGGCGGCAACGATGATGACAGCGTCGTCGGTGGATCCGCCGCAGACGATGAAGATGGCGGCACCGTGCATAGTCCCGTTGGTGACGCGGAAGACCTCCGCGCCGTGCGAAGGCGCGCCAGAGAAGATGTCATCGTGGGCGGAGTCGTCGACGATGAAGGTGGTGTCATGGGCGGAGTTGTCAACGATGATGACAATGAAGATGGCGGCGCCCTGCGAAAGCCCGCCAGAGATGATGTGGTCGTGGGTGCATGCGCTGCCGACCAGGAAGGTGGCGGTGTCGTGCGGAGTCCCACCGGTGACGGGGAAGATGTCCGCGCAGTGCGAAGGCGCGCCAGAGAAGATGAAGGTGGCAGCGCCGTGGAAAGAGACGATAGCGGGGATGACAGCGGCGTGTGCTTGGCTGCCCTACTGCCGGTAATAGCCCCCCCCCATCCACTAGGCGGGTGCCAGACGCCGTCCACCACTGGGCGAAGGAGTTCCTGTTTGCCGATGTCCCCCGGTGCGAAAGACCAGGGACGGGCGGAAGGGGGCCAGGAGGAGGGAAAACGACACGTCCCTCGCCGAGTCCCAGCAGAGGCCAAGAAGGACATCACGGTGGGCTCCACTGGAGCCTTCGCCGGACTGGCAGGACGAGCGGGTGCTGGAAGGGAGAGCAGCCGTGGTGCAGCTGCTGGAAGCTGCCTTGGAGCAGGAACGGGTGCTGGGTGCTCAGGAGGTGTTGGTCGTCGTGGCGCCGCGACCGTCGTGCGACGCGGGGCTGCGACCGGCGTGCGACGCGGTGTGGGAACCGGTGGTCGACGCGCCGGCACAGGCGATTGCCGTGGAGCCGGGACAGGATGCACAGCAGGCAAAGGGCAAGATGGCGGCGGTGGCCGCGCCGGTCGGAAATCCGGAACCAGCGGCCGAGCCGGGAGGAGCGAAGGCGGCGGTAAACCTAGCCAGTCGGAGAGCCGGAACCGGTGGTCGAGGCGGTGGGAGAAAGTCAGAGCCTGCTGTGGGCTGGGACCGCACAAACCTGGCTTTCAAGTCCTCCATGAACTGTGCGGTCCAGAACGTCGGCTGCGCATCGCCGACAGGGGTTCTTGCGAGGACACAATATTCTGGCTCGATGATCCTGTCGGGAACTCTAATGGCTGCCGTTTTTGTGACCCCAAGATGCAAGAACCAGGATAGCGAAGAGCATGTATGATGAGTTTTAATCTCATACAAACAGATAATGAAGCAGTCTAGCATACAAAGGTTCCAAACATAAGGTGTGATCATCGAGCACTGAGGAGTGCTCGAGTGAAAACATAAATAGACATATGCTGATTGGCAGCAGGTGTGGACTGGCTGCCAATCAACGGCAGGTGAGGATAAAACAGTGCTCCGCGAAACAAACAGGACATTTAACAAAATAAAAGCACTGACGGGAAGTAAATACAAAAACAAGGAAAACCAACAGAAATGAAGTGACCGATCGTCACAAAAACTGAACTTATAAATACAATACAAATGTGCGATTGTTCCAAATACAACTGTGATGTGTGTTCTGCACACATACAAAAAAACAAAACAATATAATGCAAATAAACAGTTTAAAGCTCCCTCGTATGATGAATACTGCATAGTATCGTATCATTTTATGTTGTTGTGTTGTGTCACGCTTGTTTAAACAGAATTATATATAATGAAGTTAGTATCTCATGATATCACCACATATGCAACTCAAATAGGACTTTAGTCAAAATGAATATACCTTTTAGTCAACATTTGTTAAAGACTAAAAAAACAGGACAGTGTTGAAAGATTCCACTGTAGGAATGTTCCAATCACAAAGGGGGTAATATTGAATTATCTTGAAGTAGATACAAAAACGTTCTTTCCTGCCAAACCTCGACTCTCTTGGTCAAAACTAAACTAGAACAATGTGTCGCTCGGCTTTATCTCATGTCTTCTCTTAGGTTAATTTACTAAACCAACACCAAAAAACATATAAAACACAACAAGTCAAAGTAAGTAAGTGTGTGTGTGTGTGTGTGTGTGTGTGTGTGTGTGTGTGTGTGTGTGTGTGTGTGTGTGTGTGTGTGTGTGTGTGTGTGTGTGTGTGTGTGTGTCCAAGGCAAGAGAGCTAGTGGCATGACGCTCTCATCAACATCCCCAGAGAGTCATCATAATATACTCAATAAATGCAGTGTGCAAATTGAATTATCTTGATTGTGCCTGCGCTACCTCCAGAAAAAACACACTCAGTGCACGACAATGACATTTTGTAAGACAAAAATCTGTCCGAGTCAAACATGACAAACACATGTTGCATGCATACAAAGTCATTTTAGACACCCATCCATCCATCCATTTTCTAGCGCTTGGGGAAATAAAATGACAAATGTATGTTAAAAAAAAGACGAAAAAAAGGGTCAACATTTTATGAGATTTAAGACACAATTTACCAAATAATAAGTTGTATTTTAACATGGGGAATTATAAACTTCTACACAGTTTATTTTCTATAAAAACCAACACATCTTTAGTCTTCAGCACTTATGTTTCAAGAAAAATGCAACTCTCAAAAGGTTTTGGGTTTTTATGGAATATATAATAATATTAACATTTTTACCACAAAAAACAGAATAGATATATATATATATAATAAAATAGCAATTTACTAGATTAGAACTTTATTTGTTATGAAATTATGACATTATTCGAGGGGCAAGAAGAAATAGCCGTACCGTATATGTTACGATGTCGTGGCATCGTGATGCCGGAAGTCGTCTTTCCAAGATGCAGAGGAACGTCAGGAAGCAGCTTGCCGGTAAAGGGTAAATGGTTGTACTTGTATAGCGCTTTTGTACCCCTTTTTAAGGAGCCCAAAGCACTTTGACAGTATTTCCACCATCATTGGCGATCACTCGAAGCGAGTATGATAGTCCTCCCGTTGGTGAGTCTGGTCATCTGTGGGTCCTCAGGTGGCTGTAGAGGCCAATCCATGATCCACAGACTCTATTGCAGTGGGGGCATATGTGCATGATTGTCGTGGTAGTAGTGGTGGTTGTGGTGGTGGTCTGAGGAGCTGTTTTGGTAGTGGATCTCTCCTTTCTTTGTTGCCTCTTGGTTTCCACGGCACGGTGGAGGTCCTTTTCTAATTGTGCTGTGCCTTCATGGACCATCCTGCTCCACAAAACCCTCTGGTGGGCATCATCCTCCCAGGTGTTGAGGTTGAAGCAGCATTTCCTCAGGTGGATTTTGAGGTTATCTTTATACCGCTTCTTCTGCCCCCCTTGGGTGCGTTGTCCTTCCGTCAGTTGTCCGTACAACATCTGTTTTGGAAGGCGACTGTCTGGCATGCAAATTACATGGCCTGTCCATCGCAGCTGGTGCCGAATGACAGTTGTAGTGATGCTGGGCATGTTAGCTTCCTTCAGAACACTAATGTTGGTACGCCTATCTTCCCAGCTGATCCTGAGGATCTTGCGGAGACATCGCTGGTGGTACTGCTCCAGAGCCTTCAGGTGTCTGCTGTAGGTGGTCCAACTATCAGCCCCGTAGAGCAGAGTGGGCAGAACTACAGCTTTATATACGAGAAGCTTGATGTTGGTCTGGATGACCAGATTCTCGAAAACTATTTTCTTGAGCTTAGCAAAAGCTGCGCTGGCACAACCTACGCGGTGGTGGATCTCGGCATCGATGACAGCTCTCGTTGAAAGAAGACTGCCAAGATAAGCGAAATGCTCTACGTTTTCCAAGATGTTGTTGTCCACATAAATTGTGGGGGGTTGGTAGGGTGTGTCAGGGGCCGGTTGGTACAGGATCTGAGTCTTCTTTATGTTGATGTCAAGTCCCAGGAGTCGGTACGCTCTGGCAAAAGCATCCATGATGTTCTGGAGGTCCAACTCAGAATGAGCAACAAGAGCATTGTCATCTGCGTACTGAAGCTCTGTAATGGAGGATATAAGCACCTTGCTTTTTGCCCTGAACCTACTCAGGTTGAAGAGCCCGCCGTCTGTCCGGTATATGAACTGGACTCCCTCAGGCAGGTTTTGACTGGTGAGGTGAAGTATGGCTGAGATGAAGATAGCAAACAGGGTTGGTGCGATGATGCAGCCCTGCTTGACACCAGTGTCAACTTTGAAGGGAGCCGTTTCAGAGCCGCCATTTCCAACTACCACTGCGGTCATGTCGTCGTGCAACAGACGCAAGATCTTCAAATACTTGTCTGGGCATCCGATCTTGGAGAGGGCACCCACCCCAGAGGGCGGTTCTGTTCACAGAATCAAAGGCCTTTGTAAGGTCAATGAATGCCATGTATAGTGGCAGGTGTTGTTCTCGACATTTCTCTTGCAGTTGACGAACTGCAACAATCATGTCCGATGTTCCCCTAGCTGGGCGAAAGCCACACTGGGACTCTGGGAGGATCTCTTCTGACAGCGGCAATAACCGGTTTGCCAAAATACGGGCCAGTATTTTTCCTGTTGTGGACAGGAGAGAGATGCCTCTGTAGTTGCCACAGTCCGTCTTATCTCCCTTCTTGAAGATGGTGACAATGAGTCCCTGAGTTCGGCTGGGATTTCCTCCTTATCCCAGATTTTACCAATGAGGCTATGGATGTGGCAAAGGAGTTTTGGTCCGCCTTGCTTTAACATTTCTGCTGGTATCCCATCTGGTCCGGAAGCCTTGTTGTTACCCAGTTTTCTGATGGCAGCCTGGACCTCATTTTCGGTAGGAGGATCACCCAAATGCTCCATGATGGGTCGCTGAGGAATCTGGTTGATGGTTTCCATCTCCACTGTGGAGTTCCGATTCAGGAGCTCTTGGAAGTGTTCACGCCATCTGGAACTGATACCTACATCGTCCTTGAGCAGGGTTTGTCCATCTTTAGAGCGGAGGGGGTTTAGGCCTCGATAGCTGGGCCCATAAACAGCCTTGGTAGCGTTGAAGAAACCCCTGGTATCCCCAGAGTCAGCAAGCTTCTGGATTTCCAGAGCCTTCTCCATCCACCATTTGTTTTTCAGCTCTCTCACTCTGCTCTGGACAAGTGCCTTTGCCTTGGCGTGGGCCTGCCTTTTGTCCCTGCAGTTGATGTCGCTCTGCCAAGAGCAAAAAGCTTTCCTTTTGGCATCAATCAGCTCTTGTATTTCGATGTCGTTTTTATCGAACCAGTCCTGGTGTTTCCTAGTCCTGTAGCCAATGGTATCCTTGCTGGTTTCAAGTAGCGTGGTCTTAAGAGCCTTCCAGTGTTCCTCCACATCCTCAGGATATTCTTCCGGGAGTCTCACAGACAGGGTGTTTTGTAGATGTTGCACCCTATCTGTGTCTCCAAGGCTATCAATGTTAAATTTAGGGCGGAACAGTCTCCTTTGTGTCCTCCTCTTCTGCCGCAGCTCGATGTTCATTTTGGAGCGGATGAGGCGGTGGTCTGTCCAGCAGTCGTCTGCACAAAACATGGCCCTGGTGATGTTAACATCCTTACGATCTCTGGCCCTGACAATGACATAGTCTATGACAGGGGTCGGCAACCCGCGGCTCCGGAGCCGCATGCGGCTCCTTGACCACTCTGATGCGGCTCAGCTACATACATGCCCACATGTACACTGTTAGGGCAGACTGTAGAGGGCGCCAAATGCACTGTCAACACACTCTGATATTTGGGAGTCTCCCGGGAAAAATGAGAGGGTTGGCAAGTATGACGCTATCAAGCGCCATTCATTCAAAACTCACGGGCTGCACTAACATCATATTTCCACATTAAAGTGCGTGCCGGTGCGTGTGTCGGAGACCCCTGGTTAACATAGCACAAAGCATTTAAGCTTTGTATGCGGTGTTTTTCATTTTAAATTAAAAAAAATTTTTTGTGGCTCCCATTACTTTCTTTAATTTGTGAAACTTGCCAAAATGGCTCTTTGAGTGGTAAAGGTTGCCGACCCCTGGTCTATGAGATGCCAGCGCTTTGATCTGGGATGCATCCAGGACGTTTTGAACCGGTTTCTCTGGCGGAAAAGGGTGTTTGTTATTAGAAGATCATGTTCAGCACACGTTGACAGAAGAAGGACTCCGTTGGAGTTGACATTCCCAACACCTTCTTTACCGAGAGTGCCTTTCCAGAGCTTGTGATCCTTGCCAACCCTGGCATTGAAGTCCCCGAGTAGAAGGATCGTATCTTCTTTCGGGATATCCGATAGAACCTGGTCTAAGGTTGCATAGAAGGCCTCCTTGTCTTCATCATGTGAGTCCAAAGTTGGTGCATAGGCACTCACAGCCGTTGCCATCTGATTGTTTGAGAGCCTCAGGCGTAGGGTCATAAGTCGCTCATTGATGCCTATTGGAGATTCGGAGAGTTGGGAGATGAGCGGTTTCTGATGGCAAATCCCACTCCGTGGATTCTGGGTTCATCAGCTGTTTTTCCCTTCCAGAAGAAAGTGTATCCCCCTTTCTCCTCCTTTAGTTGCCCCTACTCAGCCAAGCGGGTTTCAGACAGGGCAGCAATATCGATCTTGCACCTTTTCAACTACCTTGCAACGATCGCCGATCTTCTTTCTGGACGATTGCTGGAGGCACTGTCCATAAGTGTTTTCACATTCCAAGCTCCAAAGTTCATTGTTTTTGTTTTTGTTTTTCGACCGCTATAAGGTGAACCCACTGGACGCGGTATTCCAGTCAGGTTATAGGAGGCAGGCTATTTTTAGGGCACCTTTTCTAGCCCCTTCCCGTGTAGGGTGAGCAGAGTGGATCCTAAATAGGGCTGCTCAGATGTGGGTGCTGCTGCCGAAATGCTCTCTCTGCCTCGATCCGAGAGCAAGGCGACTGAATCAGGCATCCACCGCCTATGTGCCAGTGCGTGGCTAGAAGCTCCCAGACTTCACTGTCCTGCTCCCGTCACCATTTCCTGGTCGCCATAGGACTTATAGGGGGTTTGGGTAATGATGGGTCCTTCAGGAGAACGCCTGTGCAGGGAATCTTTTAAAGTGGGGAAACTGGTGCACAGGCAGTCACCACACTGTCCTTGGCAAAGAAAAGACCAGGGTCCAATGGCATGGAAACCAAGACAATTGGGGGGCCATCTTTGCTGCAGCCTTCTACCGCCTTTGTGACCGTTGTGGAGGTTCTCTACATCCATCATCCACCCACTCCGCCGTTGAGGTCTTTTTTGACGATGGGAACGCGCAGTCTCCAACATCACTTGCTTTTCTCTCAGGGTGTGCTCCCCTAGCCTTTGTCTTCCCAGACTAACCCACAAGGCAGCGGGGCAGTGGTTGGGTGATGCCAGGGCTTGTCCACAATGTGGGCCTGCGCATCACGCCTCTGGGGACCACTGCAGCTCCGAGATCCCCTGCCACGTTTGCCTTGAGCCGCAGGGCTCAAGTTACCGTGTGTGGCCACGTGGAGGCCTGACAGGAGTCTTGGTGAAGGAGAGGCTGTGTACTGGCAGGAGAAGACTGACGCACAAGGCTGCTTCTCCGTTCACCACAAAGGCTAGCCAGCGGCAGTGTCTATAAGCGAGAGGTTAGCAAGCAGATGGGAAGTAGACATGCAACCTTCCCCCTAACTACTGCACTAGACGCATCACAACACCCTGTAGGCTAGGCCCACACACACATTTCCACATTCACCCATTCATACACACATTCACACACTGATGGCGGGAGCTGCCATGCAAGGCGCTAACCAGGACCCATCAGGAGCAAGGGTGAAGTGTCTTGCCCAAGGACACAACGGACGTGACTAGGATGGTAGAAGGTGGGGATTGAACCAGTAACCCTCAGATTGCTGGCACGGCCACTCTCCCAACTTCGCCACGCCGTCCCCTGTTAAGGTGGTAAGAAGAATGATGTATTCTTAAATGCAGATAACAATATGCTGCGAGGTGCCCACGGCACGGAAAACAAGAATGGCTTAGCCAAATGGATGCTAGTCAAAACATGGACTAGGAGCAGGAACGAGAACATAACTTTGTTGCATGGAAGCAAACAAAAGCACCAGACCGAGTGAGGCGAGAGGATGGAATAAATAGCTCTCTGATTAGTGCCCAGGAGCAGGTGAGCATCCCGAACACTAATCAGAGGCAGGTGAAAACAATCTGCTGTCATGGCAACTAAAACACAAAACAGGGGTGCTGAAACAGAACTTAAACAACAAGTTAATCAACACGTAAACAAACTATGATCCGGGCAACGGATCATCACAGTATACTCCAAAATAAATGACTAAGAAACTGCTGAAAATAAGTTGACATACAATAATGCAGTGCAAAATAAATACATTATAACCAAATGAATAATACATCAATAATGAATATTATGCATGGGACAGAAAGCACTATTCAAGTATAATCCATTTACCATAACTGCCACAAGTGGCGCTATGGTTAAGAAACATTTATATAGTGTACTAATATGCAACTTTGTTTTAACATGTTTTTTTAGAATGGGAACTTTGCTGGACATCACAATATATCACAATATTGCAATAACATATCGCATCGTGACTTAAGTATGTGATACGAATCCTATTGTGAAGTTCTTGCCATTTCCCGTGTGAATACATTTTGACTATTGTCGTGAGATGAATTAATGAGTTTAATTAGGCCAAATACAAAAATAAAAAATCTGGACTTTTTCAGAATATTTTGCTCAACAAACTTCCTTTGGAAGGAATATCAATATTTTGGGTAATATTATTTCCCAGTGTGAAACAAATACTACTACTACTACTACTCTTACTAATATTTCTACTTATACTCCAACTACTATAGTACTCCTTCACACTGAAATGCCCTGTAAAAACTGTATTTTGAAAGCGAAAGCCTGAGTTGAGTGAAATTTGGGTGGTTACTCAGCATGTTATTTAAGACATTTTGCTGAGTTGCTGCGTCTGCTCTCAGGTTGTGTTGCCTAACAAGTGGCGACGGAGAGCTGAGCATCGCTCTGTGGCATCACATTTCACTTGCAGCACGTCGACCGGGTTAGACACAGGTAACCTGCACTCCAAACTTCAGTGCAGGGTGTGAAAAGTCACCTTTGAAAGACACTTCCTTTAAAAGAACTTCAAGGCAATTTCTTAATATTCAGTGTTCCCTCTTCTTTTTTTCTTTTTTTTACAATGAAGCACTTGAAGGGTATGGGAAATCTGAATGGACGTCAACTCCATTATTGTCTGCATGTGCTGCCGCCATTGTGGGCGACGCTACCCTCCAGTTCTCAGCAGCTAATGTCTTTACCAGAAGGAACACCACTTGAAATAAAGAATAGTGTCCCTGATCAGTCATGAGATCACTGAATTCAGCCCTGGGAATCACTAAAACATGTGTCATAGGGATATTTTGAAAAAAAATGTAGTCATACATAATATATAATAATAATAATAATAATTAATATATATATATATATATATATATATATATATATATATATATATATATATATATATATATATATATATATATATATATATATATATATATATGTATGTCATGATCCGTGGTCCGGATCATGTTTTGTTTTGTTATATTCTGTTAGTTTTGGACTTCCTTAGTTGTTTTTGTGCACTTCAGGGGTTTGTTTTGTTACCATGGGGACAAATTGGTTTCACCTGCCTCTGATTAGTGTTCGGCACGTTCACCTGCTGTTAAACACTAATCAGAGAGCTATTTATTCACGTTGCCCGCCACACACTGTCTGGCCTCCTTGTTTGCGGTAAGCAAGTGTTACGTTGGTTTGTTTCATGTCCTAGTTCTGTGCTAAGTGTTAGCCTTAGCTTCCCGTGCGTTCGGCACGCTTTTCTTTTGCTTGTTTTCTGTTTGCCTATGATTTATGTAAATAAATAATCTCTTACCTTCACGTTTTTGTCCGGAGTGTCCGTGTTGCACTGGAGGAACGATCCCGCATAAATATGCGACCCCCACGTGACAATATATATATACTCCAAATATGTCTTCTCACGGCGATTGAAGGTAAAATTGTCTTGTCTGGAGAATGATTTGCCAAGGCTTTGGATCTGAGATTTCCACCCGGTCCCCCTTTCTTTGTGCAGTCCCGTTACCTATTTTTGAGCCTGTGGCGCAACAGTAACTGGACGGCATTACACTTTTCCCCAAGCTACGGAACGGGACGAGGGGCAAAAATGTTAATCCCGCTATAAAAAAAAGTATATATATATATATATATATATAGGTTCCTCTACACTTTCACAGATGTTTCACTTTATACATATATATATATATATATATATATATATGTATGCATGTGTGTGTGTATATATGTGTTTACTATATATATATATATATATATATATATATATATATATATATATATATATATATATATATATATATATATATATATATATATATGTATGCATGTGTGTGTGTATATATGTGTTTACTATATATATATATATATATATATATATATATATATATATATATATATATATATATATATATATATATATATATATATATATATATATGTATGCGTGTGTGTGTATATATGTGTTTACTATATATATATATATATATGTATGTGTGTGTGTGTGTATATATGTGTTTACTATATATATATATATATATATATACACGTATATGCACACATATATATACACATTCACACACATACATACATACATTCACATTGGTACACACATATATACACACATCTATATACAGTATATAAAAATATATATATGTATAAACAAAGTATATATGTATTTATAAACACACAGTATACATATAAACAAAGTATATATGTATATATAAACACATATATATATACATACAATATATATGTGTGTGTATATATATAATTATATATATATATTGAGCACTGTATAACGGATAAACCACAGAAACCTCGACTATATTTATGTATATATATAAATATATAAATATATATATATATATATTCAAGTTCAAAAGTTTAATATTTACATATTACTTTAAAATAGCCCTGTAAGGAATTCATGGTATATTTTTTACCTTGCCTCTTAAAAGAATCAGAATCGAGAACTGGATTCAAAATAATGAACCGGAATCATTCAAATTCACATACATTACATTTTACAAGTGCTTCTTCACATAATCGAGTGATCCGAGTACAGAAAGTGTGGCTCTACTACAACCTCTGAACGTAAAAATCAAATGAAAGACGTCTTCTGAGACAAAAATTACATCATTCCTCTTTGGACCATTGCAGCCTTTAAGTCTAATGGAGGTAATGGCATCATCACTCGCTTCGTGTACTCTCAATGTGAAGGAGGTTTGCAGGCATTCCACACAGGCTACAAGAATGACAGCTCGCCTGGTGATTGTCTCAATTGCAGTTTTGAGGAAAAAGGAAAACACACACACACACACACACACACACAGGCCAAAGAGCAAACGGGGAGGAATCACTACATGTAAAATTCTCATGAGATGAGATGAAGACGAGTTGGGAAATAAAACATACTTTATATTTCTGACAGCCACAAAAAGAATGCATTTCACTTTGCCTTTAAGTTGACAGGGAAGCGTTTCTTACCACTTTTAACCATTAGACACTCAGGAAAATACAACAAAATACAGTTACAACACATATTCCAAATTACTACTACACTACTACGAGCTGGTTGACATCTGTCAGTCGTTTGTTGTGACGTTTTTGTTGTGATAAAATCACAAATAGTTTACATGTCCTCGCTTATCAACATTGTTGTTCTTATCAACATGAGACAAACACAAGGACAATAAAGCAAGGGTGAAAACGGAACGCTGCCATCAATGATCGTGTGTGTGCACACGTGTGTATGAGAATACACACACGCGTGTTTGTGCAGGTGTGTGTGCATGTTTGTGTGTGTTTGTTTACGGTGATGACAATAAGCTAAGTCATTGTATTTTTTGGTAAATACTGCTCAGGGCAGAACAAGAGTGAAAACACAGGTGAATCACCTGCAAGGAAAGGTAAGTGAAAATTCAGTTTTTCTTTCAGTATTTTTGTAGACAACAGCAGAATCTTTAATGTTTCACCCAGAATTTGTTCCAATCTCCAAACCAGTTCACTTGTAGACAATTATCTGTTTATTGTTCAAACTATTGCCGTCTGAAAATTTGTATTAGCTGTCAATTTTTAAAGTCACATCTTAACTGTCGGCTCACCAGGGCATAAGTTGCAAATATTCTCTGCCTTTCTTATCAGTAAAAAATATTGTTCATAAATTAAATTGTATTTTACTTGTTTTATTGTTTTGTCTTATTCAATGCATTTTACTTTAATATTTGGGGGTTTTGACCTCTTTTTGTTTTTACACATACCATATATATTTATTTACATGTACTGTATATGTAAGAGTATGTATGACTCAGATAGATATCGGCCCAATATCATCGAAAAAACGAGTGTCTGATGATATTTGCAAGCATTTAAAATGTTTGTAAAGTGGGACAGCCAATTAACATTTAATATCCTCCAATAAGCACACAAGGTTGGTCTTGTCTTGTATTTTAGTCAAGTCGTTTACAAAATGTAAACATGGTGTTGCATTCAAGTCGCATTGCAGCAGTGGTCGTGTTCCCAGGATGTAGAATGATAAAAAGCAGTTTGCAGGTAAAAATAGTGTTGTCGCTTGGGAAACTTGCGGGAAGCCCAAGGAAAAAGCTTAGATTAATTAAGCTTAAACGTATGAGGTAGCTCTAAACTAACATAAAACAAAAACAATATGAAAAAGCAAACAACAAACGTAACCGCCGCCAAAGGTGAACAATGGACCTGAAACCATAGGTAGGCAGACACCGGTATACTGTAAAAAGCTATCTGATTAGTGATCAGGAACAGATGAGCCTCCTGATCACCAATCAATCAGAGGCAAGTACCATTGATGAGCGCTTCTAATAATGAAAAAGGTAAAAAGGAGGAAAAAAAGTGCTGGCAACATAAATACATACTAAACATATGGAATGAATACACCAAAAACAGGACAGGTCATGACAAATGGGAGGCTAAAGGCACTATGAACCAGAGGTGGGACCAAGTCATTGCTTTGCAAGTCACAAGTAAGTCTCAAGTCTTTGCCCTCAAGTCTCGAGTCAAGTCCCGAGTCAAGACAGGCAAGTCCCGAGTCAAGTCCAAAGTCAAGACTGGAAAGTCTCAAGTCAAGTCACAAGTCCTGCATTTTGAGTTTCAAGTCCTTTCAGGTCCTTTTAACCACAGACTAATATTTTTACACAGATTGTGTATGCTTTTAAACCGCTGTATTTATTTATTAAAACAAGTGCATTTGAAATAGCAGGAAAAAAAATAGTACTGACATTGCAATTCATAATAGCACTATTAACCAGTCATTTTAATAGTTTAAACAATTTTAAACATTTAACTCATTCCTTTACAGAATAAACACATTTGCAAAAACAAGTGCAACTGTACTTATTTGTACAAAAGTGTTAACATTGTATTTCCATGGCATATTGCATTGTAACTAGTTCCACAGCAGTTTCTATTCTGTTCTTACCTTATCTCATTGATCTCATCTCATACTGTATGTGTGTTTATGTGTGCGTACACATGAAAAACATAACAAATACATGAACATAACAATGAACAGAGTTGTACTTTTTAGATGTCAGGGCCCTATGCAATATGTACACATATTCTTAATATAGTATACATTTTAACTGACCTTTATTTGACTATGTTTGTCTTTTTGTAGGTGGCTAAAATATGCGGTGCTGCTGACCGCCGTCTAACGTTATGTTACTGTGTGTGATACAATGACTAACGTAACGTTGTGTAGGTACCACATGCAACCCTGCTTAAAAAAATCACTTGACAAAAAGTATGAATAAGGAAGCAAACTGCAGTGGACGCAACATATTGCTGTGTTTGAAATGATGTTATAACCATAGACATCTTATAAGTAGACGCAGCATTGGTTGCTGTGACGCGAGCAAATTGCATCTTGAAATGGTGATGAGGAGCCGGCGAGCAGCCTAAACTGACAGTTGACAGGTAGAAAACAAAGATGCCGGGTTGGTGTTCAGCGTTTTCCTGCTCAAATGAGCGGACTGTTGAAAATAAAATTAAATCTGTTAAATCTTACTTTTCACAAGTAAGATTTAACATTAATGTACTTTTGGTTGTATTTTATGAAAATAACATTAATACCACCGAGTTAAGAAGGAGCAAAGATCTTCAATATTTGTATGTGAAAATCACAAACAAATCTTCTGGGGGAGGATGACGCCCCTACAGGGGTTTGGTTTACAAACTTTCAGCCCCACCTAAAACAAAATTCACTGATTATGATGCATTCTCATTTTAGGCAAAATATAAGACAATACTTTCTTAACAGTATAATTGTAACCAGGAATAAGTCTTCAACTAACAATATTCAAATACTAACATTGTTGGGTAAGACAGCATTTGGTTTTATTCTGAATCCAGTGAAACAGATTGGTGGTTTTAGCTGATATAAAGACTTTCAGGTGTTTATATATGTTTAAGTATTTGGCAGACGCTTTTATCCAAAGCGACATACATAAAAAATACATATATAACAATCACTGTAAACATTATCATTTAAGGGAAGAATGTAATACAAAATATCTATACAAAGTGTCAAGACAGAATAAACTCTCTGCTGCTGCAGCAACAGAGATACGGTCTATAAGATATATAGATATCTAATGTATTCATACATTGTTTATGTAGGATATACGCATGTATATATAACGTAATTATATTGTTTCTTCAACTTAAAAATAGCTGACCGTTTTTTCCCCCTTCTCTGGGCTTATATTCCCAGTTTTGATCTCGGACGTCTGGTCACTTATAGCATATAAGAATATTCTATTACTGTTAAGCAAACTATGAATAACAAAACATGTGTCCGTTATCATAGCTACACGTATGACAAAAAAGCGCGTGAAAATGAGTGGTATTCAGTGAGGTAAAATGAATTAAATGCGCTGACAGTTCATTGCTCCTGCCAAATGAATTGCACTGAGTGGAGCGGATCACCACTCCAAGATGGCGGCCCCGCGTCTCGTCTGCGCCAGTAAGCAGTAGCGCTCGATGCTGCGTCTACTTATAAGATGTCTATGGTTATGACGTTAGCAGTGAGTTTACAGCCTCACTGATTTAACTACACAGCAAATAAAAGTCATGTTACTTAGCCAATAAACGTTAGCTTAAATTCAAAACTTACCCTTCTTTGTGCAACTTCAAATGTCGAACGAAGTTGGAAGTTGTTGCGTCTCCGTCTGTAATATTCGAACTGCGTGATTTGCATACGGCAATTCGTTTTTTGTTGACCAAGTCGTAGTTTTTATACCCGAACGAAACCAACTTTGGTATAAATCTTTCTCACTGGCGCGTTGTTTGACAACTCTTGTTCATTGGTTGTCCTGCAATTTGATTGGCTGAATGCTGTGTGATGAAAACAATGTAGATCTAATTTGATTGGCTGTTGTACTGAGAGCACACACGCTGACACGCAGCACACACGCTGATAGACGGACACGTACAAAATGAAAGCTACGGAGCGCTCCCAAATAACTTTTTAAACTTTAGGTTTTGGAGAAAGTAGCAAGTCATGTCAAGTCAAAAGGCTCAAGTCCAAGTGAAGTCACAAGTCATTGATGTTAAAGTCTAAGTCGAGTTGCAAGTCTCTTTACATTTTGTCAAGTCGAGTCTAAAGTCATCAAATTCATGACTCGAGTCTGACTCGAGTCCAAGTCATGTGACTCGAGTCCACACCTCTGCTATGAACTAGCAGCTCCTCAACAGCTGCTAGTTCGGAAAAGTCTGCTGCCGCTCGCTGCTGCGAAAAAGCTAGGTACTATCTCTGCTACATCCTTACTGTATTGTTACACACATCATTACAAAATGTATATTACACCTGGAAGGAAGAGAATATTCCATCTCGGATGGCGATGAGTCTGCCTACAGGAGAGAGGTGGTCCTGGTGCAGCCTCAACAACCTGGAGCCGAACGCCCATAAGACAGTGGAGATGATCATGAACTTCAGGAAAGTCACAGCCCCACCATCCCCCCTCACCCTGATAGACTCTCTCACCCCCGTCTCCATCGTGGACTCCTTCCGTTTCCTGGGCACCACCATCACCCAGGACCTCAAGTGGGAGCCCACCAAAAGCTCCCTCATCAAGAAGGCCCAGCAGAGGATGTACTTCCTGCGGCAGCTGAGGAAACTTAAGGTGCCGACCGAGATGCTGGTGCAGTTCTACTCGGCCATCATCGAGTCCATTGACTGCAGCGCATCGTACGCGCTGCTGAGAAGGTTATTGGCTGCAAACTCCCATCCCTCCAGGACCTGTTCTCCTCCAGGACCAGGAGGCGTGTGGGTCGGATCACAGCTGACTCTTCTCCCCCTGGACACACACTATTCTCCCTTCTCCCCTCAGGCAGGAGACTACGGTCCATCCAGACCCACACCTCCCGCCACCTGAACAGTTGTTTCCCCTCGGCCATCAGAAATATGAACAATAACAACATCTGATAGCTCAGTTACAGCTCGTTTTATGACCTATTCTGTGTTATATGTGTTTTATGTTGCACGATTGCACCAAGAAAAATTCCTAGTTTGTGAACCCGTTCTCAGACAATGGCAATAAAACTATTTTGATTCTGAAGACAAATGGACACATTTCACCTTTGCACAAGACACATTGTAAACCTGGTGGCTCCGTTTTCTCCGGTAAAAATACAACCAATTGGAAGAGCCAACTTCAGACTAATCACCACACTGCAAAAACTGAAATTTAAGTAAGATTAAATATCTCAAACAAGGGTGATATTTGCTTATTTTCTGTCTGATAAGATAATTATTCTCACTAAGCAGATTTTATGTTAGTCTTTTACTTGTTTTAAGGGTTTTGGTCCTAAATGATCTCAGTAAGATATTACAGCTTGTTGCTGAGATTTTGAGACCTACCGTATTTCCTTGAATTGCCGCCGGGAATATAGTATTCGCCTGCCTAGAATTACAAACTCGCCAAACTCGTTTCGCAAAATAATTAGCGCATGCATGGCACTTCCGCCGGGTCAAATATGAGTCATTAAATGACTCTCGCCTCCTGGTGGTAGAGGGCGCTAGTGATCCTTCTTGCGACTACTAGTACTGCAGAAGACCGGTGCTGCAAAAGAAGACAACAAGCAGCAAGCATGAGCAGCAATCGTTTGCTTGCACTTTTACCATGGAGGATTACATATCTAAAATAAAACCGTTTTCTAAACTGGACTTTCAATCGAAGCAGAAGGTAATAATTAAAGGAATATCTCCAGAGACTTTTAAAACTGAAGAAAGATAAGGAAGACTGCCTTTGATCAGAAGCAGCTGCACATGGACTCATTTACAAGTAAAGGTAAGACCATAATAAAGTTTTTTTTATTAAATGTGCTTTTCATGATAAGGTAAGCGCCATAGTGAGAAGAGGTTTTAAAATAATTAGCGCATGCTTGCCCATCCCGCATGGTTTTGGTAAGCGCAGGAGTTAGAAGAGGTTTTAAATTAATTAGCACCTCTGCGGCTATTCAAGGAAATACGGTATATTGAGTAAAACATGTTTGAAACTAGAATATCAAGTGTTGCAAAGCTGTGTCATCAACACTCACAAGTATAAAACTACTTTTTAAAAGTATTAATTTCTTATTTCAAGCATGAAAAAAAAATCATGATTTTGACACAATTGTGTCTCATAATTAAAACAGATGACAGTCAAATGGACCTTGCTGTTTTATTTTCAATGAAACAATAGAAAATGCGTACTCATATAGTAGTACAGTTGGCACAGTACAGTAAACTGACAGTTAATATTTAAACATTTAACATTTCAAACAATTTTGAACAGAAATAGTTCATGCACATTCAGATGAATATCTCAAAATTACAATTAAAAAGATTTTGGCCGGGGGCCGGGCTGTATATATGCGCACTAATTGACTGAAAGAGTACGCACTTGGCGCGATGATGTCATGTTATCGATGGAAAAATAAATTTTTAGACCATATGATTTGTCTGAGCGGCTAGTAGACCCCGAGAGTAACAAGCGGTTGCCTTGTTGCCTTTCCATTAAGAACAAAAATTAGTTTTTAGTATAAGTTTGCTGGTTTCAAGAAATGTAATGCCGAGCGCATATCATTATGTCAAGATAATGGCACTAGCATTTACTTAATTTAAGAATATTTTTCAACATATTGAGCAAAAATGTCTCTTTTTTTCTACCAAGAAAAGTGCACTTGTTATTATTGAAAATATACTTATTTTAAGGTATTTTTGGGTACATTGAGGTTAGCTATTTTTACTTGTTTTGGAAAGTCTTGACAAGCAAAATGTTCTTGTTCTTTTGGCAGATAATTTTGCTTAGTTCAGTTGATCTGCCGTTTTCTTTTCTCCTTTGCCCCCTCGCCGGGTTATTCCGGTTCCGGTGACCATGGATGAGGTGCTGGCTGTCCAGAGTTGGGACCCGGGGTGGACCGCTTGCATGTCCATCGGTTGGGGACGTCTCTGCGCTACTGACCTGTCTCCGCTCGGGATGGTCTCCTGCTGGCCCCACTATGGACTGGACTCTCACTGTTATGTGGATCCACTAGGGACTGTACTTAGAGGGGGGGTTACCCACATATGCGGTCCTCTCCAAGGTTTCTCATAGTCATTCACATCGACGTCCCTTGTGTGGGCTCTGTGCCGAGGATGTCGTTGTGGCTTGTGCAGCCCTTTGAGACTTTTGTGATTTAGGGCTATATAAATAAACATTGATTGATTGATTGAAATAAAATACCCCTAATTTTTGTATTTTTTGTTCTTGTTTTTGAACACTGACTTTTTGCAGTGCATGACATTTACGCAACAGTAAGTAGGCCTTAAACTAATATTTCCAAATGATTCATACTGTACTGAATTACTGTTACTATTAAAGACAGCAGAGAAGGAGCAAGACTGCTTACTCTACCACTATTTTTGTCGTACACATAGGCGAGCTTGCCCAACAATCTAGAACAGGGGTGTCAAACTCATTTTAGATCGGGGGCCACATGGAGAAAAAAGTACTCCCAAGTGGGCCGGACTGGTAAAATCATGGCACGATAACTTAAAAATAAAGACAACTTCAGATTATTTTCTTTGTTTGAAAATAGTACAAACACATTCTGATATTGTACAAATCATAATGTTGTTTTTTTTGTTTTTTTCAATTACCTATTGCGGTTAATGGTATATATACTTTATTTGTCGTTATTTTTATTTTCTGAATAAATTGTGATAATGTTCATCAGTCAACTCATTGGTGTTAATTTTCAATCTATCAAGATACAAAACTTATATCAAAATCAAATGACAGTATGTTATATATGTAGTTTGATCATTTTCTTTGACTGATGTACTAACATAAGTGGTTTATTTTGTACATATGTAGCATCATCTACAAAGATACAGAGAATTGCTATTGCGACATCTAGTGGACACATTTAGAACAGCTGTTTCTCTCATTCAAAAATTTCAGGTACATTTTTGTACTTACCAAACTCATCCCGCGGGCCGGATAAAACCTGTTCGCGGGCCTGATCCGGCCCTCGGGCCGTACGTTTGACACCCCTGATCTAGAATAAAACTAGTTTTTTTCTTCATGTGACCATTTTAGTCATGTAAGCCTATTATTCAACATTTTTGCAATCAAATGCTTAATTTTAGCTAAAATAGTAACACACAATAAGGTTTAGTGTGAAATGTACTTATTGAGTGCAAGTCTTGCTCTGCAATAATAATTAATGAAAGTGATTTCAAGACAACTTCAAAGTCCGTTATACTTTATATTTTAGTTCACAAAATTTACTGTCATTTTAGTCGACTAAAACTAGACTAAAACTAGAATAATTTAGATGACTAAATTATTGCTAAAACTAAAATACATTTTCGTCAAAAGACTGTGACTAAAACTAAATCAAAAACAGCTGTCAAAATGAACACTGGTTTCCACATTCAAGTGTCAGGTAAACAAAGTATTGGTCTTGTCAGCAGCAAGTGTCGGCCTCGCTTCAGTTGAGTCAAGCGACGCATGGCCGCCTGCTCGCTCCACCGTATCGCTGCTCACAAACAATCCCTGCAGTAGCGCACACTTTGGGAGGCGGCAATAAAGACGACAAGATTGGACATGCAGGATGAAGGGATGAGTTGAGTGTGTGGTAGAACCAGTGTGCACATTGACACTGATTGATGACAACCCACATACAGTACAGGCCAAAAGTTTGGACACACCTTCTCATTCAATGTGTTTTCTTTATTTTCATGACTATTTACATTATAGATTGTCACTGAAGGCATAAACACTATGAATGAACACATGTGGAGTTATGTACTTAACAAAAAAAGGTGAAATAACTGAAAACATGTTTTATATTCTAGTTTCTTCAAAATAGCCACCCTTTGCTCTGATTACTTTTTCGCACACTCTTGGCATTCTCTCGGTGAGCTTCAAGAGGTAGTCACCTGAAATGGTTTTCACTTCACAGGTGTGCTTGAAGCTCATCGAGAGAATGCCGAGAGTGTGCAGAGCAGTAATCAGAGCAAAGGGTGGCTATTTTGAAGAAACTAGAGTACAAAAAATGTTTTTTTGTGTATCAAACACAAAAATAATTTTATAACAGTAGATGTTCTCAAGGGACTATACAATACAGAGTACACTTAGAAATACTTTAGAGTAGTCAGTGTACAGCTTCGTAGCAACATGAGTAAGAGGGAAGATAAGGTTTGTAACATTCAGTAGTTTCAGCAGTGATGTCATCATGACAGAGTAGAAGAATGTTTTAATAAAAATAATTCTGATTAATTCCATGTCCAAGAGGATGAAGTTAGTGTCAGAAAACTATCCCTATAAACATTTACACTATTTAAACAAGTCGACAGGATATTAAATGTATAGTGTAATACACACTGTACACTGACTACTCTAAAGTACATCCATGGGTACTTATATGTTTGTAGTGTAGGTCATGTTCCCACACAATGAATTAACAAGATGGTTCGACAAAGACAGACTATCTCTGAATTTCAGTAAAACTAAAATAAAGTTAATCGGTAAGAGTAGAAGAGAAAGTCAAACACATATACACATAGACAGAGTAGATATTAACAGAATAAAATAAATCATTTTTTGGGTGTTATTATAGGTGATAAAGTGAACTGGAAATTCACATAAAAATTATACAACATAAAGGAGGCAAGAAATATGTCAATAATGAATAAAGCAAAATATGTTCTGGACCAGAACCCACTGCACACTCTTTACTGCTCGCTAGTGTTACGTTATTGTGTAGACATATGGGGAAATAACTACAAAAGTACCTTACATTCACTAACCGTGTTACAAAAAAGAATAATACATAATGTTGGATACAGAGAACATATGAATCCAAAGTATTGACGTTCTATGATTTGGTACATTTGCAAACAGCTGAAATTATGCAGAAACATGCTACCCAAAAATGTACAACAATTATTCTCATCAAAAGAGTAGAAATATAACTTTAGAGAAAAATTTAACTTAAAACATTTGTATGCACGTACAACACTTAAAACCCTCAGTATATCAGAATGTGGAATTAAAATATGGAATGCCCATCCATCCATCCATTTTCTACCGCTTGTCCCTTTCGGGGTGGCGGGGGGTGCTGGAGCCTATCTTAGCTGCATTCGGGCGGAAGGCGGGGTACACCCTGAACAAGTCACCACCTCATCACAGGGCCAACACAGATAGACAGACAACATTCACACTCACATTCACACACTAGGGACAATTTTAGTGTTGCCAATCAACCTATCCCCAGGTGCATGTCTTTGATTTAAGTACTGAGATTGGTAGGGGGTGAGTTCAAACCCCGGCCGAGTCATACCAAAGACTATAAAAATGGGACCCATTACCTCCCTTCTTGGCACTCAGCATCAAGGGTTGGAATTGGGGGTTAAATCACCAAATGATTCCCGGGCACAGCCACCGCTGCTGCTCACTGCTCCCCTGTGGAGATGGGTCAAATGCAGAGGATAATTGCACCGCACCTAGTGTGTGTGTTGTCACTTTAACTTGAACTGTAACAAACGCAAAAATAAAAAAATACTAATATGATCCGATTTAAGAAACTGTTCAAATTGCAAGTGTTTACGGAGCACCATGAAGAAGAAGACTAACTTGTTGAAAATAAGATATTATTTAACTCATTAGGTGAATTATAACTGACATAACAATGAAGAGAACTGTTGTATTTACAATTATTTGATGTTTACAAATTGAGAACAGGACGTGAATATATGTGTTAGTAATTACTATGAAGTAAAAAAGGGGTAGGATTAAATGAGCTTTGTTCCTTCCTACTCCTTTTCGCACATGCTACAAAGAAGAAAAAAAAGAATAATATATCAAATGTGTCATGTATCATATTGAAACTGTAAACAAATAAACCTCAACTTTAACTGTATGTGTGCCGCAAATGTGTTGCAGTACAATGAAGGTGATGTAAATACAACAATGTGAGAAATATCAAGTAGTGCACTTCTTGAGTGACAGGAAGCTAATTGGACATAATTGATAGCTGCTGCTGTTTGTGTGTCAAAAAAGAGGCCATGTGTTGCACTAAATGACGAGGGGCTGCCTTTCTCCCACCGAATCAAACTCTGCTCAATGTCACACTTGAGCCTCAGGGAGGAAAATAACCCTGGGAACTGAGGACCCCCTTACGCCCCCCTCCCCCCGCAACCTTTTCCCCTCCTCCGATGAGAACGTCTCAATACTTCAAGTCCTGCATGAACCTGACTGCTTCAAAAACACGCTGCGTATAATCAACATGTCGCGTTTAGGCTCCAAAGGCCGCGATCAGTCGTTAAACATCATCACAAGTAACTAGCAAGCCCACCAAAGAACGCAATCATCCTCTCTGCCACATTTGTCGTTGCTTCCAGCTTTAAATTACACTTTTTTGGGGAGGGGGCGGGCTTAGAGATTTGAAAATCACTTGGGAGTACAGAAAGTTCACTTTCACAGTCCATTAAAATACCTACAAGACATTTACAAAGCAAACGGCATCAAAGCATACCGTTACTCTTTTATCAAAGGGACTTACGCCAAAATTAACCCCAAGTCAACTACACTCATTTATTCTGTGTTGTAAATAATGTGTGTGTTAGTGTGTGTGGGGGGGGGGGGGGGGGGGGGGGGGCTTTGTGGCTTTCAAACACCTGCTAGTAAGGCTAGGCTCCAGCACCCCCGCGACCCCGAAAGGGACAAGCGGTAGAAAATGGATGGATGGATGGACAAGCAGAGTCTCATGACAAAAAGGCAACAAAGGACATCTTCCACGTCTTTGCAACAAAGCAGTGACATCATCACAACCTGTGGAGCTCCTGACGACACACTTTTATTGTCATGACAACCAGCTGCAAACAGCTGCATCCAAATGAAAAAGTCCTCCATTATGCAAATGAGATTGTGATGAAGTTCTAACAGCAACAGACTTGGAGTGTGAGAAGTGTGATAAATATCATCTCCCTCACGTGTCTGCTCCACTTTTGAGTGAAGAGGCGCTCAAAGCCTCGACTTTCAAGTTTTTTTCGCCATCAGGCTTCTTTACACGTCTTAAAACGAAGCCCGGAGTTCTGCCAAATATCCATCAATCAGCTGCAGATGTAGAAGCTGTGAGTTTTCTTCAGTGAATAAGCTAACCTCGCATGATGCTAATGTTAAAATGAAATGCTAGCATGTAGCATGTATGCAAAAAGAAGTAGAATGAGAGTAGACAGAATGAAAAGATAATTTATAAATTACATTTATGTTGGAGGAGTTGGACGTATACTGACACACCTTCTCATTTCAATGTGTTTTCTTTATTTTCAAGACTATTTATATTGCATGACACCTGTGAAGTGAAAACCATTTCAGTTGACTACCTCTTGAAGCTCATCGAGAGAATGCCAAGAGTGTGCAAAGCAGTAGTCAGAGCAAAGGGTGGCTATTTTGAAGAAACTAGAATACAAAACATGTTTTCAGTTATTTCACCTTTTTTTGTTAAGTACATAACTCCACATGTGTTCATTCATAGTTTTGATGCCTTCAGTGACAATCTACAATGTAAATAGTCATGAAAATAAAGAAAACACATTGAATGAGAAGGTGTGTCCAATCTTGTGGCCTGTATTGTACGTCAAAAGTGGATCAAGTACAGAATAGCACTTGAAATAGAAAAACTGAAAATAGATATAGAAATATAGAAAATCAAAATAGAAATGAAATAAAACTAGACAAACAGCTCAGTAGCATTAAAGCTACAGCCACGTAAAATGGTGTGTTTTCAGTAGTGATTACTAAAACACTTTTAAACAATTTAAATACTGGCATCACTGCTAACACAATTCCAAAAAACTATTAACACTATATAAAATTCTTGACAAATAGCGTTATATGGGAGAATTATGAAAACAATGTTTTGATAGAACTATGTCAAAGTCAGGTATTTAAATTAGTCTATAAATGTTCTCATTCATCCAGGCCGCCAGGATCTAAATTAGCCAATTACCACTACATTTGTGTAAATTCAAACTAAAATATCAATGCAGAGTATTGAACATTGTAGTTACTTTGCAGGTGTACTTATAATAATAATAATAATAATAATAATGTTACCGTGTGGTTTGATTCCGAATCACAAAAAAAAGACAATTTGTCAGTCACAGAAGATGAGGTCATGAAAGAGGTCAACTACAATATTGTTGTCACTGTAACCATGACGACAAAGCCGGCCTCAATTAAGCAAGCAGGTGATGTTAAACCAGTCCTTCTGGATTGTACTTAAACCTCTTCATTTATTTTTCACTTTGTATATTATACAGCTGACAAAAAACATGCAGAACATACACAAAACATTTTAATGATAAGAAACATGTGATTGCTGCCTTGCAATGATGAATAAATTACATGTTCTATACACAACAACACTACAGTATTTAGTTCACATGACTTTTTCTTATTGGTGGAATTTTGTAAGGTTAACAAAAAAAATGAAGTTAGTTGTTGTGCGCAACCATCACAAAAGTCATTCTGTATAAAATAATAATTTGTTGAAGTGGATCGTTTAAATTGGCTGCCTCTCATCACTCATCTTTGCACCGTGTAACAACAGGCGCCAACTTCCAGGTTTACGTGAGGTCATAACAAATAGTGTGATTGATAACGCGATAAATGTGTTTTAATAATCACATTTAAAATTCCCCTTAATGTAATTGAATGCGGCAGTTTTATTACTGCCACACCTTGACTTTTTTTTTTACTTGAAAACAAATTAAAGTAATATAATATATTGCAGCCCCCAGAAGAAATCAAACAAAGTCTGACCTTATTATTAATTTACCAATCTTATGATAACAAATGGCACAATTCCACATATATATTGTATATTATATTATATATATATATATATATATATATATATATATATATATATATATATATATATATATATATATATATATATATATATATATATATATATATATATATATATATATTGTAAATAATTTCATTGTATTGTATTGTATATATATATATATATATATATATATATATATGTATATATATATATATATATATTGTAAATAATTTCATTGTATTGTATTGTATATATATATATATATATATATATATATATATATATATATATATATATATATATATATATATATATATATATATATATAAACATACACACACAAAATATGTATTAATCAAATAAAATATTCAGAAGATGATAACAGGCATAAAAAAAATATAATTTTTGCTAAATAATTTGATACATTGAGTTTACTTGGAAGTAGTTTGATGTGGATTTGCTCTTGCAGGTAAACAAACATAGCAGATGACTAAAGAGGACCTGTGAAAATTAAGAATACACACAATAACAAGTTTGGAGGCTTTTGCTGAAATAACTACACGCCAAACGCATGTCAAAATATCCAGTACCTTAGAGCAACTTGGTCAGTCAAACATATATGAGTACAAACAACATCTGGGGGAAATCAGCTATGAGTTTACAGTATATGCTTGTTTTCTATTTACCATATTTTCTATATGAAAAACTGGATTATAAATTGTGAAAACTATGTAAATATTTGTTTTTTAGCTTGTTTTTCCATTTGAATCCAACACTAGAAAAACAAATATACAAATGATACGCGGAAATAGTTTTCCCAAAGCTTAGTTTTTCTAAAGACAAAAAACAAAGAAAAAAAACACCTTTTTAAAATATCCATGTTCATGTGCATGAAGAAAACCTTCAAATCCAAAACGATGTCAAGCACTTTGAAAAAAACAAGCCAAAGCTGATAGCTTAACTCCCACTATCTTTTGCTAAGTGCTATTTTGCAGGCACATGAGAGCAAGGTTAGCTTGTGTCGCGCAGCAAAGTAATTGAATTCCTGCCTTGAGGCCATTTTGTATTAAGCCATGTTATTACTGCCACTCCTAAATGCACTTAGGTGGGCCGTCCAACGGGTGCATTTGTCAAGGCAGCGCCGCTCTTAAGGAGTATCACTTGGCATATTTTAGCAATGTGGGATTGTGGGCGAGCAGTTATTGTCGGAACACATTATTAGGGTGCTTATTTTAATACATTTTGAGGCCAAGAAAGGGGGCGTTTGTCCTTGTCTGGACAAGGACGGTGAATAAAAAGGTTTTTCAACTAAATGATGATTGCCGTCGACTTTCTCGCGTCTGCTGCTCCCCCTCCCGTAACCTTGGCGATGGCGCCAAAGCTTAGCAAAGAGTATGAACGACACGGGCAGTAAAAGAATATGAGAAGGATGTTGTTTCTTGCGATCATGTCCTGGATGTGCACTGGTCCCAAAACGGGCGTAATCTCATCAGGGTGATCAATAGCGGATGACATCATTAGGGTTGGAAACACACGTGCAAATAATTGTGTCTGCTGGGTGGAGGCCATGAGGGGAAGGAGGATGTCTGCTTTTTGCTGCTCATCATTGTCGCGTGGGTCTCTGAACATGACGCGCTCTCCAGGAACCACCAGCTGCTGGGATCGCAGCACACAGCAGACCTTGCTTTGAAGGATCAAGGAAAAAAGTCAACAAACAAAGTTCAAAAACCAGACTGGAAAACCAGAACGCATTTGTTTGGGAACTCATTTGAAAAGTCAGGAGGTTACTTCAACGACAAAATGACTAACATTTTCACGTAGACTTTCAAAACACCTTTTTGTTGGTTGATGCAGAACTTCACCATTGATGTCCAGGAATTGATTTTAGAGTTATCCACTGAAACTCTTCAAATGTCTGTCTTATTTTACTCTAAAAAATATAAAAGTCACATTGAACTCCTCAAAAAATATTTAACCCAATTTGCATTCATTTTGTACAACATTTATAAACTGCAGATGACGCATCTTAATAACACGAGTGAGTTTTTAAACATAGTATTAGCAAATACATACAATATATCCATCCAGCCATCCATTTTCTACTGTTTGTCCCTCTCGAGGTCGCGGGGGATGCTGGAGCCTATACCAGATGCACTGGGGCGGAAGGAAGGGTTACATGCAATATAACCACAGTGTATTTGTGCTAATAGAATGTGGATAAACAATAAATGTAACAACTAACATCAAATAGATAATTTAGGAAACAAGATTGTGCTGATGTTTTAATTAGGGGTGTGCCAATCCATTGGCCACCGATCAGTATTGGCCAATATTCATAAAAAAGTAAGTGATCACCATAGCCGATTTATGGCTAATAATACTGATCACAAACATTTATCTCCTCTGGCTGACATTGTGTGTATTTTTAGTCCCCCGGATGACAAATGACTTGCAGTTAATTATGTGTATCCATACACAGTGTGGAGACGCCCCTCTACAGCCAAAATAATGACCTACAAATAAACTGCATTTCTTAGTATCTTATCTATCATTATCACTGGAAGATGAGGCTTAACCTGTGTGAATTTTGTTGACTAAATATTTTTGTTATCGTCAAAGACTTTTTTGCCTTGACAAAATAAGTCCGATAACGAATGAAAACAAAAGCATGTTGACTGAAACAATGACAAAATTACAAAACCAGTGAAGTTGGCACATTGTGTAAATCGTAAATAAAAACAGAATACAATGATTTGCAAATCCTTTTCAACCTATATTCAATTGAGTATAATGCAAAGACAAGATACTTAACGTTCGAAATGAGAAACTTTGTTATTTTTTGCAAATATTAGCTCATTTGGAATTTGATGCCTGCAACATGTTTCAAAAAAGACTGAGAAAGTTGAGGAATGCTCATCAAACACTTATTTGGAACATCCCACAGGTGAACAGGCTAATTGGGAACAGGTGGGTGCCATAATTGGGTATAAAAGCAGCTTCCATGAAATGCTTAGTCATTCACAAATAAGGATGGGGCGAGGGTCACCACTTTGTGAACAAATTTGTGAGCAAATTGTCCAACAGTTTAACAACAACATTTTTTTTCATTTTATTTTTATTGACATCCAGCATCAGAAATTCCTATCCATTACATCATATTCACATACATCTTATATCTGTTGTCTGCCCTAAATGTCCAAATGTTTTTTGTTTATATCCCAACCATACCACCCACCCCCCCCCCCAAAAAGAAAGTAACAGCAAAAAAAAAAAACAAAGTAATATCTACAAATACAACAATTGAATAAACAAAAAATAAATGATAATACATTAATAATAATCAGAAATAAAATAATAAAAAAATATATAAACAGATACATATATGTATATATATACACACACATACACATATACATATACATACATACGTACCTGTACACATATAGAGAGTAATCCTTTTTTTTTTTTTGAGCAGTACAATCACTAATTCGAAAAATTAAAGTCAGGTTTATGGGGCGTGACAGAATTGACCCAGTTTTCCCAGTATGAAGTAAATTTGTCCAATTTATAATTAATAAAGGCAGTTATCTTCTCCATTTTATATATGTCCATTGTGATTTCCATCCATTGCTTCAAAGTTGGGCTATCCTGGGATATCCATTTCCTAGTAATGGTCTTTTTACAGGCCACCAGTAGGATATTCATTAAGTGTTTATCTTTCTTCAGCCAGTCCTGAGGTACATGTCCAAAAAACAAAGTTTTACTTTCAAGGGGTATTTCACGTTTGATAATATCCTGTAGAGCTTGGTGTATCTCTTTCCAATAGTCCTTTATGATGGAGCAGTCCCAGAAAACATGGTGGTGGTTTGCATTTGAATTCCCACAATTTCTCCAGCAGGCAGGGGAGTTGTTATCATAGTGAGACTTCTGAGAAGGTGTAGTACCAGCTCACCCACTTGGGTGAGCTGGTACAAGTCCATTGATATTTCCATATTATTGTCCCTCCTTCCTTCTCCCATTTTATTTTAATATATGAAGTTGAATATGATTTCATATTCAACAGACCCTTATACAAGCATGAAATACTTCTATCAATAGTTTCTGAATTGTAGGCTTTTGTAAACAATTCAATCAAACATATACTCGTCTTTGTGACACTTTTCACCTTCATATTAACAAAATGTCGCAACTGCAAATATCAATAGAAGTCTTGGTTTTCTAATATATATGTCCTTTTAATAGTTTCAAAACTATGCATTTTTTCATCTTTCATTACACTACATAAAGCTGTTATACCCTTAGATATCCAGTCCTTAAATCTTGAGTCTAATTTATTAGGTGTAAACTCTGTATCATAGGCACACCATTTAAGAACTGCAATATCACTCTCGAGTTTGTATTCCTTTATAATCATTTTCCACACTTTAAGGGTCCATTTCACCCATGGGTTATCAGTGTTATTTATGTGGGTCTGTAAATTGCTATCCACCAGGATTGCTTGTATGGGGATGGAGGGCATTTCTTTTTCAATAATTTTCCATTGAGCAATGTATGACGGGTTGCACCAGCATATCACTGCTCTCATCTGGGCTGCAAAATAATAATATCGGAGGCAAGGTAAACCCCATCCTCCCTTTTGTTTCACCAATTGTAAAGTTTTGAGACTAACTCTTGGCCTTTTACTTTGCCATATATACCTTGATAGCATTTTGTCCCATTCATTGAATTGGTTTTGGTTAATCTCTATTGGCAGGGTTTGAAACAGGTACAGCAATCTTGGCAGTACATTCATTTTGATGGAATCAATTCTAGAACTAAGGCTAAAAAAAGGAATTAAGTTCCATCTTGCTATGTCATCTTTTATTTTTTTATGTATGGGTAGATAATTGTATTCTGATAATTGTGTTAGATCTTTTGGCAAATTAATGCCCAGGTATTTAAAAGACTCTGTTTGCCATATCAAAGGGTAACTACTTCTGATTTCCCCTGGTGGGTTATAATTATATGAGAGTAGATGGGTTTTACCTATATTGATTTTATATCCCGATAGTTGACCATACAGTTCAAATGATTGTATTAATTTAGGGAGCGAGTATGTTGGGTGTCCGATGCAGACCAAAATGTCATCCGCATAGCAGGCCAATTTATACTCGCTTCCTTTAATCATGATTCCCTTAATATCTTCATTTTGTCTGATAGACTGAGCTAATGGCTCCAGATATAATGCAAAGAGTAATGGTGACCATGCACATCCCTGTCTAGAGCCCCTTTCTAGGGTAAAACTGTTTGATAAATATCCATTGACTTTAATCCTAGCAGTAGGATTGTTATATAGTGCCTGTATAGTTTTAATGATTGTATCCTGAAAGCCGAATTTATGTAGAACTCTGTAACGAAAATTCCAATTAACCGAATCAAAGGCCTTTTCAGCATCCACACTTATAACAATTGCTTCAATGTTTTTTCTTTGTATATGATCCATAATATGTAGTGTCTTTCTTATATTGTATTGTGTTTGTCGTTGATGTATAAAACCTGTTTGATCATTATGTATCAATATAGGTAAGAAATGTTCTAATCGTTTGGCCATAATGGAAGTAAATAATTTATAATCTACATTGAGAACCGATATTGGCCTGTAAGATCCACATTCAGTTATATCGAACAACAACATTTTTCAATTAGCTTTTGCAAGGAATTTAGGGATTTCACCATTTAAGGTCCGTAATATCATCAAAAGGTTCAGAGAATCTGGAGAAATTACTGTCCGTAAGCAGCGTGGCCGTGACCTTCTGCATACACAGACTTACTGTAAATCTAAAAAGGCGGCCACTGTTATTTTTACAATAAAATTCTGGCAACTGAGCTGCCACTTCTGTATCGTAAAATCTACGGTCACTATGTTTACAGTGCATTACTATAAATGGAAAAACGCGACCACTCTTGTCTCTCAGAAACGTCAACACAAGGTAACGTAGTAGAAATAATCCGGGTTAGTCCCAAAATCGAATCAAGTGTTTCGTATCCCATTTTGCACATTTTATGAAAGCTTAATGAACATCCGGCCATAACATTTTAAATAATTTTGCTAACGAACTAAGAAACTAACAACAACTGACAGACAACCTGATGGCAACGATTACATAACCTCTTGGCAGAGATAAATATGCAATCATACAAAGCAGGAAACTGAAACTAAAAGTATTTCACAGATAATTTTATCTTGAATACATTATATTTTTTGGAGACGCAAATGGCAATAAATCGGTGGAATGGCGCAAATATCACACACAACAACTTAACTTTTGTTACAAGAGGACATGAATGTTAGCAACACTAGCATAGCTACATGAGCTATGTGCTAACATTACACTTTAAATAGCACTGCCATGCATCAAACTCATTTCCCACAGCTGTAGCTGCCCGAGTGCTTTATTTTAAGACGTGTAGCAAAGACTGTTTTTTGTTTATGAAAACCCGGAACTACGACATTTAAGCAAAAATAGCCAACCTATCTTGTTTTGACTAAAGAGATTCCACATTAGGATTCTAACAAGAATGGGAAGAACAGAAAGAAAGAAGGGAAGAGCATGGTGTTTACCAGATGCTGACAGAGGGAAGTTGAATCTATGGTAGAAGAAGTGACTACCTTTCTTTGTTTTGTTTTTAAACTAACTCATAAAATTCACGCAACTGCATTGAACTGTATTTTTGGACGTGTGAGGCAACTTTTTTTAAAAGAGGTGTAAAAGTCGGGCCTTAAGAACGAAGCAGGAGAGGCTGGGGTGAGGGCGGCCCTTTGAAAGATCATCGAGGGCCCGCTGCGGAAGAGGCGGAGCTTAAAGCCCACCAATCACGGCCGGCTGTGTCTGACGCAAGCCAGGAAGCCACCTGATGTGAGAGGGGTCAGATAAAACGCAACAAAACCGACGGCCACATTGGACAGGTGCTTCCTCGGGCATGCACACACAAACACACACACACACACACACACACACACACGCACACGCACACGCACACACACACACACACACACACACTATATTAGGCTCAGCTGTGTCAGAGGCTTTCCCAGACACATACAAGTTGGTGTTAGGGGGTTGGAGGGCCAAAAAAAGACGGTGCACGCGCGCACGCACACACACACACACACACACACACACACACACACACACACAACACTTCTACCGGCAGGAAACTTTTGAAGAGCATTCTTGTCTCCTCCATGATCTTCCATTGCCGACAAACACACTAAAAAAGCTTTTTAAAGGAATGCGCTAAAAAAAGAAAATATTGAGTTTTACGTACGAGAGGGATTTGCAGGGCTCATCCTTCCTTTCTCGTTTCCTCCTTGAAAGGCGGCTTGAAAGCAAGCATCAAACAGCAGACTTCCAAACAAAGCAAAACAACATGTGAAGACTGCTAGAACTTAATTTAATAACACACATTTGGAACCAATCATTACTTCTGGACTCAAGAGGGCTGCAAGAAATGACAATAAAAAACTTCATTAAAAGTGTTAAATAAAAAGTGATGTGATTCACCAATTCCTTGGATGCCGCTCATAGCTTTATAGCTTAGTTTGGACAGACTTGTTAAGGAAGTGAAACATATCTGCGATTACAGCTGTTAGCACTCAACACTCAATTTATGCTAACACGGGATAAAAATGATTCGGGCCACAAATCAACGCAGCAACAATAGTTTTCCTTGAGGAGCCATCTGAACTTTTCAAGAGTGTCGGAGGGGGGAAACTTGTAAAAAGTCACAGCCAAGAATGTTCGACTGCTTTTGTACCAAAGCTAATTACGGAGCGAGCCAACGAGGGGAGTTAGCAGTAGGCTGCTTGGCGAGCTAACGCCAGCAAAGCCAGAATCAGTTGAGAAAAAGTGTAACTTTTTAGTTTTCTTGCCAATGAAAGCCGTCAAAAAGCAAAATAGTCGTTAGCGGTAGGATTGTAATAGAAAAAGTCAATAAGTTGCTAAAATAGCGTGGAAATTTTACAAAAAATGGTAAATTAGTTATACTTGTATAGCGCTTTTCAACCTTCAAGGTACTCAAAGCGCTTTGACAGTATTTCCACATTCACCCATTCACACACACTTTCACACACTGATGGCGGGAGCTGCCATGCAAGGCCCTAACCACGACTCATCAGGAGCAAGGGTGAAGTGTCTTGCTCAAGGACACAACGAACGTGACAAGGTTGGTTGGATCGAACCAGGAACCCTCAGGTTGCTGGTCCACACTCCCAACCGCACCACTCGCCCTAAAAAAAACGACCTATAATATTTTGAGAACGGCTATTTTACAAGATAATTCAGTTATAATTTAATTTGAATGTAATTTTAAGAGAAAAGTCAGATTTGATTACCGTATTTTTCGGAGTATAAATCGCTCCGGAGTATAAATCGCACCGGCCGAAATAATAAAGAAGGAAAACAACATATATAAGTCGCACTGGAGTATAAGTCGCATTTTTGGGGGAAATTTATTTGATAAAACCCAACACCAAGAATAGACATTTGAAAGGCAATTTGAAATAAATAAAGAATAGTGAACAACAGGCTGAATAAGTGTACGTTATATGACACATAAATAACCAACTGAGAACGTGCCTGGTATGTTAACGTAACATATTATGGTAAGAGTCATTCAAATAACTATAACATATAGAACATGCTATACGTTTACCAAACAATCTGTCACTGCTAATCGCTAAATCCCATGAAATCTTATACGTCTAGTCTCTTACGTGAATAAGCTAAATGATATTATTTGATATTTTACGGTAATGTGTTAATAATTTCACACATAAGTCGCTCCTGAGTATAAGTCGCACCCCCGGCCAAACTATGAAAAAAACTGTGATTTATAGTCCGAAAAGTACAGTTGTAATTTTAGAAAATTAAAGTAAAAACTGTGATGAAAATAGTCACAATTTTCTAATAAAAAAAATCGTAATATTGTGAAAGTCATAACTTTTATAAGAAAAACTCATAATCAACCAATCAAAGTGTATTTATAAAGCCCTAAATCACGAGTGTCTCAAAGGGCTGCACAAGCCACGACATCCTCGGTTCAGATCCCACACCAGGGCAAGAAAAAACTCAACCCAATGGGATACAATGAGAAACCTTGGAGGGAACCAACCCCATCCCCCTTGAGTGGAGACAAGTCAGCAGCACAGAGACGTCATCAACTAATGCACAGATGAGTGGTCCCAACTTTGAACAGCTAGCGCGTCATCTGTGGTCACCTAATAACCTCTTCACGCAGGATAGGGGGGCAGAGCAGAAAAGAGACGGCAGATCAACTGGTCTAAAATGGGGGTCTATTTAAAGGCTAGAGTATACAAATGAGTTTTAAGATTGGACTTAAATGCTTCTAATGGTGTAAGAACGTGAGTCGCAACTAGACAATGAAAGATGAAGAAACGCTTCATGAAAAATGATTGTTGTGAGAAGTATCAGATTTCATCGTTTGGTGGTAGATCACAAAAGTATAGTCACAATTCTACGATAAAAAGTTGTTATTTTGCAAAGTCGTAAAGACTGAAAATACTTACTCTGGCAATGTTTTTACCATCTTGGGGATAACGTGAAAATTGATAAAAATCAGAAAACGCAAACATCATCATAACTTTCACAAGAAAAAGTCTTAATCATACAAAATGTGTACTGTATCTGTGATAAAAGAAATGTCAATGTTTGAATATTTTAAAAATAAAAAGTTGTCGTAGGAGAAGATGAGTCATCATTTTATGAGTCGTGCTTGAATAATTGCACATTTAGAACGGTCATTGAATGATTGGCTATGTCGTTCGCAGCAAACACTGGGATTGTTTTGAGCTGTCTTTCGGAGGAAGGAAAGCGGTGTGAGAAAGTGGCTGTTTTTTCGGAGCGGACAGGAATTGCCCTCACGGTGCACGGTTCCTCTCCTCGCAGCGGGAACAATGCCGTTGCGTCACACCCCAGTGCTGACCCTCGCCGTTTCACATGGAAAAATGCTTGCAGAATTCCGCTCCCAGGCTTTGGAGACTTAGGCCCGTGAGCAGCGAGGGAGTGTCATAAGGCGAGGTAAAATGTGCCTTCGGGGCTCATTTGTTGCCATGACGACCACTCTTCAGGCTGATTAGTCAGACGGAGGCGTGGCTGCTTCGGCAAAGTGAACTCCAGATTGTTGCATTGTCACAACACCACACCCTGAAACGTTTGCTTGCCCTTCCCGCTTCTTTGTGTGAATGGTAATTAGCTTTTAAAACACTCCGTCATGTTGTGTCACTGTCTGCTCACTACAATGGACTTTAGCGCCACAACAAATAGGAGGCATGATAAAGAGCAAACGGATAATTATCAGGCCAATGTGAGGAATTATGACATGACCAATCCAATAAGACTAAACATGTTCTCTATTAAAGGGGCTGTTGGCAACATTTACACAAATGTCTAGAGGGCGCTAACTTTCCAGTGTTATATCACGCCCTCTTATGACCTCTTGTACGTAATGATGTAACTACGTACGTATGTAACACATGCACACGCATTAGCTTTGGGTGATGTAAGCTAATGATAGCAATTTGGATAGCTCGCTTTAGCTGTCATTAAATGTATATCCTATCATATCAGCGAGCAAGTGGCGAGGCAGAGCGCGCCGAAATTGACGCCGTAATTATTACCAGGTGTGTGGAGTGCCCAGCTGGGCACAATTTAATAATCATCTCCAACCGTGTAAAAGGGCGGCAGCCGGAAACGTGAGAGAGAGAGGCAGAGATCAGAGAAGAAGCCAGAGAGAAGCGGATGCTGAGCGAGAGCGCAAAAGAGCCCAAGGGAGACGACACACGCAGCTGAAAAGCTGGAGCGGAGAAGGAAGCAGGACACGGCAAGGCTGAAAAGCAACCCGGTAGAGACTTTTACTTATTGAAAAATAAAATAAGTCTAAACCTGCTCAACAATGTCCTTCCTTGGTGGTCCTGAGAACTTGCACGACATGAGGAGACTTTCACAGTATTATTACACAAACTTAGTAAGCGGTAAAAATATAGACAGTTTTAAAACAAATGTGTTCCGCTAAACCTCTAATGGTAACACGAGTTAGCCAATGGTGTCCTTGTTATATGTTTTGCTTGAAAAAAATATAACTGTGAGAAAGTTGGAAACAGTCCCTTTAAACCAATAAAAAAACAATGCTTAATTCAGGTGAGATTACCTATGGGCTACTGTGCTGGAGGTGGGTTATGGTGAACAAATCAAGTGCTCCTTTTCTCCTGCTTATTTACGTTGTAAACTTCCCCTGAGCTCATCACTGTAAACCAGGAGTGTCAAACTTGTTTTAGATCGGGGGCCACATGGATAAAATCTACTCCCAAGTCGGCCGGACTGGTAAAATCACGGCACGATAACTTAAAAATAAAGACAACTTCAGATCGTTTTCTTTGTTTAAAAATAGAACAAGCACATTCTGAAAATGTACAAATCATAATGTTATTGGGGTTTTTTTACACTTACATGTAAATAGTATTCTACCTTTATTTGTCGTTATTTATACTTTCTGAATAAATTATGTGATAATGTTCATCAGTCAACTCATTGTCGTTCATTTTCAATCTATCAAGATAAAAAAAATAATATCAAAATCAAATTACAGGATGTTATTTTAGTAGTTTATGTGTTTTTTGTTTTTTTTTACATATGTAGCATCATCTACAAAGATACAAAGAATTTGTACTGCAACATCTAGTGGACACATTTAAAACATCAGTTTCTTTCATTCAAAAATTTCGGCTCATTTTTATACTTAGCAAACTCATATCGGATAAAGCCTGTTCGCGGGCCTGATCCGGCCCCTTGGGCCGTACGTTTGCCACCTCTGCTGTAAACAAACATGGTGTCAATAAGTCAGTATATCATAAGTTATCTTTTAAAAAAATGCAATAAATATGTTTGCTAATTTGTACAGTAGGCCTGTCTCGATTCGATATGAATATCGGATTTCGAGCCAATATCAAGCAGTCCTGCAGTGTGTTTATTTGTGCTAATCTAGTCAGCCAGTTAACATCTAAATGTCCTACAATAAGCACACAAGGTTGATCAATTCCTGTATTTTAGTCAAGTCATTTACAAAAGGTAAACTTGGTAGGCTATAGGCTACTAGCTAGCAGCTACACAACAGCTAAGCACACAAGTTAGACATAATTAATAAGTGTCCTTAATTGAACAATATTGCTACGTAAAACAGCACAATTGTCAACATAAATAAGTATCAAATAATTATAGTTGCATATTACTTACACATACAAAGCCTTAAACAGAAGCGTATTAAAAAGTATCTAGTAACAAATGTGTCCGCATCATTCAACTTACAGCGACATCAGCTTAACTTCAAAACTTACTGTGGCCACTCGGTGTCTCAAAAAAACAAATTACCACTCCACTCCAACCTAAAGACAGCATAAGTCTATTCCAGGCGGTTAATAATAAATACTGTATGTTAGCGTTTTTCATACCTACCATTTTTTCTGTTTTACTAATTTCACTTGATCAAATCTTTTCTTACATTCTACACTATAAAATAATAAATGTGAAATTCCTATTGATATCGTATCGGGTCAATACCAGTAGTGGTCAATATTCCAATATTTGTATTGTATTCGAAGTGAACACCCCTGCTATTGTATTGTATATTTCAGTATAGTTTTTAAAATAATTGACAGCAGATGAAATGTAACATGTGATACTGCTCGTGCTTTGGTCTCTAAGAGTCTCGTTTTGCAAATAAAGTCAACCTCATCCAAGTGCAGCAGGCCACTTAAGAGTATTAGGTCATAATTCTTTTTGTACAAAACGGAGCTTTTTTTAACGTTTTTTATAGCCTCCCCTCCGGTAACGTTATACCCCCACTTTGGTGCGCCATAAACAGGTTTATACGCCTTGTGAACTTACAAACATCTGAAACAATCCTGATGAAACGACCTCTAATCCATTGGAGACAAATAAGTGATGTGTTCTCTATTGCAGCTTTTTGCTAGATAAAAAAAGGCTGATGATGCAAATACTGTATATCAATGTTTTATATGAAAGTTCAAATTTCATACATGGTGTATAAACATGTTTGCAGCCTAATGCATAAGCTAGTTGAAGTAGTACAACGAAACGTGCAGTGTTTCTTCAGGAATTTGTAAAAAAAATCACACTTGTCAGAAAATGTGGTTCACTTACAGTACAGCATCTGCAACATTGTGTCCGCCTTTCTCGACATATTTTGGGGAACTCCTTTACAAATGTCTGACTTTTATTGATTGTGAAGTGACCGAGAGAAAATGGTAAAAATAATACATGCCAGCTGGGTTTTTACAACATGCCTCAGAAGTACATACAGTACATAATGTACACTATGGAATTCATCATATTGGCAGCAACATGTCTGTCTATAAAGTCATTGAATCTGCAATAACTGTTTACTTGTTAAAGTTTATGGGATCGGGCAGATGCCCATTAAGTTTGAAAAGGAAACGCTTGTTAAGTTGTTTATTGCTCATTAGTTCTTAAATATTTAGTTTGCAGAAGTAAATGGATTGCTACTGTGTACACATTTACAGTACACAATTTCAAGCACTGATAAAACTTGGGATGTGGTAACAAAACAATACTATAGCAGTCTTTGAGAGGGTCAAAGGTTAAACGATGTCTTCACACTATAGTCAAAAATAGCTCACCTTGGTTCCCACACCGTAAACAACCATGTGATGTCAGCGATGATCCCAGGGCCAGGATGAGGCCAATACACAGGAAGTGGCTCAGCAGCAAGCTGCATCCCACAATCACGGCAACAGATAACCCGAAAAACCACAACAACAAGCATGCTAGCAACAGATTGTTTAGCAAAGACGAGCAAACAACACGACTTGTACGTAAACACAGAAGGTGCGGCAAACAACATTGACGCGATGTTCCGCAATGTTCTTTCAACTAGTCGTCTACGCCTGCAAACAGCTGGAGTCCATGTTTTAATTCAGTACAAACACACAGGAACGTTGGAACGCCAACCATTTGTCACGTTCCGCCCTTTGGATGACAGCAACGTCATAGAAATCATCTGCACGACATCCTTATCACCTCAGACGAGATGCAACGTACACTTTTACACTTAATTACATCTCAGATTAGAGGCGTACAAACTTTAAACATGTCAAGAACTCAAGAGTGACTATCAATGTCCAGGTTGTAAATCATGTGGCAACATCTTCTATGCTTGGGCTTATTCTTACAAAAATCTAGTTAAATTTACCACAAAGCTTTCGTACAAAAACAAACACATTTTGAGGCATAAAAGCTTTGAAGTCTTGGGCTTCTTGTGACTGTTAATATGCCATTTAGTGTAAACAAACATGGCATCGATCATGTGAGGCTCTTCACTGTTTCAGAGGAAGACATTCCGTGTGCTATTTGCCAGAGGTGGGACCAAGTCATTGCTTTGCAAGTCACAAGTAAGTCTCAAGTCTTTGCCCTCAAGTCTCGAGTCAAGTCCCGAGTCAAGACAGGCAAGTCCCGAGTCAAGTCCAAAGTCAAGACTGGAAAGTCTCAAGTCAAGTCACAAGTCCTGCATTTTGAGTTTCGAGTCCTTTCAAGTCCTTTTAACCACAGACTAATATTTTTACACAGATTGTGTATGCTTTTAAACCGCTGTATTTATTTATTAAAACAAGTGCATTTGAAATAGCAGGAAAAAAAATAGTACTGACATTGCAATTCATAATAGCACTATTAACCAGTCATTTTAATAGTTTAAACAATTTTAAACATTTAACTCATTCCTTTACAGAATAAACACATTTGCAAAAACAAGTGCAACTGTACTTATTTGTACAAAAGTGTTAACATTGTATTTCCATGGCATATTGCATTGTAACTAGTTCCACAGCAGTTTCTATTCTGTTCTTACCTTATCTCATTGATCTTATCTCATACTGTATGTGTGTTTATGTGTGCGTACACATGAAAAACATAACAAATACATGAACATAACAATGAACAGAGTTGTACTTTTTAGATGTCAGGGCCCTATGCAATATGTACACATATTCTTAATATAGTATACATTTTAACTGACCTTTATTTGACTATGTTTGTCTTTTTGTAGGTGGCTAAAATATGCTGTGCTGCTGACCGCCGTCTAACGTTATGTTACTGTGTGTGATACATTGACTAACGTAACATTAGATGTAGGTACCTCATGCAACCCTGCTTAAAAAAATCACTTGACAAAAAGTATGAATAAGGTGGCAAACTGCAGTGGACGCAACATATTCCTGTGTTTGAAATGATGTTATAACCACAGACATCTTGTAAGTACACGCAGTATTGGTTGCTGTGACGCGAGCAAATTGCATCTTGAAGTGGTGATGAGGAGCCGGCGAGCAGCCTAAACTGACAGTTGACAGGTAGAAAACAAAGATGCCGGGCTGGTGTTCAGCGTTTTCCTGCTCAAATGAGCGGACTGTTGAAAATAGGAATCGGGGGATTACTTTTCACAAGTAAGATTTAACATTAATGTACTATTGGTTGTATTTTATGAAAATAACATTACCACAGAGTTGAGAAGGAGCAAAGATCTTCAATATTTGTATGTGAAAATCACAAACAAATCTGCTGGGGGAGGATGACGCCCCTACAGGGGTTTGGTTTACAAACTTTCAGCCCCACCTAAAACAAAATTCACCAGCCGCCACTGATTATGATGCATTCTCATTTTAGGCAAAATATAAGACAATACTTTCTTAACAGTATAATTGTAACCAGGAATAAGTCTTCAAGTAACAATATTCAAATACTAACATTGTTGGGTAAGACAGCATTTGGTTTTATTCTGAATCCAGTGAAACAGATTGGTGGTTTTAGCTGATATAAAGACTTTCAGGTGTTTATATATGTTTAAGTATTTGGCAGACGCTTTTATCCAAAGCGACATACATAAAAAATACATGTATAACAATCACTGTAAACATTATCATTTAAGGGAAGAATGTAATACAAAATATCAATACAAAGTGTCAAGACAGAATAAACTCTCTGCTGCTGCAGCAACAGAGATACAGTCTATAAGATATATAGATATCTAATGTATTCATACATTGTTTATGTAGGATATACGCATGTATATATAACGTAATCATATTGTTTCTTCAACTTAAAAATAGCTGACCGTTTTTTTCCCCCTTCTCTGGGTTTATATTCCCAGTTTTGATCTCGGACGTCTGGTCACTTATAGCATATAAGAATATTATATTACTGTTAAGCAAACTATGAATAATAAAACATGTGTCCGTTATCATAGCTACACGTATGACAAAAAAGCGCGTGAAAATGAGTGGTATTCAGTGAGGTAAAATGAATTAAATGCACTGACAGTTCATTGCTCCTGCCAAATGAATTGCACTGAGTGGAGCAGATCACCACTCCAAGATGGCGGCCCCGCGTCTCGTCTGCGCCAGTAGGCAGTAGCGCTCGATGCTGCGTCTACTTATAAGATGTCTATGGTTATGACGTTAGCAGTGAGTTTACAGCCTCACTGATTTAACTACACAGCAAATAAAAGTCATGTTACTTAGCCAATAAACGTTAGCTTACATTCAAAACTTACCCTTCTTTGTGCAACTTCAAATGTCGAACGAAGTTGGAAGTTGTTGCGTCTCCGTCTGTAATATTCGAACTGCGTGATTTGCATAAGGCAATTCGTTTTTTGTATAACCAAGTCGTAGTTTTTATACCCGAACGAAACCAACTTTGGTATAAATCTTTCTCACTGGCGCGTTGTTTGACAACTCTTGTTCATTTGTTGTCCTGCAATTTGATTGGCTGAATGCTGTGTGATGAAAACAATGTAGATCTAATTTGATTGGCTGTTGTACTGAGAGCACACACGCTGACACGCAGCACACACGCTGATAGACAGACACGTATAAAATGAAAGATATGGAGCGCTCCCAAATAACTTTTTAAGCTTTAGGTTTTGGGGAAAGTAGCAAGTCATGTCAAGTCAAAAGGCTCAAGTCCAAGTGAAGTCACAAATCATTGATGTTAAAGTCTAAGTCGAGTTGCAAGTCTCTTTACATTTTGTCAAGTCGAGTCTAAAGTCATCAAATTCATGACTCGAGTCTGACTCGAGTCCAAGTCATGTGACTCGAGACCACACTTCTGCTATTTGCACTGAAAAGATTTTGTGAGGAGCAAAAAACCATCATGCTTTAACATATTTAACCTTATCAGCCACCTGAAGCGTCAATATCACCACACTCTCACACTATTATGTTAGATCCACTATGGACTGGACTTTCACAATATTATGCTAGATCCACTCGACGTCCATTGCACCGGTCGCCCAGGGCGGGGGTCCCCACATCTGCAGTCCCCTCCAAGGTTTCTCATTGTCATCCAATTGGGTTGAGTTTTTTCTTGCCCTGATGTGGGATCTGAGCCGAGGATGTCGTTGTGGCTTGTGCAGCCCTTTGAGACACTCGTGATTTAGGGCTATATATGTAAACTTTGATTGATTGGTTGATTGAAGTGTTTTAAAAGCCTACGAAGACTTCTGCTGCTAAACAAGCTGCTCCAAAGCCAGCCCCAAAGAAAGATGTACACAAACTACACTCAAATCTACCTTTTCAAAATAATAGATATAAAATAAGTTAATGGTGATTAGTATCAGGAAGTTATTTGTATCAATATTGGCTTGGGAAAAAAAAGTAATGCGCTGTACAACTTTATATAAACCTGCTCAGTGGACCTGTGGTTAGAGTGTCCGCCCTGAGATCGGTAGGTCGTGAATTCAAACCAAAGACTATGAAATGGGACCCATTACCTCCCTGCTGGGCACTCAGCATCAAGGGTTGGAATTGGGGGTTAAATCACCAAAATGATTCCCGACCGCAGCCACCGCTGCTGCTCACTGCTCCCCTCACCTCCCAGGGGGTGGAACAAGGGGATGGGTACATGCAGAGAGTAATTTCACCACACCTAGTGTCTGTGTAACTATTAGTGGTACTTTAACTTAATACCTTTTTGGGGAAATAGTCTATAACCCAAAAAATTGTTTTTAGGACAAAGTTACGACCACTGTATCGTTTACCAGCTTAAGATAATTTAACAGGTTGCACTGTAATTACTAAAAAAACATGTTTTGAATAGGTTCTTTTGACCTGAAAAAACACATCTACTGTTGGTTGTTTTTAATAACTAATCGTCCACCAACTGCAAAAAACATATAAATGATCCCAAAAAGTTTTGGCAAACCATAAAAGCTTCTTTAAATCATGTGACAACAAATAACTTTCCAAGTCCTTTAATTAATCAATCTGGTACTTTGTCTGATAAGACAACTATATGAAATTGTTTTAATGAGTATTTTGTTTCTGCCGGATCCTTGTTTGAGTCATTGAATCCTCAATTGTCAAATGTTGGTTTAACTAATGTTAATATACCAAATACACCACAGGCTGTAAATAGACGCAGCACCTGCACTTTTGAGTTCACACCTGTATCAATATCCGAGGTAAACAGTGCACTAAAGAGCCTGGACACAACTAAAGCAGCAGGACCTGACCAAATTGAACCCTTTTTCTTAAAATTGGCTGCTGATTTTGTTGCTGAGCCTCTCTCGCATATTTTTAACCTAAGTCTAACAAGTAAAATCATTCCAAAAATCTGGAAATCGGCCTTTGTTCTTCCCCTGCTAAAAGGGGGTGAACCCACAAATATAAATAATTACAGACCAATTTCTAAATTATGTATTTTAGCAAAATTGTTTGAGAAGATCATCAGTAACCAGCTAGAGGATTTTTTAGAATCAAACAATATTTTATCTCCATTTCAATCTGGTTTTAGAAAACAGCATAGCACTATTACAGCTGCTCTTAAGGTCTTCAATGATTTAATCGAGGCTGTAGACGGCAAGAAATATTGTGTCGCCCTATTTATTGATTTGTCAAAAGCATTTGACACAGTAGACCACAGTCTGTTAATTCAAGCCCTTCATCACGTTGGATTATCTAAAAATGCAGCTGCTTGGTTCACAGACTATCTCTCCAGCAGAACACAATGTGTACAGGTGGCTGGGACCACCTCTTCATTACTGGACATTACCAAAGGCGTTCCACAAGGCTCAGTGCTGGGGCCCATTTTATTTTCTATCTACATAAATAATCTTTGTAATAATTTGTCAAATGCAATGTACCATTTTATGCAGACAACACCATTATTTATTGCTGTTCAACCTCCATCACTCAGGCTTTTGAGTTCTTACAAGCTGCTTTTGATGTCATCCAGGCTCGCTTATTTGATCTTAAATTGGTTTTAAATACAGATAAAAGCAAGGTAATGGTTTTCTCTCATTCAAGGGTGCTACTGGAAAATATTCCAAATATTGTAACATCAAATGGAAACCCTATAGAGCAGGTCTTAAATTACAAGTACTTGGGTTTTACTCTTGATCAAGAGCTTTCATTTAAAGCCCATATTAACAACTTGGTCTCTAAGCTTAGGGTAAAGCTTGGTTTCTTTTTTAGAAATAAAAACTGCTTCTCTCTTAAAGTCAGAAAGAAATTGGTGACAGCAACTATCTTGCCTGTAATTGATTATGGAGACGTGCTTTATTTTAGTGCTTCATCTAAATGCCTCCAGTCCTTGGACACTGTTTTTCATTCAGCACTAAGATTTGTTACTGGCTGTCGTAGTCTCACCCACCATTGTCAACTGTATATGAAGTCAGACTTATCTTCATTGAGTGCACACAGATACACACATTGGCTGACTTTAATTTATAAGGCTCTTTTAGGTTTAATACCTCCATACTTGTGTACTCTGTTACAAAGAAAAAGCAGCTCTTAAGCATTACGTTCTAACAATTTGTATGTTTTAACTGTTCCTCATGTACGGACTGAATTTGGCAAAAGAGCTTTTGGCATTGCTGCCCCTATGGCATGGAATGAATTGCAGACGAAACTGAAACTTACAGAACTACTTCCATTTGGAGCCTTCCGTTCTGTCCTGAGGGACAAACAGCGAGAGACGTTTGCACGGTGCCTGTGTTTTTAAAGATGTAAATCTCTGTTGTTTTACAGTTCTCTTATGTATTTTAAAATGTATGTCTTAATGTATTTATTTTGAAACTGCTCTGTGACATGTGCTGTTGACCTCTTGGCCAGGTCACCCTTGTGAAAGAGATCTTGATCTCAATGGGTTTTCTTATCTGGTTAAATAAAGGTTCTAACTATTGCAGCCTCTGCTTGGGAATTCTGTATAAATGTGTTTAATTAATACCTAAATTAGTATTCGTATGACATGGCGCAATTTGCAAAGTGATGCTCATATTTGAATAATTTATTTTTGTGGGATTTCCTACTAAATCACATTCTAAAGACAACACAAACAAGCCTACCTAACGAGGGAATGGCAATTAAAGATGGTTGCTGGTCAGAGGAAAGGAATGGAAGGATGCTCGGACCACTTTGGTTTATTAAAAACACTAAAGCAATCAAATATGGTTCACTTAAGTCTACATTGGGTTTGAGGGTGGTATACAGGTATATCATCATTCCTGTCATTTCTGCAGCTGTAATTTCCCCCCAGCACTAGGACTACAGTACTGACCCCATTGGCAGCAGGAGAAGTGATGGGAGGATAACTTGAAAGACCACCTCAATGACTGTACTTCACACCTATAACACACGGCTACTGTCATCAACGCACTGCAGCCTGAACGTTGAAGATAAGGAGCTGTGAAAGATGGAAGGATGGGGGTGTTTGTGTCTCTTTGTGTGGGAAGGGGGTGGGTGTACGCGACAGAACGTCCTGAGAATGGTGAGTTTCTGAATGAGAACGTAGCTACAGAACAGAAACAATGGTCACAAAGCCCATAAAGGTTGACTTGATGAGCAGTCAAAATAAAGTTATTAAATTATTATTTTAGATCAGCAAATGTAGCAAACCTACAACGTCCTTCAAATACCTACCTTAAGTGGGCCACTTTTTTGATAACACATCCTTTAAATCAGAGTACCAGTAGAGTTGAGTTGAGTTGAGTTGAATTTGAGTTTATTTTGAACATGCGAGCATAAAACATGATACATCACAATTTCCCGTTTCTCTTGGAAAACAAGAGTGGAAAACAAGTTGACTTTATATGCTTTATTGTGTTTCATTGTATCCATTAAACTATATCCAACCGTATTTACAATCTGCAAAGTTTGTAAAAACACGGTTTAAAGATCACAAAATGCCACAAATTTTGTCAGCCATTTTGATTATTCCGCTCTAAATACCTTCGGCCATTTCCGGAGATTGACGTCACAATGGTACCACTTCTGAATTCTGACCATATTATCAGATCAGTCCAGTGGCGTGCCGTCACTAGAGGCAGGGGAGGCACGGCCTCACCTGCCATCATGGAAAGAAAAAAAAAAGTAAAAAGAAAAAAAACTTAATTAAATTGTTATATGTATCCAGTGATTATACTAAAGTTATTTTCCATTTAACTTCACCAGTTTTAGATTATTTTTATTTTTATTTTCACATTTGCCGTTCAAATACTGAGAAGAGACGGTGCGGTGATCAGCAGCCAGTTGAGGCACGTCACCGTGTGGTGCCTCAACATGGATTGTGCACAATGACTCGGCTAACTGCTGGCCTGCTGTGCAGTGAGACTGTATTGCTATATGAATTATATTATACATTTCCATAGTTTAGTTAGCTGAGGTATGTAATGTACAGTGTATTTTGTCAACAACTGTATGTGTGTAACGTATTTTTAGTTCTGAGCATTCATAAAACTCTGCTGCGAAGACACACTGTGTGAGGCTCATCTCATAACCCCGCCTCCTGGTGCCAAGCACGACGAGAGCGCCGCGGCCACACCAACCAAAGCCCACACCCAAACCCTCCACGTGCAAGACCGAATCCACCCAAAAAAAGTCACTTAACAAGAAGCCAAAAAGTGCAAAAACAACAATGCTCGCGCTGCAGGAGCCGCGAACGACCGCAGGGACACAACATTAGGTACACCTGCACTGCAGGTTCATATGTTTGTAAATCTGACTGTGATGATGCAGTCGTGCCTCACCAGACATTAACCTCACCGCACGCCACTGGATCAGTCATACTGTAAATACGCAAAAATGTAACAAACTAGTCTATCATTCACAATCTCTATATAAGACATGATCACATATGTTTTTCTTTTTCATGCATTCTAAGTCGTAAATGAATAAATACATAAAAAGTATAGTCACAATATAGCCAATGGGGGCTCTCTATTTTGCCCACAAAACCCTCTGTAACTATCCAAAACTCGCCAATAATACTCTTTATACATATCATGACCTGAATATTAACCAAATATTAGCAATGTTGTCATTATAAGCGCTAACACAAACAAACTATTTCTTAGCGGTGCAACGGTACAGACAGCTAAGTAGCGCTCTGCTGCTTTACTGTGAGCTGGCCGCGATGTCCTGCTGCTCGCGCATTATCGCATCTCGGCTCGTCAAAGTTATTCTACATTATAAATCATGCCTCTCATTTTGATATGTGGAGGATTTAGCCTTGAATCTATACGTTTTTCATCTGTGACAGTCAAAGTATACCCGGAGAGGGAAGCAAACACACACAACCAAAGACGGTGTCTGCAGGGAGACTTCCTTGTTAACCTTTCGAGTGCATCCTGATTTATTCTTCATATAAACAGGGAGATATGGAGATCCTATCAGTCATCATCGCAGTGAGAGCAGACATTGTACAGTAAGCTATCGTTTTATTATGTTTGTAGTTTGTATTTCTTGTTTAGCACTTAGCAATACTGCTTCATGATGCTTAGTGTTTCACTAAAGCTGGATCTGTTTAGCAGGACTTCTAAAACTTGTAGCTGATCCTCCTTATATTCAGGATAAAAAATACAAGGTTCTGGATCATCATTTTGCCCAAAGTGATCGTTGTTGGCTCTCACAAAGTCTGCACGATTTGCATTGTTTTAGGTGGGGGAGGGATCTGCGATTCCTACCTCTACGTCACACGATCACATCAATCAATCAATCAATCAATCAATCAATCAATCAATGTTTATTTATATAGCCCTAAATCACAAGTGTCTCAAAGGGCTGTACAAGCCACAACGACATCCTCGGTACAGAGCCCACATACGGGCAAGGAAAACTCACCCCAGTGGGACGTCAATGTGAATGACTATGACAAACCTTGGAGAGGACCGCATATGTGGGTAAACCCCCCCCCCCCCCCCCCCCCCCCCTCTAGGGGAGACTGAAAGCAATGGATGTCGAGTGGGTCTGACATAATATTGTGAAAGTCCAACACATCAGCGAAAGTCCAGTCCATAGTGGGGCCAGCAGGAACCATCCCGAGATGTCCCCATCCGATGCACAGGCTAGCGGTCCACCCCGGGTTGGGAGCAGAGTAGAAAAGAAAAGAAAAGAAACGGCAGATCAACTGGTCTAAAAAGGGAGTCTATTTAAAGGCTAGAGTATACAAATGAGTTTTAAGATGAGACTTAAATGCTTCTACTGAGGTAGCATCTCTAACTTTTACCGGGAGGGCATTCCATAGTATTGGAGCCCGAATAGAAAACGCTCTATAGCCCGCAGACTTTTTGGGGCTCTGGGAATCACTAATAAGCCGGAGTTCTTTGAACGCAGATTTCTTGCCGGGACACATGGTACAATACAATCGGCAAGATAGGCAGGAGCTTGACCGTGTAGTATTTTATACGTAAGTAGTAAAACCTTAAAGTCGCATCTTAGGTGCACAGGAAGCCAGTGCAAGTGAGCCAGTATAGGCGTAATATGATCAAACTTTCTTGTTTTTGTCAAAAGTCTAGCAGCCGCATTTTGTACCAACTGTAATCTTTTAATGCTAGACATAGGGAGGCCCGAAAATAAAACGTTACAGTAATCGAGACGAGAAGTAACGAACGCATGGATAATGATCTCAGCATCGCTTGTGGACAAAATGGAACGAATTTTAGCGATATTACGGAGATGAAAGAAGGCCGTTTTAGTAACACTCTTAATGTGTGACTCAAACGAGAGAGTTGGGTTTGAAGATAATACCCAGATTCTTTACCGAGTCGCCTTGTTTAATTGTTTGGTTGTCAAATGTTAAGGTGGTTTTATTAAATAGATGTCAGTGTTGAGCAGGACCGATAATCAGCATTTCCGTTTTCTTAGCATTGAGTTGCAAAAAGTTAGCGGACATCCATTGTTTAATTTCATTAAGACACGCCTCCAGCTGACTACAATCCGGCGTGTTGGTCAGCTTTAGGGGCATGTAGAGTTGAGTGTCATCAGCATAACAGTGAAAGCTAACACCGTATTTGCGTATGATGTCACCTAGCGGCAGCATGTAAATACTAAAGAGTGCAGGGCCAAGAACCGAACCCTGGGGAACTCCGCACGTTACCTTAACATAGTCCGAGGTCACATTGTTATGGGAGACACACTGCATCCTGTCAGTAAGATAAGACTTAAACCAAGACAAGGCTAAGTCTGACATCCCAATACGCGTTTTGATACGCTCTAATAAAATATTATGATCAACAGTATCGAAAGCGGCGCTAAGATCAAGAAGCAGCAACATAGATGACGCATCAGAATCCATTGTTAGCAATAGATCATTAGTAATTTTTGCGAGGGCTGTCTCCGTAGAGTGATTTGCCCTGAAACCGGATTGAAAAGGTTCACAGAGATTGTTAGACGCTAAGTGTTCATTTAGCTGCTGTGCGACAATTTTTTTGAGGATTTTCGAGATAAACGGAAGGTGGGACACCGGCCGGTAGTTTACCAAGAGATCAGGATCGAGGTTAGGTCTTTTGAGTAGAGGATGAATAACCGCTTTTTTGAATGCTAGGGGAACAGTGCCAGAGGAAAGTGATAAGTTTATAATATTTAACACTGATGGACCTAATAATACAAAAAGCTCCTTGATAAGTTCCCCAGGAATTGGGTCAAGTAAACATGTTGTTTGTTTTGTCCCATTTACACATTTTAACAATTCCTCCAATGTTATTTCATCAAAGAGAGATAAACTATTTTGGAGGGCAGTGTCCGTCGTATATACAGTCGTATCTGTGTTAATAGAACCCAGTTGTAGCTGAGATGCATTGTCTTTAATCTCTTTTCTAATGACTTCAATTTTCTTATTAAAGAAATTCATAAAGTCATCTGCTGAGTGGGTGGAGCTACTGGGAGGAGTCCCTTGTTGGGTTAGCGATGCTACTGTACTAAACAAAAATTTAGGATCATTTTTGTTGAGGTGGATGAGATTTGAGTAATATTTAGCTTTAGCTGAGGTAAGCATGCGTTTATAAGTTATTAAACTATCACTCCATGCTTGATTGAAAACCTCAAGTTTAGTCGCACGCCATTTGCATTCCAGCTTTCTACATGATAATTTCTGGGCTTTAGTTTCTTCTGTAAACCATGGGGTACGCCTTTTAGGGGCCCTTTTTAGCTTTAGCGGTGCTACACTATCAATGGTGTCGCGTAGGGCGTCGTTAAAGTTGTTAGTGAGGTTATCAATAGAGCCCACATAATTTGGGAATGGTGCCATTACCGAAGGCAGTAGGTCAGTAAGAGTCGTCGTTGTGGTAGCATTAATGTTGCGGCTGCTATAGTAGTTATTATTATTATTATTAGTTTGTTGACAATGAGTCAGAACTTTGAATTTTATAAGGTAATGATCGGACATTACTTTAGTGTACGGGAGTATCGTAACTTTAGAGGTGGTGACACCCCTGACAAGCACTAGATCTATCGTATTACCGTTGCGATGCGTGGGTTCATTTATTATTTGTGTAAGACCACAGCTATCAATTATAGTCTGGAGCGCCATGCATGGAGGGTCCGATGGGGTATTCATATGGATATTAAAGTCCCCCATTATGATTATATTGTCGGCGTGCGTCACTAGATCAGCAACAAACTCTGAGAATTCACTGATAAAGTCCGAATAGGGCCCAGGGGGGCGGTAGATAACAGCCAAGTCAAGAGGTAGCGGTGTGACAAATCTCATAGTGAGCACCTCAAACGAGTTATATTTATTATTTAGGTTAGGTGTAAAATTATAGTTTTCATTGTATATCAGTGCGACACCCCCTCCCCTTTTAAGAGGACGGGCAACATGTGCATTCGTATAGTTAGGAGGAGATGCCTCATTTAGCACAAAAAAATCGTCTGGTTTGAGCCAGGTCTCGGCGAGACCAACGACGTCAAGTTTGTTGTCTCTAATGACCTCATTAACTAATAACGTTTTGGAAGATAATGATCTTATGTTTAAAAAGCCCATATTATAGGTAGTGGGCTGTTTTGAGGATTGTTTGTTGAAATTATCCGAAGTAGCAATATTAATAATGTTGCGTTTATTATGCGTAGTGCACTTTAAATAGTTTCGACCATATCTAGGAATTGATACGACGGGAATTTTCAGATTGTTTGCTTGATGCTGCGATAAACTGAACGCATCATAGTTAGCCACCTCAGTACAATGTATGTCTGCCTCTGACTCGGTCACAAAAGAAAAAACATTATGTGAGTTGTGTTTTATTCTAAGAGAATTGCTATGTGTGCAGGGATTATCCAGCCTGGCGCCGGCTAGTTCTAGTTTAAATGACTTCTTACCCGGACACTCCACGCTTCTTTGAGGATTAGCTTTTCCCTTTGTTGTTAGCCCCGCTCGGCATCCCCGCTTCTGCTTCTGCTCACACCGCTTACGTCTCCTCCATTGACGGTCCCCGCTAGCACTTGACTCCGCTGCTACAAAGGCCGCTCGATGTAGCCCGCGAAGTATTCCCATGCTAGCGAGGAGGTCCACCATACATGCATCTTTCAGTCTATAACGACCCGATCTATCCACATCCAAAATTGTCTGTCGGTCGTATGTGATCACAGAGTGTCCACGCTTTGAGCCAGCCATGAAATTGACAGAAATGACGGGTGTTTTTTGCCAAATCGCTCTACACTCCCAAGAGCGTCTTCAAGCTGCTGCATTTCAATGCGCCGCCATTTTGAATACATGTCTGGCTTTCTCATTATCTCTCAAAATGGCTCGGTTATCTCTATGAGATTGATACTATTTTGATCATATCTATTTATTCGCAAACTTAGGTGTCATAAATCAGATATATATGATAGTTTCAATATAGAGGCAATTTGTTTTTCTATTCTACTAGTACTTTAAATGAGGGGTATCAAACATACGGCCCGTAGGCCTAAAACAGGTTTTGTCCGGCCCGCAAGATGAGTTTGCTATGTATAAAAATTAGCTGAAATTTTGGTATGGTGACGGTATGCAAAATGTGAATAGTTAAAATCATGCCTTGATATTTCTACACAAATAAAGGATTTTGATAATCTGCACATTTTTTGTTGTTCTTGTGACTGTGAACACATTTTCTGGGTGCACATGAATATGCTGAAAGAATATGTATTGCCTTCTAACTTCATGTGTCATTAATGAAATGAGTGCAAATTCACAAGATTTGTTGTAGATGATGCTACATATGTATACATACTACAGAAATAAAATTTGTATATCATATTATAACATCTTGTAATTAAAATTGTTTATTATTATTCCTTTAATCTTCCGATTGATTAAAAAATAACAACAATAAGAAAATTTAAAAACTCTGCCAGACTGAATTCCACCTATTTGACTGATGTGTCACAAATTGTTGGTGACGAACCCCAAGATGCAGAGAAGACAGGCTTGGTGCAGGAAAACATAATTTAATGTCCATAAAATAAAGAAAAAAACACAAACCAGGAACCAGGAACCAGGAACAGCAAAATTGGAAAACTGGAAACAGGATCCAGCAAACAGGAACTAGGAACAGCTAACGGGTAACTGGATATAGCTAAGGAAAACAAGAAGCTAGGAGACAGCAAACTACCCGGCGCCGCTGCTGCCCACTGCTCCCCAAGGGGATGGGTCAAATGCAGAGGACAAATTTCACCACATCTAGTGTGTGTGTGACAATCATTGGTACTTTAATCTTTAATCTTTAATCTTAATCAATAGCTATAAGGAACAGTTTACCGCTATGACGACAGCGACAAGGACAGGTAGTTATGACATCGACATTCACATCGACAATACTCCAGCACTGACTGGAGGTCAAAGCGGGTCTAAATAGCAGCTGGCTGATTGACACCAGGTGTGGCCAGGTGCCAATCAGCCGCAGCTGAGGGGAACAGCGCTCAGGGAGACTAGCAGGAAACTGAACCAAAATAGGAGCGCTTACAGGATATAAAGACAGAGGGGAAACCAAAACATAACTAAACTAAAAAACTAAACTGTCAGTGACAAACCTGACAGTAGCCCCCCTTCCCATAACGGATACCAGACGTTCTACAAACCCCCCCACCCACGCAAAAATAGTCCAAAGTCACGGAAGGGTGGAGGGAGGACAAGGCGGTGGGCCGCCAGGCCAAGTGTCCCCGCAACCAGCGGGGAAGAGTCAGGTGGCGACGGCAAGTAGAACGCCGCCGCAATTGGCGAGGCGGTTGCCCATGAAACGACCACATCCGTGGCTGACGAGAGGTTGGTGGCGCCCTCTGCTACTGGCCCACCGGAGAGGATGGTGGCGCCCTCTGCTGCTGGCCCACCGGAGAGGATGGCGGCGCCCTCTGCTGCTGGCCCACCGGAGATGATGGCGCCATCTGTTGCAGACCCACCGCAGTGGATGGCGCCCTCTGCTACTGGCCCACCGGAGAGGATGGTGGCGCCCTCTGCTGCTGTCCCACCGGAGAGGATGGTGGTGCCCTCTGCTGCTGGCCCACCGGAGAGGATGGCGGCGCCGTCTGCTGCTGGCCCACCGGAGATGATGGCGCCGTCTGTTGCAGACCCACCGCAGTGGATGGCGCCGTCTGTTGCAGACCCACCGGAATGGATGGCGCCGCCTGTTGCAGACCCACCGGAGTGGGTGGCGCCGTCTGTTGCAGACCCACCGGAGTGGGTGGCGCCGTCTGTTGCAGACCCACCGGATGATGTCAATGAGGGATTTTTAATCACTGCTATGTTGAAATTGTTACTAATATTGATACTGTTGTTGATAATATTAATTTTTGTTTCACTACTTTTGGATTGTTCTGTGTCATGTTTGTGTCTCCTCTCAATTGCTCTGTTTATGGCTGTTCTGAGTGTTGCTGGGTCAGGTTTGGTTTTGGAATTGGATTGCATTGTTATGGTATTGCTTTTATTATTTTGTTGGATTAATTAATAAAAAAATAAAATCCATCCATCCATCCATTTTCTACCGCTTATTCCCTTCGGGGTCGAATAAAAAATAAATAAAATATATACATAAATAAAAATCGATTTTTTAAAAATGAGAATCGATACTGAATCGTACAAAGTGAGAATCGCGATTTGAATTCGAATCGATTTTTTTCCCACACCCCTATCAGAAAGTATAAAATACAAAAAAGGAAGATAGAATACAGTTAACCGCAACATGTAAGTGTAAATAACAAAAAAAAAATTATGATTTGTACATTTACAGAATGTGCTTAGTCTGTTTCTAAACAAAGAAAACAATCTGAAGTTGTCTTTATTTTTAAGTTATCATGCCATGATTTTACTAGTCCGGCCCACATGAGAATAGATTTTCCTTCATGTTGCCCCTGAGCTAAAAATAGTTTGACACTCCTGCTTTAAATAAATATGTTTTTTTAGCATCTACAAGGTCTATTTGAACAATACAAATAAAGTAAAGACTTTGGCGGTCATTGCAATCGTGAAAATTAGGGGTGTCAATCTTGACGCTATAATAACAGGTTAACGTTTATTTTCTTCAAGGGCACTATTTTCTTCAACACACGATTGAAGTGTGTGAATCATGTATGGCCGTCGGCCTACACTATCACTCCAGCCACAAGCGAGAACAAATACAGCAGAAATGGACCAAAAAAAGTGCACAATGAACAACAAGCCTAACCCCAATGCTCCGTACACCGTGGGTGTTTTTTCGCTCAAGATCAAAAGACATGCCGAGGCATCACCGGAGCAAGTTGTGTCCCAAAAGCCGCCAGCAGCTACCTGCTCACAACCGAGGCAGACCACACCAGAAAGTCCACAACAAACATCTGGAACCACAGACATTACCAAATGGGTGTCAACTCCCCTAATCTATATCAATATTATAGGCGGACACTCAGATATTTTTCTACTGTCATTTATGGTAGTTGTGATAATTTGTGCTAGATCTCTATTGGTGTCCGCTCCAATATCGGTATCGTATTGGAAGAAAAAAAGTTGCATCGTGACACCCCTACTAAAAATGTCCGGACGTTTCTGTGCCGTAAGAAGAAAAGACACATCACCACAGCAATGCTTTTCATTGTGGGAGTAGGCCCTGGGAAACAACATGTAACAAAAAGGAAGAGCAGAAGGGAAACAAGAACCGCTCCCTGTTGGACAAACATGGTGGACGTGCACGCATTAACATGCACGCCTCCCCCTCCGGAAGAAACACCTTTATATAATTTAACATTCTAAGAGACTGCGTGGCTCGTACACCTCCATCTTGGAACTGATGGAAGGTGGGTGTATGATCAGGGTGTTGGCAGACTGCCTCACTGGAGCAGGTGCAACAAGACTTGTTGATAACAGATCAAGAGCTGGTTGAGATTTTTGGAAGAAAGGGGTGTGTGTGTGTGTGTGTGTGTGTGTGTGTGTGTGTGTGTGTGTGTGTGTGTGTGTGTGTGTGTGTGTGTGTGTGTGTGTGTGTGTGTGTGTGTGTGTGTGTGTGTGTGTGTGTGTGTGCGTGCGTGTGTGTGTGTGTGTGGCCATGTCAGGGTGGGATTAGAGGACAAGGGGTGCTATATAATCATATGCATTAGTGCGGTCCATGTCAGAGCTTCTGAGCAGCATCGTGGAAAATCCTCAGTGGTTTCCTGTGGGTCCTCATTATCAGACCTTGTTGATAGACCTCCCCTACCCCCCACCCGCCTTTCAACTTCCTGCCTCTCTTCCTCAACCTTTTCCCCCACACTTCCCCTCCCACACTCGGCTCAATCCCATGAATCACCGCTGCCACACGGAAGGCAAAGGGTCTTGGTTAGGGTGAGGGGTCTTCAAACAACCACCAGCTCGACTGATTCATCAACGTTAATTCACATCAATCAACAAGCGTTTTAAGCCAACATCCCCATCGGCGTCCGTCATATCGCTTTGTGACAGACATTGAGTCACTTTAGCATGAGCTCACTCCTGCTCAAGATAGCAGCTTGGATGGAGTTTGTCACATTAGTGAAATACTGACCAGACTTGCAGATTGTGGGTCACAGCTCACATCCAAATAACTCGCATCCAAACGAACATTAAAAGCAACAACACCACATGTGCACGCAGTTTGTTAATAAATACAAACACAACCAAGCATAAATTTAGTTTGCACCTGCAAGAAAGCAAATGACCCTCCGGGCCAGCAGGTGGCACTACCCTTGTTCAGGACTCAGAAAGACTTGATTGTAAAAAACATTTTGTTTAAAACATAATTCAAGTGAGCAATCAAATAAATTAATCCGAGAATTTAGCAGATCTTGTGCAAAATAATTGTATCATGTGGATCCTGTTCTGACAATAATTTACTAGAGATGAGGTCCTTTAAAAAAATGGTTTCTGAAAATTTTGAATCGAATCAGAATATAAATAAATAAGAATTGCTATTCGGATGTGAATACATTTTTTCAACATCCCTAGAATTTAAAAGTGGTGTCTTAGAATAGTCGACTATTGATTTTGGAGAAGTTTGATTGGATTATCAACCTTGCTGTTGAATTGTCGGACATTGAAAACACAGAGAGGAAGGGGAGTTGAGTACCCGAGAGGCTCTGCGTTCAACCGCTGTGTTTGAATGATGCTGCGAGATGGGAGATACACGGCCAGACTGGACGCGCTGCCGCCAGACCAGAACCCCCCATCGGACCTGGTAGGACTTGCGTCCTAGCTGTCGCTTGGTCCATTTCACTTCGACAGGTAGCCTCTCTCACAGTTCTCTTCTGGCAACGGTAATGATCCTTCCGTTGGTTCACCTACCCAAACCTTTTATGTTAACTCCTCTAAATCAGGGGTTCCCAAACTTTTTGCTTCAAAGAGCCAATGTGAAAATGTGCCAATGGGCTGCAGGCCAAATACAGTAATTTTAAGCGTACAGCACTACCATGAAAGAAAAGCTAACCCCATAACACCATATGTAAGGCAGTTGAGATCATCACATTTGATAGATGGCAACTAGTTAGCCATACGGACATGCCAACAATGACTGTGTGCTTGAATTATGTCAGTATGAGTATGTATTACATTTGGGAAGCCAACCTTAGATGAGCCAAACGAAACAACTCTGCTGGCCAAATATTCTCTATGCACCCCTGCTATGGATGGTCAAGTTTAAATGTTTTCTCTGGCCGTTAAGTGAACCTTGCCAAACAATATGAGTAGTTTGTTTATCTGAGAGTTTTAGCCTTTTTGAGGTGGAAAAATTCGCAAATGACATTCCTAGGTATCCCCATTACCTTTGCTATTGCTAGCGAACATGTTGCAAAACATGCTAGTATACCTGTTGTTAGTAAACCTCACTCTGTATTACCATAGAAATTTGCGCTGGATATTGGGTTGATAGCTTGGGCTTTTAGGTTGATGCCTAACACTCTCATCCGAAGGACTTTAGTTTGAACTCCAGGCGGAGCAGGAGCAGATGCTGGACCGGGCGGGTTACACTAGCATACAGAAAGAAAAAAAATGTTGTCAAAGGATTGTTTATTATGAGCAAAATGTAACGAATCAGATGTCTTCGACCAAGGATTTACAGCCGAAAACATCCTTTGAGTTTAGTCAATTGTGTATGGTTAAGATGTGTCGCATGATTGGTACAAAAATCGTATTTTAGTGGGGGTTATCTCAGGGTCTTGCACTTATGGCAGCCAATGCCCTCCTGAGATCTTACAATAATTGTGTCAAATTTGGCACACAATATTTGTAAGTAACACCCTGTACAATTAGTAGAATACTGATTTATCTTTACATGAAACAAACTTTTTGATGCAATAACAAAGCTTTGGAATTGTGTGCTTGTTGCAAACACTCTGTTAGAGAGTTTTCTTGCAGGGTTTAGTTTTGCATTAAAAAAAAGAAAATATGTGAGGTGAATGCATTTTTTTTAACAGAAGTGTCCTCAAAGGTATTGGGCACTATGTATGTTTAATGGAAAAAAATCCATGGACTCAGAAAAGGACTAAGGACTTTTTGTCCAACCTCACTGGGACCACTCGGGTTCCTTTAGGACCTTCCCAGGACCTAAATTGGTCCAATATGGACCTTGTAGATCAAACGTCTTCACCAAAGAGTCCAGAAACCCCAGGGGTTCAGCAGAGTTTGTGAAATTGTTGGTTGATTATACTTTTTTAAATATATTGTTTTACATTCCATCTGCAATTTTTCCACAAATGTACAGTTAATGTTTTTAAATACACATTAACATTGATCCAGCACAATGTGGTGTACTTTATGAATGACACCATAAAAACCTGCATACATGTCATTTGTACAAAACACATATTTGCAAGTACTTCATACCTATACTGCAAATCTAGAGTCAAATATTTGGGGTTTTACTCTTGTTGTGACTCTCTATTCATGACAATTTAGTAGAAACGTGTTCAAAAAATAATGCACAGAATCTATTAGAGAGCAACTTCCTACTTGCAATGTTTAAAATGTGTGGAAAATACTGAGTGAGCACATTGTCCTCTGTTACCAAGACAACATAAACAAGCACACCTAACAAGGAGATGGTAATTAAAGATGGCTACTGGTCATTAAACATGAGAGAGCTTCAAACCTCCTAATCTATTGTAAGAAATGAAGGAGGGGACAGAAAAAACACAACCAATCTTCGAAAAAAATTCCCTTAAATCCTTAAACTTTGTCATGTATGCACGGAGTAGATTGATGTATGCACTGATTCCGCCTTCCAGGGAAGCCCGGGCGGCCGCTGTCCTGTACAGGACGTGACACGGAGCATGTGCGGCGCGGCTGATAGAGCGTCCGAGGCCGGTGAGAAAGAGGAAAGCAAACAGAGCGAGGGAGGAAAGGGAAACACTTAGGTGTGCTTGATATCCTATCAGCACCCCCCTAGCCATCTTTGGGCATGGACAACAACAGCCTGAACGATGTGAAGCCACGTTTCAGATCGTGAATGAGAGTGGAGCTCAAATGGTGGACACTTAAAAGCTTTTGAGCGAGGTAGTAATCAGATGTTTAAGTTTCTTTTTGTTCTTGACAATGCTGCTCAGATGTTTGACAAAGCAGCGTAAGGGACGGTGAGGGGGAGACAAAACAAACAGCAATTAAGGTACTTTTTGTTTTTGTGATTGTGTCAGAAAAGACTTCATCATCCATCCTTTAGGAAACATCTGCCATATTGATGTGCGAGCCCCGGAAAAGACAAATTCCTTCTATCCCTGTAAAAACCTCCAGGTCTAGGCTGGTCTCACGTTTATCCATCAATCGCTGTGGCCGACACACAAAGTAGACACACAAAGTAGATTCAAACACACACACAAACTGTGTTGTTTACAGCACTGTGAAATATATCCCTATTAAACATTGATAATCTAAACACAGATAAACCTGTCCCTATCACTCGGCCGGCAGGTCGGGAATTCCAGACGGATCGGGAGGAAGGATACGAAGATATTTCTGAAGAGCTTGTGCCCATCCAGCAAAGAAACATTTTTCATAATCTGCAGCAAACACAACACACATTCCATTTGCCACCAAGATAACAATGAAGAGAGTTCAGGAGAGTCCTCGCCTTGTCTGACCAAATATCTCTGAATGTCCGCGAGACAAAGCAGACGGCGAAGGAGGGGTGACTACATCAGACAGATGGAGCAGATCCAAACAATAATGGTGGAAATTTATCGTGCACTCTTTCACGATGGGTGAAATGTTTTTTCGGTCGCCCTCAGGCAAGACTGGTCTCAGTATAATTTGGAGAAACTGTACCAAGATTACCACACTTGCTTCAAGTGACACGATGCTGATGTTTTTCCTATGATGTGACCCAGAAAAGCATAGAATCAAATATTTATATTTACATGTACAAAAAAGGGCCCTAATAATAATTTTTTGGAGGCGCCACACACATCCCCTATTACAACATTGTATTTATTTTTTTATTTGTGTGGAACATTTTCCTACCATTTGATTCTAACTTTAATGCATTGTTTGATTAATATTTTACTGCACAATAACATTCATCCATCTATTTTCTACTGCTTGTCCCTTTCAGGGTTGCAGGGGGGTGCTGCAGCCTATCTCAGCTGCATTCGGGCGGAAGGCGGGGTACACCCCGGACAAGTCGCCACCTCATCGCAGGGCCAACACAGATAGACAGACAACATTCACATTAACATTCACACACTAGGGCCAATTTAATGTTGCCAATCAACCTATCCCCAGGTGCATGTCTTTGGAGGTGGGAGGAAGCCGGAGTACCCGCAGGGAACCCACACAGTCACGGGGAGAACATGCAAACTCCACACAGAAAGACCCCCAGCCCGGGGATCGAACCCAGGACCTTTATATTGTTAGGCACATGCATTAAGCCCTGTCCACCGTGCTGCCCTATTGCAAATCCCACATTCTTTTTTTTCATGTACATTCTGGGTGTCTCATTACGTAAAAAACAGGTGGTCTAACATATATAATGTTTAGCATTCAATCAGACATTATTGTGATTTTTTTTGTATCAGTGTTCCTGAAAAAAGGGACCCAAGCACATATACTGTACAGAAGATTTTACAACAAACGCGTTAACGCATGTGATTAATAAAAATAAATGATCGCATTATCAAATATGAATGATGAATAATCACTTCCGGGTTAAGGTTTTACCCGGAAGACGTGCGCATTTTTTACAAAGTCTGTGATCACGATGAGAGGCGGCCAATTTCGCTTTAAAACAAACCTTGAGGACTTTATAAATGTGGAACTTGGATACAACCTATTTTGACATAAATGGAATGCTTACCCAAATAAAACATCCCTGGCCAGCTGGACCAAATGCACAACTGTCCATCGAGTGAGTCACACTTTAAATGTTGATCATGTTACACGCAACACGTTATGCTTGTATCATGACAGACAGCATACGCTGTCAAGCAAGCTGTGTACAAAAAAAATATGAAATGTGGGCTAATACTTTACAGCCACTGTAATATGATTGTTCAGGTTTTTCAGTCAGTACAGATTGGTGTCTTATTGCATTATGTTGTGCATTACAAACTCAAACGAGATTTAGAGGTAGAATTGATTGCTCCCTTTACCTGCATTGCTAGCCACCAATAAGGAGCCGATTTTTACGTTAGAATGCCAAAAAAACAAAACAACTTTTGTCTTCTTGTCTCTCGTAATGATTGTGAACAACAGGCAAAATTCCAAAAAAAAGTGCAGTGCCCCTTTAAGTGAATCATGCTTAACTTTATTTATTCATTTATTTGTCTATTTTTTTGTGTTACAGATTGAGAACAGGAAGTGAACAAATGTGTTCGAAAATGCTATGAAATGGAAAATGGGTATGATTAAATAAGTTCTGACTCTTCCTACTCCCTTTCGGACATTTTCAAATGAAAAACTAGAAATATGTGATGTACCATATGGTAAAAGCATGTTCAAAATAAACTGAAACCATAACCAGAAACATAATTTTGATTCCCCACAGGTGTTTTTTGTATCTTCTGTGGTGTGTTGTTCGGGTGTATGCATCATCATTGATTGGTTGGTTTTGATCCTTAAGAAATCAGAATTGTGTCACTTGAAGTGTGTGTAATGAATGCCAGCTCGTGTGTAAACCTCACTCCTTTAAGACTCATGCTGGACAAGGAGCTGACAGCTTTTGGCTTGTTGGCCAGTGTAACGCACCTGGTTCAGTCCCTGTTTCTGTTCCCTGTTTCTCAAGCTGCGGCAACGCGGACTGTCAAGGCTGTGATTGGCCAACTTGTCCAACACTATATTTCCTGCGTGTACAGAGGGCATACAACCCACCTCAGCAAGCGCCTTGTCCTCTCATTTTGTATCAACATTTGCAAATGACTGGTATAATTAGTTATCACATCAACGTACGTGGGGAAGCACAGTGACACAGGGGTTAGTGCTGGTGCCTCACAAAAAGAAGGTCCTGGGTTCGATCCCCAGGCTCTGGGTCATTCTGTGTAAAGTTTGCATGTTCTCCCTGTGACTGTGTGGGTTCCCTCCGGGTACTCCGGCTTCCTCCCACCTCCAAAGACATGCACCTGGGGATAGGTTGATTGGTAACACTACGTGGTCGGGGGGGGCGTGTTTGGGGCGGGGGGGCGTGGTTGGGGCGTGACCAAGGGCGTGGTCAAGAGGAGAGTATATTTACAGCTAGAATTCACCAAATCAAGTATTTCACATATATATATATATATATATATATATATATATATATATATATATATATATATATATATATATATATATATATATATATATATATATATATATATATATATATATATATATATCCATCCATCCATTTTCTACCGCTTATTCCCTTCGGGGTCGCGGGGGGTGCTGGAGCCTATCTCAGCTACAATCGGGCGGGAGGCGGGGTACACCCTGGACAAGTCGCCACCTCATCGCAGGGCCAACACAGATAGACAGACAACACTCACATTCACACACTAGGGCCAATTTAGTGTTGCCAATCAGCCTATCCCCATGTGCATGTTTTTGGAGGTGGGATATGAAATACTTGACTTTCAGTGAATTCTAGCTATATATATATTTTATTTTTATTTTTTATTTTATTATACATATAAATAAAAGACATACTTGAATTTCAGTGTTCTGCAGGCTATCCGGTAGGTGGCAGTATTGTCCTGTTTAAGAGTGTCACAACATTGCTGTTTACGGCAGACGAACTGCTTTACAGTAGACTAAACGTGACTGCTGTTGTTGTGTGTTGTTACCGCGCTGGGAGGACGTTAATGAAACTGCCTAACAATAAACCCACATAAGAAACCAAGAACTCTCTCTGCTTGTTGTACACTCTACTCTCTAAAAGCCGTAGATGTTATGACGTCATTGGGCAGGCAAGCTGCTGGGAAAGCGGACGTAAGAACGGCTGTCCCCACTCAGGTCCGCATTGAGCTGGAGGGGGCGTGGCCTCCAGCTCCGGCTGAATACCGGGAGTTTGTCGGGAGAAGGGAGGTTGTCGGGAGAGGCGCTGAATACCGGGATTCTCCCGCTAAAAACGGGAGGGTTGGCAAGTATGATTTTTTTAGCTTCGCAAAGCTGAAAATTACTAGTATTGTTGATCTTCTGTCTATCCTTCCAGTCAGGGTTTTTTTTTAATTTAGTTTCTATCTGCATTTGAGACTGATGCTATCATGTTAGCTCCGTAGCTAAGTTAGCTTCTATTTTTTTAGCTTTGCCAAGCTGAAAATTATTAATTGTGTATTTACATGTTCATGGTTTAATAGTATTGTTGATCTTCTGTCTATCCTTCCAGTCAGGGCTTTTTTTTAATTTAGTTTCTATCTGCATTTGAGACTGATGCTATCACGTTAGCTCCGTAGCTAAGTTAGCTTCTATTTTTTTTAGCTTCGCCAAGCTGAAAATTATTAATCGTGTATTTACATGTTCATGGTTTAATAGTATCAATCAATCAATCAATCAATCAATCAATGTTTATTTATATAGCCCTAAATCACAAGTGTCTTAAAGGGCTGTACAAGCCACAACGACATCCTCGGTACAGAGCCCACATACGGGCAAGGAAAACTCACCCCAGTGGGACGTCGATGTGAATGACTATGAGAAACCTTGGAGAGGACCGCATATGTGGGTAACCCCCCCCCCCCCCCCCCCCCCCCCCCTAGGGGAGACCGAAAGCAATGGATGTCGAGTGGGTCTGACATAATATTGTGAAAGTCCAACACATCAGCGAAAGTCCAGTCCATAGTGGGGCCAGCAGGAACCATCCCGAGCGGAGACGGGTCAGCAGCGTAGAGATGTCCCCATCTGATGGACAGGCTAGCGGTCCACCCCGGGTTGGGAGCAGAGTAGAAAAGAAAAGAAAAGAAACGGCAGATCAACTGGTCTAAAAAGGGAGTCTATTTAAAGGCTAGAGTATACAAATGAGTTTTAAGATGAGACTTAAATGCTTCTACTGAGGTAGCATCTCTAACTTTTACCGGGAGGGCATTCCATAGTATTGGAGCCCGAATAGAAAACGCTCTATAGCCCGCAGACTTTTTTTGGGCTCTGGGAATCACTAATAAGCCGGAGTTCTTTGAACGCAGATTTCTTGCCGGCACATATGGTACAATACAATCGTCAAGATAGGCAGGAGCTTGACCGTGTAGTATTTTATACGTAAGTAGTAAAACCTTAAAGTCGCATCTTAGGTGCACAGGAAGCCAGTGCAAGTGAGCCAGTATAGGCGTAATATGATCAAACTTTCTTGTTTTTGTCAAAAGTCTAGCAGCCGCATTTTGTACCATCTGTAATCTTTTAATGCTAGACATAGGGAGGCCCGAAAACAAAACGTTACAGTAATCGAGACGAGATGTAACGAACGCATGGATAATGATCTCAGCATCGTTTGTGGACAAAATGGAACGAATTTTAGCGATATTGCGGAGATGAAAGAAGGCCGTTTTAGTAACACTCTTAATGTGTGACTCAAACGAGAGAGTATTGTTGATCTTCTGTCTATCCTTCCAGTCAAGGTTTTTTTTAAATTTTGTTTCTATCTGCATTTGAGCCTGCTATCACGTTAGCTCTGTAGCTAACTTAGCTTCTATTTTTTTAGCTTCGCAAAGCTGAAAATTATTAACCGTGTATTTACATGTTCAGTCACTGTGAATGTCCATTTCGCGTTCTCGACTCTCATTTTCAAGAGGATATAGTATCTGAGGTGGTTTAAAATACAAATCTGTGATCCACAATAGAAAAAGGAGAGAGTGTGGAATCCAATGAGCCAGCTTGTACCTAAGTTACGGTCAGAGCGAAAAAAGATACACCCCGCACTACACTGTAGTCCTTCACTCTAAAGTTCTTCATCCACGAATCTTTCATCTTCGCCAAATTAATGGGGTAATCGTCGCTTTCTCGGTCCGAATGTCTCTCGCTCCATTGTAAACAAAGCGGAATTGTGAGGAATCCTTTGTCTTGTGACGTCACGCTACTTCCGGTAGGGGCAAGGGTTGTTTTTATCAGATACCAAAAGTTGCGATCATTATCGTCGTTGTTCTATACTAAATCCTTTCAGCAAAAATATGGCAATATCGCGAAATAATCAAGTATGACACATAGAATGGATCTGCTATTCCCGTTTAAATAAAAAAAAAATCATTTCAGTAGGCCTTTAAGATTGAATCCAAAGAGGTTCATTAGGTGTTCAAAAAACTATGCAATTTTGTTCTTCTTATAGCCAGACCTGTTTGTTTATTTCCATACCTGACGGTTTCGGCCACAACTGTTGCCTTCTTCAGAGGTTGTCGCGTGAAGATTTAGTTAGACAAAAATTGTGTCACAAATAAAATCTATTATTATTATTTATTATTGCTGGCGGGCATTGTGGCATCCTAATCTGTTCAGTGGTCCTTGAACGCACCATGAAAACACCTCCATCCCGTATTCCTTATTGTATAGAACAATCAGGCAGCTCTAACCCCATATTTATTGGCTGCTAAATGGAGCTGCGACCAAATGTCTTGCTAATCCCCACTGTCATTCTGATGTGCATTGTTGTGGCTGTGGCGTGCAGTGAGATTTATGAGATTTCGCAAATGTGCGCGTAATCACGTGATAAGGGGAATTGTAGAAAAGCGAACCACAAACAATTAATTCTGTCATTCTAGAGGAGCAGAAGCAAATAAACTCAGTCCTGCCATTCCGTTCAGTTCAGTTACCGGTCGTTAAGTTCATTTATTTATTTTATTTATTTAAAAAATCAAACAAAGGAATAAAATTAAAATAAAACTATCAACTTAACATAAAAAAAAAAATGAATTAAAAGGAGCAGAAAGATGTTAAAAATGTGTAATATCTGCTCCCTATTTTCACAAATACAAAAATTGACTTTCAATGTGGCGACTACAAAGCCATATTTTCATTGTACAACAATTAAACCATATTGAAGAAAAATTCTACTCAGCCATATTTTTTTCATCATTCTGATTTTTGTATTTGTTTTAATATAGAAAGAAATGTACACTGTTTTATTCCACTGTCAAGGTTGTTCCATAAACTAACACCTCTGATTGAAATACTTGTTTCCATTATCACTGTTCTAAATGTAAATGTATTAAAGATTTCAGTTACTAACAGATTATAATTACTTTCTCTTTTTACAAATCTGTTTTGAATGTTGTTAGGCAGAATTGTTGCATGTGCTTCATACATGATTTTTAAGGTATTATACTCTACCAGTTCATTCATTTTTTCAAATACATTTCACTGTTTGAATGGTGAGTTTATGGGTTGCCTGTATGCATTTCTCTTTTCTGCAGAAGGAAGATTGGATTTAAATACAGTATGTTTTACAGGCACTACCCCGAACTTCAATACAGTATGTTGGATATGGAACAATCAGTAAGTTATACAAAATAGACAATGCTTTTTGATTTATCAATTCCTTCACTTTGTGTTAAATAGCAATAGTTTTAGATAAATAGCCTTTGTATCATTTATATGTGATTTCCATGACAAATGTTCATCAATCTAGTGGTTAGAGTGTCCGCCCTGAGATCGGTAGGTTGGAGTTCAAATCCCAGCCGAGTCATACCAAAGACTATAAAAATGGGACCCGTTTCCCTCCCTGCTTGGCACTCAGCATCAAGGGTTGGAGTTGGGGGTTAAATCACCAAAATGATTCCCGGGCGCGGCGCCGCTGCTGCCCACTGCTCCCCAAGGGGATGGGTCAAATGCAGAGGACAAATTTCACCACATCTAGTGTGTGTGTGACAATCATTGGTACTTTAATCTTTAATCTTAATCATAACACCCAAAAACTTGATCTCTTGTGTTTTTTGAATCTCAATTTCTTCGACATATAATGAGCCATCCACACTTTTCCTACTACTGCAAAAAATCATAAATTTTGTTTTTCTAGTGTTCAAGGATAATCTATTCACATCAAACCATCTTTTATTTTTGATTAATTCATTTTCAACCACCTCTTACACATCTGTAATATTTTGTCCTGAAAAAAATAAGGTTGCGTCGTCCGCAAATAATATACACTTAAAGGTGCCATATGTAATAATTTCATGTCAAGACATCATTAAATGGCCCTGATATGTCAAAAGGCATTAATAAATAATGTTATTTTCGAATACCTTTATAACTGATAACAATAGTTCAGCTCATTTAAAAATTTGATTTACAGCCCCGAAATCTTGTTATTGTTTTCATTGCGATGCCCCGTCCTCGACCGTTTGACCAATTAAGAAGTCTGTGAGTGTGTCACATCCAGGTTGCCAGTTACGCACTGCCACCTTCGTCGAGCTACTATCACTGGTAAAGTTACTAAACATGTCAGACCGTAGTAAATCTAAAAGGCACCTTATGATTCTTAACTTATTCATGACAAAGCCAGCAACAAAACGAGGATTTGTATCGGGGATGCCTTTCAAAAATGGAAATGATTGAAGGCGGAGAAGATTTTTTCATCTGACGCCAAACTTGCTAATTTCCTCCTTGATAGGTAAGTCAGGCATTTACGTTTTCTTATTGCTTGTAATAAATGGAAATGGACATTTCGTATGTAAACTATATTGATCAATACAGTCTATGAGCTTGTCTAACAAAGCTAATATGTTCATGCAATGAATGATTAGCATGCTAGCCTGGTCAATGACACATTAACGGGGGAAATATATGCCCGTTAGCCTGTATGTCGATGCGTAATTGAACTGAGGGCAAAATATATTTTCGACAAATAAAACCTATGTGGATATGGGTAGTGTCAGTGCCTATTTCGTTCTCAATATGCTGATACGCTGAGGAAATGTGTTCCAACATTAGCACGGCTAATTGCGGTTTCTGGTACATATAAGGTGGTATTTGCTTGGCACAATATATTGCATTACATGTAATGATTTTCTACTTTGTGTATTGACATGGTAGTAGGCTATATGTTTTATGAGTAACTTGGTTTTTGCGTATTGTGGGTTGGCTCGTAGAATTGCACTCTGCACTGAAAGATGGTGATGTGCGTACATGGAAGAGAATGCAGTGTGTCAGGTTGGATGCAACATGGAGTTATGCTGAACGAAATGTGGCGATAATTTTACTGTTGGCCTTGACTTGCCATCGAAGTAGGCCTATGCGATATATAATATATTATTATATATCATTACATATAACATTATTTCGATGGTAGTCCGTGCGGTCAAACTAGACATTTTAGCAGGGTAATGACAACAATCTGTCCCGACTCCCGACAAAAATATTGCTCCGTAACTTTACAAATACATTTGGCTAATCGACATTAGTAAATGTGGCATAAATACCTAGTAAACCATCTTGCTAGAAGCATAAACAAGAGAAACCTACAGCGTAGGACTCGTCGATTGCCATTTGAAGTTTCTTGAAGGATTCGGATTCGGCTGCGTGTCTGGCAACCTCAGTCATAGAGAGTGGGAGGGGACTACAGAACTTTGACCGTGATTGCAGTACCATTTCTGACCACATTACTACATCTGGCTCCTTTAAACAGTTTGGAAACCATGGTAATTTGCGTACATGAGAAACAGTATTAAAGAGTCCAGTTGCGATCGATTGAATGCCCTGAGATGACAATGATCGTGATGAATGAGAACATTCATAGACGAGAAACAGTATTGGTCCAAGGACTGATCCTTGGGGTACTCCACAACTGATATTATGTAACAAAATGTATTCTGTCCTTCAGGTAACTTTTGACCCACTCATGAGCCACTCCTCTTATTCCAAATGTATACAGCTTGTCCAATGATAGCTTATGATCGAGCATATCAAACGTTTTTTGAAGATCTACAAAAATACTTGCTAAATATTGTTTTCTATCTATTGCAGTTGAAATGTATTATACCAAATCAATTATTGCTGTTGTTGTTGAGTGATTGGGACAAAACCCATATTGGCTATTACTCGAGATACGCAACAGCTGCTGAACGGCAACACCACGAAACGTCCCAAGCTTTTCCGTCCATCAATACCCACAGTTGGGCATCAGTGACTGCACTGACTTGACTTGACTCGTGGAAAAGTTTTGCCTTGCAGAACGAGAGCTTTATTTTTTGTTTGATTGTAGCAAGCACAACATGACAGTAACATCATCTCTGCCAAGCATTGTACCCTCATAAACACACACACTTCTCATTCAACTCCCGCTAACCACTCCCCTGTTTCTCCGGCCCCTGTGTCATCTGGTATTTGACACAGGACCCCATATAGCTGTTCAGGATATGCTTATTTGGTTTTGGATCTCCAGAACCAGCATGTCTTTTACATCTGAAAACCTTTGACAAGTTGACTTCTGTCCCCACCCATTAGGATGTTTCAAAGTGTAAAATATGATCCGCCTTGAACATGGAGTATTTTATTTTAAAAGTAAACCAGATAATTTATTGTATGTTTGTGCATGACTTCCTGTCCCAGAAAAGCAGACTTTAGCTAAATTGATCCGCCGTGTTGCAGCGACCAGTAAAAATATAAGCTCTACGTACATTTAGCACAGGGATGCGCAGTGCCAGGTGCAGGTGGTCCGCTAGCAATGGAAACTGACACACTGACTAGAGTGGAAACAGAAAGCCGTTATGCATACAGTGGAAATCCGGGGTAAGAGAGCACAGCTTGTAGGTTCAATATGCACATATACTGTAAATATCACAGTTGCTCAGATGGCAATGTGTTTATATGAGTTTCTTAATGAGGAAAGACATTAATGTCTTTTGTTTGCATGTTAGCATTTAAGCCAGCGAGCTGGCACCAGTCAGTCCACGAGTTTCTCAAAGTGCAGTTATCAATCGCGGTTTTTCTACAATTTAAGGCGGTAGTACTAGCTGTCCAGAGTTTTTCCACGGTTATCATTAATACCGTTTACCGTTACATCCCTACTTGGACTAGTGTATTCACTGGTAAAGACCACTGGTAAAGTTTTGAGCAAAGTAACATGCATTCTAGAAGAGCTGTAATAAAAGCAGTGCGGCACAAGGGTACACTTGCAGACTACAGCTCGTTTATTGGTTGGTTGGTTGATATAGATGGTAGTACCACGTAAACATTTCAATTGTATGATATAACTATCTCTTGTTCATATTGTACATTCAACGTCTTGACTGCAGTTAATGTAACTGCAGCAACACTTGTACTTTCAGGTAGCATTTTTACGTCACTTGAAAGAACTTTCACTTTACAAGTGATGAAAATAAAAACACACCAAGCTAGCCTAAGAGAGAAATGACATATCCATCTCTAAATTTATATGTGTGGACATGATCTAGGACAGTGGTCCCCAACCTTTTTGTAGCTGCGGACCGGTCAACGCTTGAAAATTTGTCCCACGGACATGATTGTATTCATAAAGAAATACAATCATGTGTGCTTATGAACTGTATCCCTGCAGACTGTATTGATCTATATTTATATATAATCTATATATTGACTTTTTTATGTTGATTTAATAAAAAAATTTAAAAAATGATTTTTTTTTTTTTAATTATTATTTTTATTTTTATTTCTTGTGCGGCCCGGTACCAATCGGTCCGCAGACCGGTACCGGGCCGCGGCCCGGTGGTTGGGGACCACTGAACTAGGATAAACCGTCCAAACTAAAAACAATTGTTATTGTTTTTAATTGACTTGTCCTTTTTGTATATATATTAATACAAAATAAGTGTTTTACAAATAAAAAGAGAAAAGATGAGCAGAATTGGCATTCATTTCAAACGTGTATGTATAGGTATACCATATAGTCATATATATTATCGGGATACACAATTAACTATATCAGGAAATCTAATGAATAAAGCTAAATATGTTCTAGACCAAAAATCACTTCATATTCTCTACTGCTCACTAGTGTTACCATATCTGAGTAATGGTGTATAAATATGGGGAAACAACTACAAATGTGCGCTTCATTCACTAACTGTGTTATAAAAAAGATCAATTAGAATAATACATAATGTTGGATACAAAGAACATACAAACCCTTAATTTATTAAATCGCAATTATTGAAATTCAATGATTTGGTGCATTTGCAAACAGCTAAAATTATGTACTAAGCAAACTATAACCTGCTACCCAAAAATGTACAACAATTCTTCTCAACAAAAGAGGAGAAATATAACCTTAGAGGAAAATGTAATTTAAAACATTGGTATGCTCGTACAACACTTAAAACCTTTAGTATATCAATATGTGGAATTAAATTATGGAATGGATTAACCAAAGAAATCAAACAAAGCACCAATGTGCAGGACTAATAGACTAAAAAACTCCTTTGTCCCACACGCCATTAGACTGTTCAACTCCTCTCTGGGGGGGAGGGGGGGTACTAGGATGACAGGGGATGCAAAACAATAACAGTGGAATACGTTTTCATAACATGGTCACTACTGCCTAGTTTCTCTTCTTATATTCTTATTTTACTGTTATATTTTTATTCTCATTGTTGCTTTTTATTTTTATTCTATTGTAATATTTTTCTATTTTGTTTCCATTTATACCCCCATTATTTACTTTTTACTTTTTAAATTCGATCTCAATTTTGTACACTGCTGCTGGAATTTAAATTTTCCTGAGGGAACTCTCCTGAAGGAATCAATAAAGTACTATCTATCTATCTAATATGATTCAGTTTAAGAGACTGTTCAAACTACAAGTGTTCACAAAGTACACAGAACAATAATTATGATGAACATCTTGAACCCTTTTTTTATTTAATTGAGACCAAGATTATTTATGTATTTAATATTTGTATGCTTACTATGGTATATTATTTATTTATTATTTATTTGTTCACTGTTCTGTTACAGAGAACAAGGAAATGGGATAAAAGTGCTATGGTATGAAAAGGGGTAGGATTAAATAAGCTCTGCTTCTTCCTACTCCTTTTCGGACTTGTTGTAATGAAACAACTGGAATTGTGTGATGCATTACGTTGTACCGTATGCATGTTCGAAATAAACTGAAACTGAACTGAACGGAGGATATCTGTTTTTGTCCATATCGCACTGACTTATATGCAGAAGAATTATCCACGCTTGAGTGAGCAGTCAGGTCTGTTTGTGTTGATACTTTTATATTGAAACACGTCATGACTAAGAAGCTAAGAAGTGCTGACTGAGAGAGAAATGCAATATGGTTGAGGTTTGTTGAGCAGTAAACAGAGCAGTGTGTCTATGTTTTTATATCAACAAGTGTTGCTCACACACACACACACACACACACACACACACACACACACACACACACAAACACACACACACACACGCACACACACACACTCAGACATCTTTACTTTTAAGAGTCTATCTTGACATTCTTGCCTTGAATTACACTCCATCTTGTGTCTTGAACTGTTTTTCTGAGGAGTTTAAATCCAAATCAACAGATCTGAAATACTCCCCCCACGCATTTACAAACCAGCCCAAAGTTTGTGGAATAAAAGTCATGTGTGGCGATAGGGAGGAGAAACGTCCCACAGATGAGGACCAGAAATGCTGGGCTTTCAATTCAAGCACTAAAGGCTAAACGTGCGGCAATCAAGAGCCAAGGTCACATGTCTGCACACAAACTCACATGTCTGCACAACACAACTGGATGTGCAAACATTTGTCCACGAAAGAAAATACACAAACTATTTTGTTTTGTTTCATTCCAGACTTCTCCAGGCTGAATGTATACAATCATGTTCTGTGTTTATAACCAAACAAACGCATCTGGCTGATGTTGTATCAACACACAGTTCAAATAACAACTTTGTGTATTTGGAACATTTAATGTTAGTTAACTGTTAGGTCACACTTTCATTTATGAATGAGGCATAAACATGCGATACTGGCATTGAGTCCGCATGCAATACGAGAAACTCCCCAGTTCTTTTGTGAATTTAGTGAAGTTTTGGACAAAAATGTGTGCATTAATTACAGTGATGGGCAGTAGCAAGCTACATGTAGCTAAGCTACGTAACTTAACTACATTTCCCAGTAGCTTGAAGGTAATTTTGCTACTTTTTTAACAAGTTTACTCTACTTTTAGACCCATGTAGCTTACATCAAAGCTACAGGCTACAAAGAGAGAAAATGTACTGTGAATCCAGGCCCAAAAAAAATTGAGAAAATACAATAACCTGGATGAACGAGAACATCCATACATACGGAGAAAATCCATGATGTTCATGGATCATGTTGGTGTTCGTATGATGAGTCACAATTGGCTAAGGTTAGGGCAAAACATTACGGACTGGCCAATCAGAGGCAAGATAAGGCGGGTCATTGAAACCAGGAAGCAAAATTATAACAGACACACACTCATGTCACATGACAATAAGGGAGTCAGAGACAGAGGGACGCTTCAAGCTGACTTAAGAAGAAAAACATACTTGAAAATGGCAGAAGGATTCTCTTCCGCAGATTAGATTTTTCCTTTAGTGGTGAAGATGACGTGCAGGAAATAATGCTTGTCCTTGATCGTATTTAGACTAATGTATGCGTTTAGAGAAAACAATGCCCAAAACCTTAGTTTTTAGTTGTTTAGTCTGTAAAATCTTACATTTTAATAGCTCCTTGGTCATCTTACCTCAACAAATCCAAAAAGTATCTCGTAGCATTTACTACTTTGTTGGCTGAAAGACTCATCATGTTGAATTGGAAAGCAACAGCGCCTCCATGCCACACCGGCTGGATTAGAGATAGTCTTTATTTCCTCAAATTGGAGCAGAATAGGCGGACATTGAATGGTTCTTCTTCAACATTTCTAGAAGTATGGGGTGCTTTTTTTTTTTAAATATGAAAATAAACCCAATAAACCCAACTGAAACGCCATGTAGAAATTTTTAAAAAGTATCAGCAAAAGTTGCGATGTGTTTAGGCTTATTTTTTTCAGTTACTTTGCATCATCATCGCAATCTGCAGTGATGATTTTTGTTGGTCAAGAGACGATAAAAGGATCATCATCACACATCTTTAATGTAGTTCACCTGCCCGGTTGAGCGCTCCTCATGCACAAATTAAATTGTCGAAAATGCCGATGATTGACCAAAAGTGCTTAGAAACTGCAGGGATTGGATAAACTTGCAAGGGGAATCAAAGTGATTGACTGAATTTGCATGGTTTGGCACAGTCCCAATACTTCCAATTCCTAGAGAAGGGTCTGCTCAACAACTTAATGGACAATTAGTGGATCACTTTCTCCCCAATGTTCTTGCAAAGTCGGTTAGCTTGATGGCAACTATGTTTTTTTAACTGATCTTTCCCAAATTGGACACACTTGTTCTTGTACGTCCTTTAAAAGTTTTTACTAAATCCCATGGTATAGTTCCTGGTGATTGGGCTAAATATCCTTAAGCAGGTTTTATGTAGCATACATTATGCTGTGTGAGAAATTTCAAGTTTAAGGGTCAAAGTAGGGGATTTAATAACAGTGCTACCACGTGGTGTGTTTTTCAGAAAAATAATAGCACAGTCAATACAATATAGGTGTTGGTTTTATCTCATTTTTAACTTTTTGTGTGCAGCATTTCAGGAGTAGAGGAAATAGCTTACACAAATACAAAAAAAATGTGCGTATAGCGCTCAAAGGAAAGCGCTTCACTTTTTCCACATGTTATGTTACAGATTCATTCCAAAATGGAATGAATTCATTTTTACCCTCAAAATTCTACAGACAATACCCCATTACGACAATGTTTTTTTTTAAATTCAGCCTATCCGATCCGAAATTATAACAAATAAAAATTCACATGAGCATAAGTATTCACAGCCTTTGCTTAATACTTTGTTGATGCCCCTTTGGCAGCAATTACAGCCTCAAGTCTTTTTGAATATGATCCCACAATTTTGGCACACCTACCTTTGAGCACTTTCGCCCATTCCTCTTTGCAGCACCTCTCAAGCTCCATCAGGTTAGAAAAGAAGTGTTGTTTTTCATCCAGGATGTCTCTGTACATTGCTACATTCAACTTTCCCTCTATCCCGACTAGTCCCAGTTCCTGCCATTGAAAAACATCCCCGCAGCATGATGCTGCCACTACTATGCTTCACTGTTGGGATGCCATTGGCTTTGTGATGAGCGGTGCCTGGTTTCCCCCAAACATGATGCTTGGCATTCAAGCCAAAGAGTTCAATCTTGGTCTCATCAGACCAGATAATGTTGTTTCTCAGAGTCTTTCGGGTACATGTTGGCAATTATTTTACTAAGAAATTGTTTCCCTCTGGCCACTCTACCATTCAGTCCTGATTGGTGGTTTGCTGCAGAGATGGTTGTCCTTCTGGAAGGTTCTTTTCTCTCCACAGAAGAATTTTGTAGCTCTGGCAGAGTGACTATCGGGATCTTGGTCACCTGCCTGACTAGACTAAGATGAATGCAGCAATGTACAAAGACATCCTGGATGAAACCCAACTCTTCCCATCCAATCTGATGAAGCTTGAGAGGTGCTGCAAAGAGGAATGGTCAAAACTGCCCAAAGCTTGTGGCATTGTATTCAAAAAGACTTGAGGCTGTAATTGCTGCCAAAGGTGCATCAACAAAGTATTTAGCAAAGGATGTGAATACTTATTTTTTGTTGTTGTTGTTGTTGTTGTTTTTTCAGTTTTAATACATTTTTGAAAAATAATTTTTTAAAAAAACTTTCATCATGTCATTGTGGGGTATTGTTTGTAGAATTTGGAGGACAAAATTGAATTTCTTCCATTTTGGATCAAGGCTGTAACATTACAAAATGTGGAGTAAGTGAAGTGCTGTGAATACTTTCCGGATGCACTGTAAGTGTTCAAAGCAAAAAAGGATTCACTAAAGTGTTAGCCATGATTCTAAAACCAGCTAGCTTTTCTAAGTTCTTGTGATGGACGGACACAAAAATGAGGAATTTCCTACTAAAAGTCGTGAAAATATTTTGTGTGTATTGAAGTTGAAGTGTGTCTTCCGATTTGGACGGCCAAGATCCATGTGTCGGCTCCGTGCTGAAAGGAGTAACACACGCACACACACACAGACACACACACACCTCCCATCGCCAGCTGGATCGGGGAAAGCAGCACTCGGGGAACAGTTGACACTCTGATCTCCTTAATGGTTACATCCTCCACGCCCGACACCAGAGACGGTGCAACACACCAGCTTTCTTTGCTTGGAAGAGGAAAAATATAAATTGCAACATTCCCTCGCACACACTCACACACACACACACACACACAAACAACACTCCAATCGCATACGCTATCTTGTTTAGCGCCCCCCTCCTCCTCCTTGTCCTCCACGCAATCAGAGGCTCAGAATAGGAAGCAGGGAGAGGAAGCGGCCCTGCATTCACAGGCTGGGAACAAGGAGAAGGAAAAACAGCCGGAACCTGGAATTTACGGAGGAAAAAACAGCAGCCATCCCAAAATACCCCAGGACCATCTCGACAGATAAACACTCTCATCCTTTTTGAGACCCTTTTTTTTTTTTTTGCTAGTTACGCTCCAGCGTCACGACGGAGGAAGCACTTTTCCTCTAAAAGCCATGCGCAACAGCCTCATTAGTAGACCCTCAGCTAATCAAGGCTGCAGCAGACCAGACACGCTCAGCACAAGTCTGGCCATGTGATGCCTTCCAATTACCTCGGAACTTGGAAGTTGGAGCTCGGAATGACGTCACAGTCGAGTTGTGAGCATTCCCATTACGAGGTCGGAAATCAAGATGGCCACATTCACAAAAGCTATTTTTGCGCTTGCCTTGTCTAATACAAACAACTTATTGGAAAAAATGTAGTCTTTCTGCAACCTTTAAACATGGGGGATGAAAGGGAAACACAAACACTATTGCTAGCAATATATAATGTATATACCACATAAAATAAACGTAGTTTACACTACAGTAATCCATCCATCCATTTTCTACCGCTTGTCCCTTTATTGGGATCGCGGGGGGTGCTGGAGCCTATCTTAGCTGCAATAAAGCGGTAGGCGGGGTACACCCTGGACAAGTCGCCACCTCATCGCAGGGCCAACACAGATAGACAGACAACATTCACACTCACATTCACACACTAGGGACCATTTAGTGTTGCCAATCAACCTATCCCCAGGTGCATGTCTTTGGAGGTGGGAGGAAGCCGGAGAACTCGAAGAGAGCCCACGCAATCCCGGGGAGAACATGCAAACTCCACACAGAATCGAACCCAGGACCTTCGTATTGTGAGGCACTTGCACTAACCCCTCCCCCACTGTGCTGCCCCACTACAGTAACGTTACCATTTAAAAACATCCAACAATACATTGTATATGGCTGATTTAGTGCGACAAAAACTAATGAGAAGTTCTAATAACAGATATTATAGAAGCGGATATCATTGTTTACGTCTAGAGCAGCCATCATTGAAACGAACTGGGGGGAAATCTGTCCTCGAGGGGCGTTCCATTTGAAATTCTGACTAGGAACTTGAAAAATGTTTACTTCCAAGTACAAATGGAACGCACCAATAAACTCAAAAAAATGTGGCATCATTCTCTTCTCTGACTGGTTGTAAACACAAATATATGTTTTCACTGGTGACTGAAACAGCATAAATAAATGCAAAATACAGCAAAAAGAAAACGTACACAACATAAGCGCTATGGGAAAATCTTCTCTTATTGGTTGCAAGGATGTAAAAGGAAATATAGTTTTGTAATGTGTGAAACAGCGCAAATAACATGAAGTAATATTATTAATTATCGGGTAATTCTACCAGGCTAGTGCAATAATAAATACAACCATTGATTTACTAAGTTCCAAATAACAGGCCCTAGACAGCGTGTGCAAAAATAACATTGTGTGTAGTATGAGTGGGCGTGTTGCATGTGATCTGTTAACAATGTGTGTGCAACGAAAAGTGTTGCAGACCGCCTTATTTGAATGAGGATTTCGCGTGCATGCAGGGCTTATTCCACAGAGGCGACCATTTTCTGCACATTCATGTTATCATGCTCCTACCTGTGAGCAATGTGTTGAACTGGCAGCACACATCTATAATCTGTAACATCTTTTCTGAATCGCAATCTAGACAACATAAACATATGCACACCGACACTTAATTCTGTGGGCGAGGCTGTGGATCACATCACCAGCGCATTTGTGTGTCTGGAATGACTGAAATGTAAAACAAATTGTACAATGAAAGTATTTTCATGTAGAAGATCTATTACAGAAATATATTTCCTAAATTTAAAAAAAATGAAAGACATTTTTAAAACAAAGAAAAAACGCCAGCAGACACCAAAATGCATCAATTAAATTAATTTTAATCCGCTCAATAAGTCACCGAGCAGCTATAAAATTATGAAAGGAAATTGCTGAATAGACGATATGTCTAATAATTTTTTTTTTCTGACGTGTTAAATAAAACGCAAAATAGGGTTCGCAAAACGGTGATGAGTGTTGATAAATCACAGTGCGCATGCTAAATAACTATAATAGTTTATTCTCCTCCCAGTATTGTGGGTGTTTTGATGTTCAGCATATATCTTGCATATTAATGAAGACAGAAACGCAAAATGGATTGAACGCCTTATTCTGCCTACTTAACAGACACAATCCTCTTTGCACACGTTCAGTAGATCCGCTTTGCGTGTGCTATCAGGTTTGCACGTGTTTTAGTACACACAAATCAGGCCCTATGTGTTATGATGTGTCATTCTATGTTAGAGTCTGTGCATCTCCTTAGTTTTGTGGCCTGTTATGTTTTTCAATGCTCCTTTGCTCCCTTGGTTTCGTTTTGTTGTTACCAGGTGGCTGATTAGCCGCACCTGCTTTCTGTTTGTTGATTACCGTCCGCACCTGTTTCTGCCCCTAATCACTCAACTTTATATTCTGGTGTTTTCCCTGTCTTAGTTGCTGGTCCATTGTTTGCTGTACGCTACAGTTTGTTTGTTGGTTTTGTTGTTTGTTTCATGCTACCTCTGTTCTCACTTTGTTATTCTTCATTCTACGCCAAGCGAGCACCAGTTTGTGTTACATTGCCTTGTGTATTGAAGTAAATAAATCTTCTTACCTGCACGCTGTCTGAGGTCCTCCGCATCTTTGTAATCGCAAATACTTCACAACATGCCAGCATACGACACTACGTGTCCCTAGAGCCCATTTACGAGCACGAAACATGAAAAAGAGAATCATGAGGCCTGATGCACAGACCTGCACAAACAAACAAACTTAAACACTTTCAAAATATCCCCCATTATGCTCATTTCAAAAAAATGTAAAAATGTGTCAAACGTAAAAAACTACCATCTCCCTCAATTGTTTGTCTTACTTTTGAGACATGAGGCCCTCAAACACTCAATTTCAAAGTTCCGTTTTTTAATGAACGAAAAACTTTATTCTCAAGAGCTTTGCTGTCCATCCATCCATCCGTCCATCCATCCATCTTCTTCCGCTTATCCGAGGTTGGGTCGCGGGGGCAGCAGCCTAAGCCATGAAGCCTAGACTTCCCTCTCCCCAGCCACTTCGTCCAGCTCTTCCCGGGGGATCCGAGGCGTTATTCTGAATCCAGTGAAACAGATTGGTGGTTTTAGCTGATATAAAGACTTTCAGGTGTTTATATATGTTTATGTTTAAGTATTTGGCAGACGCTTTTATCCAAAGCGACATGCATAAAAATACATATAAAACAATCACTGTAAACATTATCATTTAAGGGAAGAATGTAATACAAAATATCAATACAAAGTGTCAAGACAGAATAAACTCTCTGCTGCTGCAGCAACAGAGATACAGTCTATAAGATATATATATATATATCTAATGTATTCATACATTGTTTATGTATGATATACGCATGTTTATATAACCTAATCATATTGTTTCTTCAACTTAAAAATAGCTGACCATTTATTTCCCCCTTCTCTGGGATTATATTCCCAGTTTTGATCTCGGACGTCTGGTCACTTATAGCATATAACAATTTTCTATTACTGTTAAGCAAACTAGGAATAATAAAACACGCCAAAACATGTGTCCTTTATCATAGCTACACGTATGACAAAAAAAAACATGAAAATCAGTGGTATTCAGTGAGGTAAGATTAATTAAATGCGCTGACAGTTCATTGCTTCTGCCAAATGAATTGCACTGAGTGGAGCGGATCACCACTCCAAGATGGCGGCTCCGCGTCTCGTTATGCGCCAGTAGCGGTCGATGCTGCGTCTACTTATAAGATGTCTATGGTTATAACGTTAGCAGTGAATTTACAGCCTCACTGATTTAACTACACAGGAAATGTGGGCTCTGTACCGAGGATGTCGTTGTGGCTTGTACAGCCCTTTGAGACACTTGTGATTTAGGGCTATATAAATAAACATTGATTGATTGAAATAAAAGTCACGTTACTTAGCCATTAAACGTTAACTTACATTCAAAATTTACCGTTCTTTGTGCATTTTCAAATGTCGAACGAAGTTGGAAGTTGTTGCGTCTCCGTCTGTAATATTCGAACTGCATGTTTTGTATACGGCAATTCGTTTTTTGTTGACCAAGTCGTAGTTTTTATAAGAAAGCATCTGAGAGTGTGTCTGCAGCTGTCTCTCCTTCTCTGAAATCCTCTGCTGGGGATTTCAATAGCATAACTTTCAGCTACAGCATGATTGCAAAAGCCACAATACAAATGACAAAACACAATGATAAAGCTGCAACACAACTTTAAATCTACAAATAAATACAAGAGCTGAATCAAAGAGGAAGTTAGAAAGTAAGGGACCAATGCCCTCAACAGGGATGAGCTTCCTGCTGTTAACTATCTGTGTAGCTGCACACGCTTGAATCGAGTAGCGAGGGCAGAATAAGGGAGTTTATTGACAGTGTTGTGAGAAAACTGATGTGTTTACTTTGCAATTAAGTAAATGCAGTCTCAAATGAATATAACCTGCAGAGGCACTTTCTGACGAAATATCCATATTTTGATGTGTAGCGCCTGGACCCCTGTATCTGTGGCCCTCTTTATAATTGAATAGCCCTGCTCTAAAGGAACGGTACTCAAGTACAATTTTTGGTTACTCTACCCACCTCTGTTTATAATGCCCTTGAACTATAGTGGGACGACAACAATAATTGTGGGATAAGTCTATCCTATCCTATCCTCTAAAATGAGACATGTAATGGACTTAATGTCATATAGAAATCTCTGGCAATGCAAATATAAATGAAGTGATTCATTTGTCCTTCCTGAGGTCATTTCCTCTGACCTTTCCTTTCTAATTGATTCAATTTCCTTGGCAATGGCGTCCTATTAGGATGTCCTAATCCACACATGCAATATCCCTGACCTTTGTTTCCAAAAAAGAAAAGAATGTTTAAGGTTGATCTTCCACTGTGGAAACATTCTCTGTTGTAATGACGTCATCTGTTGAGCAGTAAATGTTGGCTGACGCATGAAGGTGACGCTCACTGAACAACTGTCAATCAAAAGCTTGTCTGCTGTCGAACAACACAACAAAAAAGGCACATAAAAAATTCCTTCTTGAAAGCAAGTCGTCACAAGTCATCAAATCACGCATGTCTTAATTAAGTTAGCAAAGCAGTGTCAAAGGTCACCATGTGACCACTATTTTGCCCGCAGAAGACGGCGTGTGCTCGGCTCCAGAATGACGGCGTTCTGAGTGGATCACTGCTCTTTCCAGCAGCACCAACAGAGAAGTTTAACTTCACATGCGAACTTAGGTTTCAAGCTACGTTATCAAATAAAAGCTTGAAAAGTCTAATGGGCCATTTTACTAAACCAGTGCTATTTCTCAAATAAGCAGAAACGTCTGTCGTTTTTTAACTCTAAATTTGATAAAAAACACATTGAACTGCAGTGGTGCCTCGAGATACGATTTTAATTGGGTCTGTAACATGGACTGCAACAATGAATCAATTAAATCAATTAGTTAAACTACAAAAAAGCTTCAATGTAAATTATGCTTCTTCAATTAATCATTTAATTTCCGGCCACTCCATGGCCGGAAATTTTAATTAACATAGTTTCCACATGGCCGCTGTAATGGAGCACCAGGGTGTGTGGTTGCCATAATTGTGTGGCAGTGGACAGCAGTTGTTTTATTGTTTTTTTTTAGCACAAATGTTAAAAGTGCAACAAATATTTAAGGTTATGGCAAACAAAATAATTGTTGTTTATTTCAACTATTTTTTCTTATATATGTAATGAGGCTTTAAAGTGTGTTTTATCTGATTATTTAAGCAAATTAAATTATATATTAGTCAATTATTTAAATGATCAATAGCTGCAGCCCTATCTGTGACACAGTTTGTACCTGGAAAAACCTGTACTGTGAAACAACTTTGTCTATTGAGATGAAATGAAATCAATTAAATTGGTGCTTGGTTCCCAAAATATCACAAATGTAACATGTTACACACCTTTAAATACAACTTTTAGATAACACATATACAATTAAATGTAGTACAAACAAGTACAGTTATTTCATAATGTAATGTAATACTATTGTACAATATTTACATTGTAGAGTGGATTCTTACAGTATCTCTTCCAGATGCTTCTATGTCAAAGACACCATTAACAGCTTCTCCATATTTTCATGCATAAATGTCCACCATTTAGATATTATTTTAACGTCCTTTGCTGGTGTTAGCGACTCACTCTGCTTCAGTACAATGCAGACTAGCAGTGCTACGCTTCAACTGCTTCACCAAGTTAGCGGACTTCATGTCATATTGTTGATAATTTCTTTCTTTAATTTAATAATAAATAATGATAAATGGGTTATACTTGTATAGCGCTTTTCTACCTTCAAGGTACTCAAAGCGCTTTGACAGTATTTCCACATTCACCCATTCACACACACATTCACACACTGATGGCGAGAGCTGCCATGCAAGGCGCTAACCAGCACCCATCAGGAGCAAGGGTGAAGTGTCTTGCCAAAGGACACAACGGACGTGACTAGGATGGTAGAAGGTGGGGATTGAACCCCAGTAACCAGCAACCCTCCGATTGCTGGCACGGCCACTCTACCAACTTCGCCACGCCGTCCCCATCATCCACTTCTTCTCAGCACTCTCCTTCACAACCACTTTCTTCCTTTCCACAGTTAGAAAAACTAAATGATGTCAATCTCTAGCTACAAGCTGAAGCCAGTGAGTAAGACCAGGGGCCGTATTTATCAAGCTTCTCAGAATTACTCGTAAGAAGTCTGCTAAGAGTTGACTTATGAGTAAAGAAATTCTTCGCTGAAAGCTGCACTTAAAAGTTAGTTATCAAGCGTCTTACTCACACTTTCAGCGAAGTGTAGGACTGAATCTTAAGTGTCACACTCAGAGCTGAATTACGACATTACTATGTGCCGTAAACGGAATTTTAGGTGACGTCATTTCTGTGTCCATAGAAATGACCAATCACGGAAGGGAATCCCTTGTCTAAGAATAAACAAATATCTTAGAAATATTTAAGTAGACAATGGGAGTGTATATTTTGACAATAAACTACAAAATAATACAAAACAAACAAACAATATTGGCAATGAATCAAAAATAAATGTTTCCTTTTCTTTCCAATTCATTAATTAGGCAACTAATTTCAAACTGGTGTAGGTGGCTCTATATATACTAGCCCACTGCAGCCACATGCAGAAATCAACATGGAATCGAAAAGAAAACCAAACTGGCGAGAGGAGGAGACACTGTTGCATTTTCCCAGTGGCGAGAAATCGAAGCATTGTGATGACCTTTAGTTCTGCTGTGAAAGCTCTGCTGCGTGATGTTGCTGATGAGATGACGCCCCTTATTAAATCTGTGACAAAAATAATACCCGCTCTGTCTAAACGATACCGTTTGATCAGCTGCTCGTCATCAAACAAAGCCAGGACATCCTTCCACTCCCTGAACGTTCGCGCACGTCTCTCTCGCCTCAGTGCCATCCCCCGCTGGCTACTCCTAACCACTTAGGACACCTCTGAAGGTCTCTTAAATATCGTGGAGAGTAGGAGTGATTTTTAGACTTAAGAAAGTTGATAAATAGCTTTTATTCTTAAGTTTGAGAGTAGGACTAAATTTCGCAAATTCTCAGGACTTAAGTGTAAAATGGCACTCTAAGACGCTTGATAAATACGGCCCCAGATGTTTTGGTTGGACCTTGCGGGGTTCAATGTAACATTCGCTACGCCAACTAATAGTAGGGAGGCTCGTAAGCTCAGTTTTTGCTTGCAAAACAATTAGCCAAGAAACTTCATATCTAGAAAAAACTTGATTTCATTTTTCTACAAGGTTCCTAAGGCACAGATCATCATCATATATTATTGGACCAAACAGAGCCATGTCTAAGCCAATAGTGTGGCTTTTTTCAGGTCTTAAATTCTTGGATTCTAAACTCAAGGTCGTTTGTAACATGGACCTGGTTTAAAGAGCATTGTTCCTTCATGTGGTGAAGGTTTTATTGGGGTTCAGTCACGGCCCGGGCGCACGTCTGTGCGCATTCATGTGTGCGCTGCGCTGAGCACACTTCCAGGGGTGCGCCAGGCGCGTGTCAGTCCGGCGGCAGCAAGCAGCTGCAAACAATCGCCAGCAATCAGCGCACCTGTGGCTGATCAGGGGACCTGCTTTCATAAGCCTGCACAACCTGTTATCCCGGGCCAGAACGTACCTACCTGTCCAGTACAGTAAGCCTAATTGTTGTCTCTATGCAAACCTGCTCTCTCTCTGTGTTTTCTCCCCCGTCATGTTTATTGTCCCATGTCCTCCTTGTCGTTCCAACAGCAAACCTCCGTTCCTGGGTGACGAGCAGTGCGTCTCGTCTCCCCTTGTTCCTTCTGCTTCCCTGACTGCTGCTTGACTCTCGACCTCCCGCCTGGACACGGACCTCTGACGTCTCACTACTGCCCCGACTACCTGCTTGTCTCACGGACCTTTGAGCCTGTTTTTCCCCTTCCGTCTCTCGCTCAACACTCACGGTAACACTCAGTTAATTCCCACACATAGTCGCGCACCATACACACTTTTGGATTTAGTCCCACTCCATTTCCCTTGTTTATTTAATATTATTATTTGTTATATATATACATAAATATATATATAGTGCATATATATTATTAAAATGCAGTTAAACAACGCCCCTACTGTCTGTGCTGTCTCCTTCCTCCTGTACACACAACAGGTTCACAGGTTTTTCGGCCCCCACCTTGCCATGTTTGTGCCGGTTTTGCATACCCCTGCACGTGCCTCGTTCATTGCGCACCATTATCTCCTGTTTAGTGCTTTTCTTTTACATCATGTGGACTGTGGGATTGATTGTGTTTTCCAGGTGTTTTTCCTGGTAATTCCCTCTGGCAGTGGCTGGGTTAAAACGTTTTCTGGCCTTTAGGCAGTTTGAGATTGCAATGTGTTAGTGTAGGAGGTGTCTGGGGTCCGTTAGTTGTTTTCTTTTGATACATATGACTCATTGGAGTAACAGGACTCAGTTTTTAGCAGATAATTATAATATAGGCACAAAGCATGCATGCTAATAGCCTGTTGACTCTAAGCACATTACATTTTTCTTTTTTTAATTAAACAAAACATCAACACAATACTTCAGGTAACAGAACTGATATTGTAATCATCTCAGTCATAGTAAACATACACAACAATCAATGAGACAACTGACTTTTGTTCTTCAATAGCCCACAGAGGATGTGAATGATGCAACTTCCTGTGTGGACCATGTGACTTGTTGAATATTCCAAATTTTTCAGAGGGGGTAATGTTGTTCTAGTTCTGCAGCTATCAATTATTTTAGTATGAATAGTATGTAATAGTTTGATCAATTAACAGAGTAATCGGATAAAACACACTTTATAGCCTCAATGCGCATTTTAGGGAAAATAGTTGAAATAAAAATTGTTTGTGCTTGCCATAACCCTCATTCTTTTTATCGAATAAATGCACATGATGAACATGAAACTTCACTTTTAAAATGAGTGCATTATTATTATTATTATTCTTATTTTAATCCGGTGTTCCCCACCACACAGATCACGGCACCCTTCACATCAATGCTCTCATGTGCGCTCTATTGCAATGGCCGAGTGGAAACTATGTCCGCATATTTAAAGTTCAGGGCACTCCATGTGCGATTAATCAAAACACTGGAATATAAATCAAAACTCTTTTTTTTTGTTTTTTTAAACAATCGATTTACATGCTTTATCATTGCAGCCCTACTGTGTTTCATTACACATTACCCTGAAAAGACAATCAAACTTGACTAGCAAGAGTAGGGGTGTCCAAAATGTGGTCTCAGGGCCATTTGCAGCTCGCAGCTCAAGTTTTGTTGACTTGCAGCATACTTTGGAAGAAAATCAGAGAAAAAAGAGCAAAAAGACATGATTTAATACAACTGAAATGTTGATACTAGTAACTAATAATATGTAGATGAAAGAGAAGAGAGTGTCATGAAAGAACAAGTGATATCCATGGAAATAAGAAGACTGACAAAGAGAAATTATAGAAAGGAGTAAGGAGTAAGCATTAGAAAGGAAAGAATAGCAATATTTACCCGCCTGCTATCATTGACCGTCTGCCCTCACTCGCACTGACCACTTGGAGAAAGATGACAGCGACTAGTCGGTGACAATATAATAATTTGGATCGTAGTAAATCAGGCCCCATGTGTATTAATTTAGGTTAATAAAATAATCACTTTACTACCGAAAGTATGTACACAAAAATATTTATTTAATAACTTTGGATGTTACCGTTGTACTTTTTGCCAGAGTTGTTTTTTTTTGCAGATTTTGTGTGCTTTAAAGGGAATATTGGTGAATTCCATTAGCAACAAAGTTAGCCACATCTTGCAAGAATCTTTTTTTTTTATGTTGAGAATGCACAAAACAAAACAAAACAAAACATCTGTGTTCTTGTCCAATATAACCATGATAGGCAAAATTCCCCCAAAAATGCAATTTCCCTTTAAATATATGTATAGCACTTTGTTAGCTTTTCAAACAAAATATATGCATCACAGCCAATTGTGCAAATTATACAATGATTTCAACTTTGACGCCGCCCGCCCCCATCACAACCCTGGCCATGCCCCTGCCGCCACAAATTGATTACTGGAAAGAGAGTCGACTATCAAGTTCTTGAGTAAAAGTCAGTGCTAATTGAAAGCAGAAAATTGGTTAATTATACATGTACACTATATTGCCAAAAGTATTTGGCCACCTGCCTTGACTCACAAATGAACTTGAAGTGCCATCCCATTCCTAACCCATAGGATTCAATATGATGTCGGTCCACCTTTTGCAGCTATTACTGCTTCAACTCTTCTGGGAAGGCTGTCCACAAGGTTGCAGAGTGTGTTTATAGGATTTTTCGACCATTCTTTCAAAAGCGCATTGGTGAGGTCACACACTGATGTTGGTCGAGAAGGCCTGGCTCTCAGTCTCTGTTCTAATTCATCCCAAAGGTGTTCTATCAGGTTCAGGTCAGGACTCCGTGCAGGCCAGTCAAGTTCATCCACACCGGACTCTGTCATCCACGTCTTTATGGACCTTGCTTTGTGCACTGGTGCACAGTCATGTTGGAAGAGGAAGGGGCCCGCTCCAAACTGTTCCCACAAGGTTGGGAGCATGGAATTGTCCAAAATGTTTTCGTATCCTGGAACATTCAAAGTTCTTTTCACTGGAACTAACGGGCCAAGCCCAACTCCTGAAAAACAACCCCACATCATAATTCCTCCTCCACCAAATTTCACATTCGGCACAATGCAGTCCGAAATGTACCGTTCTCCTGACAACCTCCAAACCCAGACTCGTCCATCAGATTGCCAGATGGAAAAGCGTGATTCATCACTCCAGAGAAGGCGTCTCCACTGGCGACATGCTTTACACCACTGCATCCCATGCTTTTGCATTGGACTTGGTGATGTATGACTTAGATGTAGCTGCTCAGCCATGGAAACCCATTCCATGAAGCTCTCTGCGTACTGTACTCGGGCTAATTGGAATGTCACATGAAATTTGGAGCTTTGTAGCAACTGACTGAGCAGAAAGTCTTTGCACTATGTGCTTCAGCATCCGCTGACCCCTCTCTGTCAGTTTACTTGGTGGCTGAGTTGCTGTTCCATTCCACTCTTCCATTTTCTTATAATAAAGCTGACAGTTGACTTTGGAATATTTAGGAGCGAGGAAATTTCACGACTGGATTTGCTGCACAGGTAGCATCCTATGACAATTCCACACTGGAAATCACTGAGCTCCTGAGAGCGGCCCAGTCTTTCACAAATGTTTGTAGAAACAGTCTCTGTGCCTAAGTGCTTGATTTTATACACCTGTGGCTGGGCCAAGTGATTAGGACACCTGATTCTGATCATTTTGATGGGTGGCCAAATACTTTTGGCAATATAGTTGTATGTTGAAATACATCAACAGCACTGACGCAACCATTGCTCCAATCCGACTCTTGCACTAGCTTGGCAGGTCTTCCTGCACAGACGTCTCTATTTATTAGTTTTACTTGTCGACATTTCACCCGTACAACATCTTATTCAAACAAGCACGCTGCAGCTTTAACCACAAACGCCTCATTTAAGACGAATACCACCGGGCAGCATAACAAGTAGACGTGTCGCAAAACCAACGTTTGCGGTCCCTGGCGTATGGCAGCCCGTGTGTGTTTGTGTGTCCATGTCCCATTGAGAGTGTTTGTACAAAGAGCCAATCGCAGCAAAAGACCTGACTCGAGCACATCCTGTTTGACTTGACCTCAGAGGATATTCTCCTTTCCCAAGCAAACAAACTGCCAGGATTTTTGGATCGTACCAACGTCGCAGGGGAAGGGAGGCGACGGGAGAGGACAGGAGCTGAAGGATAAATCTGGCAGGTATCCAGTGGCCACAAGTTTGCAGGGTGTACAGTTCAAATCCACGGAAACACGCAAATGTGTGACATTGTCGGCCATAAACCAGCTGAAATGTTGGACCTTGCCGACATAATAACGAGGGACAGGATTGTCTAATTATGTTAGAAAGTGTGCCAGGTTGAAAGGAAGTGAGGCTGAGCAGACAAGCAAACCTTTCACCTCAAGTGCACCCTACGTTTGCACCAATGGGATTTGTTAAACCCATTTTTAGGTCAAACCCTCCAAATTGGAGCTGATTATTTTCAAACATGTTATCTTCTGCTGCTATCACATTCGGTAGACTTCATGTATTATGCATAAAAAGACATGGCCGCCTCCTCTGATTAATCCATTATTAGGCTAAGTCGCCACAGCCCTGTGCCCGCGGCGTCCCTGCCGTCTTTTACTCGGCTAATGGCGCTTGCCGGGAGACGATCGGATTAACACTGCCGACTGACACTAATCTCATTGTGCCAGAGGATTTGAAAGAGACGGCGTGCGACTTTGCTGCTTCACTCTCTCACAAACATACCAGAGTGTCATGATTCGTGGTCGGATCATGTTTTCTTTAGTTATGTTCTGTTAGTTTTGGACTTCCTTAGTTGTTTTGTGCACTTCGGGGTTTGTTTTGGTCACCATGGGTACTATTTGGTTTCACCAGTCTTTGCTTAGTGTTCGGCCCGTTCACCTGCTGTTGAGCACTAATCAGAGAGCTGTTTATTTACGTTGCTCGCCACACTCGGTCTGACTTCCTTGTTTGCGGTATGCTATTGTTACGTTGGTTTATTCATGTTCTCGATTCCTGTGCTAAGTTGTTGCCTTAGCTTCCCGTGCGTTCGGCACACTTTTCTTTTGTTTGTTTCTGTCTTTTTGGTAGGGTGTATTATTTATGATTAATAAATCATATCCTACCTTCACGTTTTCGTCCGGAGTGTCCGTGTTGCATCTGGAGGAACGATCCCGCATAAAGATGCGACCCCCACGTGACAGAAGGAAGCCAGCAGACAGTTCCTTCGCCACGGACTCCGAGGAGGTGGAGAAAGGTACGTGGAGGGTGTTAAAGGCGAGGGAGGACATCGCTACACTCCAGTACCGGACGCGTCAGCGAGGACGGGAGTCGCTTCGCTACCGGGACGCGCCACTCCCTCAGACTCCTCCTACGGCACACAGCACGCCTCAAGCAGCCCACTCTTCCCCTCAGTTGTTTGGTAATCCTGTTACACATTTTGCCAAACAATTTTCCGATTGGGCTGTGAGCCAAATGAACTCCGGCAACAACTTCGCTCCATCCACTTTTGATGACATCACTCCGCCCACTTCCGATGACATCAGAGACCAGGACCTTTTTTTTCAATCTTCTAACTCTTTCTGTCAACCGCCTCCTAAAGACTTCATTCCAAAAAGAAATATTATCAGGACATTTTTTCGCTGTTTAGATTTAGTCAACCCTAGTCACCTTCTGATTTTCGGACTCCGCCCCTAAGGACTCTAGTCCCGCCCACGACATATTTTTTTCCTCCTGTCCTCTCACACAATCTCAGGTGGGGGGGGAATAACTTCCTGGACAATTTAAAGGGGAGGATTCTACCCCCCTCCTGACCTCCCTCCACCCACCCCTAAAGACTGTTCCAGACCGCAAGGAGCGCGTCTGGTATCCGCTTTTTGAGGGTGAGGCTGGTGCCGGGAGCTGTGCTAGTGGGGTGGCTCAGCTGCGCCCAGCCAGGCAGCAACCTCCGGCCCGTCCACCACCACCAGTCCATCGGCATGCCAAGCCGCAACCCCGAGCTAGGCAACCTGCCCCAAGCTCATGGCTAACCTCAGCCCAGACGCCATCCTCGGCTAGCACCAGTTCCAGTTCCTGCTCTTCGGCTGGCACCAGTTCCAGTTCCTGCTCCTCAGCTGGCACCAGTTCCAGTTCCTGCTCCTCGGCTGGCACCAGTTACAGTTCCTGCTCCTCGGCGGACACCAGTTCCTGTTCCTGTTCCTCGGCGGACACCAGTTCCTGTTCCTGCACCGAGGCGAGCACCAGGTCCTGTACCAGATCTACGCCAAGACCCAAGCTGGCAAGACCCCACGAGGTCTGCTGCTGCTTCCACGCCTGAATCGTCTGCTGCTGCTTCCACGCCTGCCTCGTCTGCGTCTGCCTCCACGCCTGCCTCGTCGTCTGCTTCCACGCCTGCCTCATCTGCTGCATTCACGCCTGCCACGACGACGACGCACTCGCCTCCTCATCGGCCACGGATGTGGCCGCTCCATGGTCGTCCGCTGCGCCGGGTGCGCCGACCTCCTCGTCAGCCATGGATGTGGCCGTTCCTGGGTCGCCCACCTCGTCAGGTACAGCAGCGTTCTACGCGTTGTCACCACCTGACTCTGCCTCGGTGGATTCGGGGACTCTTGGCCTGACGACCCACCGCCAAGTCCTCCCTCCGCCCTCCCGTGACTTTTGACGCTGCTTGTTTTTTTTGGTTTTTTTGGACATCTAGAATCTGCCCTTAAGACATCTAGAATCTGTCCTTAAGGGGGGGTGCCACACATCAGATTAAATAAGGGAGACCCACCGCTCATTGTGACATCTTTTCATCGACTAGCTGCCACTATACTGTTTCCATGGCAACCGCAGTGTGGTGAAGGATTATAAAAGTTGAGTGTCATAGTAGACTGATCTTTACAGGATTGGGACCAACAACAAAAGTTTATTTTACCCGCACAGTGCAAGATGTCTGCTGAGACTTTCTCTGTTGCAACATCACCCACACCCACAGACACACTACAATATGACCTAAGACCAAAAGAACGTCACCTTCTTGGCAAAGTTGTAGATGATGACGTTCATGTTGCCACAGTGGAAAGAACGGGGTCAGTGCTGGCACGTTGTTGTTTGGAGTAAACAAAGGAAAATTGAGAGAGCAGAAAGCAACGTTCCAAAGCAGAACATGGAGGAGAAGCATTAGCATGATGAGATTTGAAAACGGGAAATTATAGTCCAAAAAAAAAGAAACATCCAAAAATTGGAGACTTGGTTAGGGACACCACCTCAATATTTTATCATATAGTCAAATATATATACACTGTATATATATACTTTGTATATATATATGTATATATTACGTAGATGAAAAAGGCTGTTTTTGTAACACTCTTAATGTGTGACTGAAATGAGGGAGTTGGGTCGAAGATAATACCGAGATTACAGAGTCGCTTTTTGTAATTGTTTGTCAAATGTTAAGGAGGTTTTATTAAATTAGTGCTGGTGTCCAGCAGGACCTATAATCTGCATTTCCTTTTTCTTAGCGTTAAGATGCAAAAAGTTTCTGGACAACCATTGTTTAATTTCATTCAGACACGCGTCCAGGTGACTACAATCCGGCGTGTTGGTCAGCTTTAACAAGGGATTATTGCACTGTGCTGTAGAATACCTTAGTGATGATACCGTTTCTAGACAGCATACTGCGCATCCTTTTCCTTTCGTGCATATAAACCTTTCAGAACCGTCACTTTACAATCCAGCGTTGATCAACTTCCATCAAAAACGTCCGTGGGTTGTTCTCTACACCTGTAAGTCATACAAACGACAAACACAGCCTAGAACTTTCTTTCATGTCACTGACTTCCTGTTGGGAGCACGCAGAGGTGGGGATAAAAAGTGATCTCGCTCCTCCAGGGGCAGCTCGTAAATCCCTCCTTCTGGGCCGAACGCTGGCGTCATCAGCAATCTGCAGCAGCACATTGACCTGGCTCCTTAAATCACAGTTTTTTATGACTTTTACGGTATCGAAGCCAAGCTGCTGCAGAGCAAACAGTCATCAGTACAACAGGTGGTCTGTTAAAGATGACATACTGTACAACAGAGACAATACTGGCAAATACACTTTGCACATTTTTCATTTTTGCAGCATTTAACTTCAGAAAAATAGTTTGTAGTGGATATGTCTTGATCCTATATAGATATCAGATATCGGTGCGGTATCAGCAAAAAAAACAAGTAGCGAATTATATCGGCTTGCATCTAAAATCTGATATAAGGCTCCAATATCCGATACAAGCAGTCTGCAGCCTCCAATAAGCACACAAGGTTGGTCATTTTCTTGCATTTTAGTCAAGTTATTTACAAAAAGGTAAACATGGTAGGCTTGGAGCTAATAGCTACACAACAGCTGAGACCGCCTTCCTCATTCGAACGGAAAACTGGGCCCCCCTCCTGGTGACTGACGACCACCACCAACTCCTCCACACCAAAGTCTGCCGAAGACTAAAATGCACTAAAACATCTTTAAATTGCAGCATGATTTTGTAACAGTCCACTTTTTTCTTAATATCCTGAAGTTTAGCATATTTAACTATTTTAACACCATTAAAACATCAATTTAAAACCCGAGATCTTCTGGTTTGCACTGCAAGTACGAATGACGTCCGCTACGGAGCCACCCGCAGTAATGTAGGAAATGTTTTTATTCCTATTAAAATTAGTGACAGAGCATGACGTGGCCAGGAATTTGTTTGGGGTAAAATGTTATATGTAGCACTTTGTCATTCAATAATTTACATTTTAATGTGCTTCTTCACGCAAAATACCCCCCTCCACACTGATTGCTAATCCCTACGCAGAGCGTGTGTTCTGCATTTAGGGTGGGGCGGCACCTGACTGACGCAACGACATAATTATACCGACAGTATTTCACATCAATTTCATTCAGGTGGAAGCAACATTAGTTACATCAGTATGATTTAATGTCAATGTTATGTTGACAGCACATGTCGGATCGGATAATTATGAAATTAAAAGTGGACTTCTTTGCGTTACTATTGGAGTTGTAGCGGGCTGTGCATGACCAAAGATTGTATATTGAGAGAGGATCATCTACCTCATGGTGATGTACAGCGCACACGATGTCCTACACAAAGTACATTTACAGTCAGTCATATCGTCATTCTTTTGTCACCTAAAAATATTACAGAGGACATGACATCTGTGTCCTCAATGGTAGTTACGGACATGGTTGCAAGGATCTGTACACAATTCCTGAAAGCTGAAAACATCCCAGTTCTTACACGGCCAGCATACTCACTGGACAGGTCACCCATTGAGCATGTTTGGGATGCTGTGGATCGGCATATAGGACAGCATGTTCCAGTTCTTGCCAATATCCAGCAACTTTGCACAGCCATTGAAGAAGAGTGGACCAACATTCCACCGGCAACAATCAACAACCTGACCAACTCTATTCAAAGGAGATGTGTTGCACTGCATGAGGCAAATGGTGGTCAGATACTGAGTGCTTTTCTGAAACCCCCCAGACCCCTGATAAAGCAAAACTGCACATCTCAGAGTGACCTTTAATTGTGGGCAGCCTAAGGCACACCTGTGCAATAATCATACTGTTTAATCAGCATCTTGATATGCCACACCTGTGAAGTGGGATGGATTATCTTGGCAAAGAAAATGTGCTAACTAGCACAGATTTAGACAGATTTGTGAACAATATTTAAAAATAATATGTCTTTTGTGTGTATAGTAAAAATTTTAGGTCTTTGAGTTCAACTTGTGAAAAATGGGAGCAAAAACAAAAGTGTTGCGTTTATTTATTTTTTTCAGTATATGTTTGCAGTGCAATGCAGTTATGTCATCATCTTGTGAAGACCACACAGATCCATGACTGTTTCTATTCATTACAGTTACACTCAGATGGAAATAATATTTATGTAGGCAGAGCGCAGACCTTTTACATGGCACTCACTATACATCATATCATAATTTATATCATATCAAATACATCATATAAATGAATACAATCAATTAGCATATTAGGTGGGTGAGTTAAGCAAGGTTTTTTTTTATGTTACGCAAACACGGCGCAACGGAGTAAAGTCAGATGGCGACTAAAGACCTGTCAGCGGTCTTTTGAGGAGGAAATATTGTTGTGTAACAAATTTTTGTGTGGTGTTGCTTCCTTATTTGTGATTAGTCCAAGCTGATTATCACATCTTTATGGGGCTGAGCAATATGGAAAAAAAAAATCTGATCTTCATTAATGTCAATATTTTTACAGTGTTTTTAACCAGTCAGTTTTATAGCATCTGTACTAAAAAACAAACGAACTAGGGATTCAGCATTCAGCATTTTATTAACATTCTAAATGAATAAGAAATAAATTAAATAAGGAAAAGCACATACAAATGTACCAATAAAATTGAGTTTACATGTATTAAAATACAAGATGCATCAGTTATTATTTCAACACTTGTGCTCCAACTATAGTTATAGAAGTTGCCCAATTATCATGAACTTACCAATGAAGATGTTTAATTCGTTGTCGCGTCCACAACTGATTGCAGTAGTAGCAGGTGCTTTTCACACAGCTTTATGGCGACCATATTCACAAAAGAAACATATCAACTAACACGCAGAAGTCATTTGGAAAATGTTCGACTCTGTATTTTAGAGTAAGTTTGGTAGTTTAAGGTGGGCATGTGTCCCAAAGGCAAGCACAGAAATGGCCACAGATTGGTGCACCGTGCAGGGCGGCCATATACAGGTATAGAGTGCTGGCCCTTTGGCCGGCACGGCTCCATGGAGATGAGTGTTTGTCTAGTACATGGTAAATATGTTTCCTCTTTTCCTCTCATTGACAGCATCTGAGTCACATTACGATGATTTCCGCGACTTTCTGCATTTAGATTCTGTTGTTAGCAAATATTGATTTCGTCCGCAATTCCAATGACACGTAAATCTATGATTCTGTTTACTTCCGCGTACTCCAATTGACTGTTCCGCCATGTTTTTTTAATGCTTTGCAACGGCACCTGAATGAATGTGAGAGCGGGCTCGTGTCATAATTACGACGGGCAGCTGGATAAAAAAGTACAGATAGCAGTACCATTAGTCCAGAATTTTCACGGCCCGCTTGGACCGACCAATTAGGAATCGGTACCTAAAAATACCGGTACTCTGTATACATCCCAATCTGCCACTATTATCTGCGACTGCAAATCACTCATTGAAGCGGTCAAGAACCCACACCTGACCAATCCAGATGTGATAGCCCCACATCAAAAAGAAGCTTGTGGTATGGGTCCCCGGCCACTGCAATTTACAAGGAAACGAGCTAGCTGACAAACAGGTGAAACTTCACTCTGCAGGGACTCAACCAGACACACAAGCGGACGTAGCAAAATACACAGCCTTCATCCATCGTGAGTTTAAACCTTCCCCAATCCAGCACCCCTAATTAAAGCAGGTTTTTATCAAGTATTTCAACAAGAGGCTCGAAGCAGAAAGGCTGACCTCACAGACCTAATACGTTTCCGGAGAGGCCACCATACCTCCTTACGACAGAGGCAACACCTGACGAGAACTACAGATGATCCACGCTGGAGACTGTGGCGAGGAATAGGAATCTGCTGAACACCCTTTGCTACAATGTCCTGCCTTTTTGGGAGATCAACTGCGCCATCAACTTGGAGAATCAATGGACAAGCTTGTCCACCATCCACATGGCAATCTAGCACATCTGAGGACTATCGTCAGGCGCCTGCGGTGATTCAACAACAACTCCACAACAGCTTAGCACACAATAGCACACAAGCTAGACATACGTAATAGGTGTCCTTAATTGAACAATATTGCAGTCTACAATAGTACATTTGTCAATATAAACAAGTATCAAATAGTTGCATATTACCTACACATACAAAGTCTCCAAGACAGAAGTGTATTAAAAAATGTTCAATGACAAAAGTTTACGCATCCTCTTACTGCGTCACAATCTTAACTTCATGAAATACTGTGATCACCAGGTGTTGCCCAAAAAATTATTACCACTCCACTTCCACTTAAAGACAGCATAAGTTCATCCCAGATAGTTAAAGGGGCTGTTTACAACATTTACACAGATGCCTAAAGGGTGCTAACTTTCCAATGTGTTTTACACAATATATCCCGCCCTTTTACGGCTCCTGGGACATAATGACGTGTCTAAGTACATACGTAACATGTGCACTCGCATTAGCTTTGGGTGTTGTTAGCTAATCATAGAGATTTAGATACCTAGCATTGCTGTCATTGAATGTATATTCTATCATAACAACACGACTGCAAATTGATCGTATGTACGTATGCGTGCTCCATGCACGCACGTGTTGACGATACTGGGCGAGTGACAGCCATAAACACTAATCATTTTACAGTAAAAAAAAATATTGCATAGACTTTGTAATTGTGAAAAATATAGACAATTGTCACACAAATGTGTTCTGTTAAACCAAAGGCATACCAAAGACTATAAAAACGGGACCCATTACCTCTCTGCTTGGCACTCAGCATCAAGGGTTGGAATTGGGGGTTAAATCACCAAAAATGATTCCCGGGCGCGGCCACCGCTGCTGCTCACTGCTCCCCTCACCTCCCAGGAGGTGATCAAGGGTGATGGGTCAAATGCAAAGAATAATTTCGCCACACCTAGTGTGTGTGTGACAATCATTGGTACTTTAACTTTAACTAATGGAAACATAAGCAAGGCGGTGGTATATTTTTTGCTTTGAAAAATGTTACTTAGAGAACATTTCAAACAGCATCTTTAATGATGATTGTTCTCTGTTTGGCTAACTTCCCTTGATCAAACCGTTTCATTCCACACTACCAAATAATAAAAGTATGTATGACTTCCCCACTGATATCAGATCAATATCCGTATCTACCAATATTCAAGCTCCTATATCAGTATTGTATCAGAAGTAAATAATACATCCCAAGTTTGTATTATTGAATGTGCATTGGTTTTTAGTTTGGTTTTACCTTACACAAGCACTTTGTCACAACTAATAACTCCTTGAAAATTTTTAGGTTTATTACTGTAAATACTCCAATTATCAGTTCGTATCTGTGTCTCTGATAATGTGTGATTAACAGCAGCAAATAACCCCAGAGGTCTCTCATTAGGTCAAAAAACATTGGCATCAACAGTTGCGGCTGTAGGCAACCTATAAGGACTCCACAAAATAGCTGTAATTGCCTTCGAAGTTGGATGAGTGATCAGCATCCATCATATTTATCTAGCTTTGAATGCACTTTAAAATATTGCTAGTCAGCTGTTGTGTTCCACTTGTGAAGTTTACTACCGACTATAAGAGCTATTAATGCCATCAGAACAATCCCCTGGCAGTATTTTTTTTGTTTTATTTACTTATTTATTTACTTGACAGGGACAGTACAATTAAACATTGCTACTCATAGGTAACCGATGTCAAAGTGCATAAAACCTCTAGCCACCGGCTAATTGGCAACCCTCGTCCCTGGTTAGGCTTTTAAAGAAAAGTGAAGAAAGGTGAAAAAGACATAGAAAAGGATTAGGACATGTACAAATAAAAATAAATTAAAAAAGAATAATTGGCCCCATTTGTCCATACTACATCCAGTTCTAGTGCTCACACTTCTGATTTTCCTTAAGCCACGTTTTCAGTTTTGTAGAGGAACGTTTAATGTCTGACTGTGACTTTAACTGCGGTGGCAAAATGTTCCACAGATGTGAGGCCTTCACTAAGAACGCATTCTGACCCAGAGTCGTCCGGCACCTTTTCACTCTACAGCTCCCACCGACTGCAGCTCGAGTGCACACACCTTCACTACTGTATCTTTATATTTCTTTACACATTACATTAGTGGTAAATCCATTAGGACACTTAGGAAATAGCTTTTTAAAAGGATAAATGTATAAAATTATCAAAACTCATCATGTTATATTTCTCGATAAAATGGCAGTAATGATGTTTCATTGGTTTTAGGTCAAATATATTTAGTGTTTGTTACAGAGGCTTCACTACACATTTTGTGGCCTGTCCCCAGACGATGGCACAATAAGACATAGAGGATAAAATCATTGCACGCGTGATAAAACTCAATAACGCTCAGTTTCGTATCAAACAACTGTAGTCCATCAGGATGCAGAACATCAGGTTTTTTCTGAAACGCACTGCTGGAAATGTGTCGACTGCAAACAAGAATGCAAATTACAACCTCCTCCGTCGTGGACATCAAAGCATGTACACTAAACCCGCTCGAGAGGGAAGCAGACATCTTAATCCAAGCACGGTCCCAGCTCCAGACCAGGTCAGAATAGCACGGCAGCAGCTGGTCCGCCACAGGCTCTCTGGTTTCGAGGCCCGAGCGTGTAACAAAATGACACGTTTAAGTAAGGGATGTTCTAAATAAGATCGCAGCGAGCATCTAATGACAGCAGCTTGACTTCAAACCCTCAGCGCCATTGTTTCTTCTTCTGCTTTATGCTTCAACTGGAAGAAATTAAATTGTAAACAACATTCAGACCAAAAAAAATGTCATCTACACCTTGCACTTTCAGTACAAACATTGGGCATTCAAAGATAACAAGTCCCACTTTTGATTTAAGCATATTTCACCAAAAAACATTACATTTTATCACCTTATCGTTATCACCATTCAGCGTTATTAAGTACACAGGCGAAAAAAGGTTGAAGCTAGCGCTTATGTTAGCGAAAACACTAATTAGTTAGCGACAACTACAAAATTAATTTTAAAAACACCAGCTGAAGGTTGTTTTATTGTTCACTAGTTAGTTTAGTGTCTACTTAAACTATATAACTACATGTATTTAACTTGTAAAGTACAAGGCTACAATTAGTTTTCAAAAGGCTGCTCGCTTGCTAGCTAACTAGTTAGTCACTTGGTTAGAATTCCATCCATCTTCTACCGCTTGTCCTTCTCAAGGTCACGGGGGTGCTGGAGCCTATCCCAGCTGCATACGGGCGGAAGGCGTGGTACACCCTGGACAAGTCCCCAGCTAATCACAGGGCCAACAAAGATAGACAGAGAACATTCACATTCACACACTGAGGCCAATTTAGTGAATTCCAAACGATAAACCTGTCATGATATGTAGTCTGGATCATGTTTTTGTTATTTTCTGTTAGCTTTAAGACTAAAATAGTTCCTGTTTTTGCACACCCTTGTTTGTTTTAGTTTCCATGACGACTTATTAGTTTCACCTGCCTCATGTGTTCGGGACACGCACCTGCTCCAATCAAGAGACTATTATTTAAGCCTGTCTTTGCCAGTTAGTCGGCCTGGCGTCATTGCTCGTGTCATGCGATTGTTTGCTTCATGCCTTGCCAAGTAATTTTTGTTTGTTCATGCCACAGTTAGCAAGTTAAGTTTATGCTAAGTGTTAGCTTTTGTTTCCTGCGCTAAGTTGTGCCTTCGCCTTGTGCGCCTTTTTTGTTTGTACCTATTTGAGAGTCAAGATTAAATATGTTCCTACCTTCAAGTCCTGTCCGGAATACTCCGTTTGCGTCCTGGGAGAACAAACCTCGCAGTAAGCTGCGAAACCCCTCCCCCCCCCGTTATGACAGAATGACGGCAGCTATCCGTTCTTCCGCAACGGACACTAAGGAGGTGTTACGTGCTATGGAGCACCAGGACCTGATGTGGGGTCCTAATGTCAAGTTGATCCCCATCAGCTCCGTGTGGCCCGGGGACGTTGCCGCGCCGCCACAGTACCAGACGCGCCGTCAAAGACGGAAGCAGTCCAGAAGGGCTTCTCCTCGCCGTCAGGACGCATCGCTCCCGCAAGCCCCTCCTCCTCCAGACCGAAGCAAGCGGCAGGCAGCCCAGCCGCCTTGCGGTGACGTCACCCGGTCCTGGACCAGGATTTATTTTTTCTTAATTCTGTTTTTCTTTGTCAGTCACCCCCTAAATACTTTAAATCCCAAAAAAACATTATCAAGACATGTTTTTGAAGATTAGAGCTAGTCAGTCCAAGCCACCTAAATTTCATGCTCCGCCCCCCAAGACTCAAGCCCCACCCACGTCACGGACCTTTTCTTTTTGTCCGCCCACATATACAGATACAAAAATACTTTTTGGACAATTTAAAGGGGAGGATTCTAACCTCCTCCTGTCCTCCCTCCACCCACCCTTAAAGATGGTTCCAGACCACAAAAAGCGCATCTGATATCCGCATGTGCTAGTGGGGTGCCTCAGCTGCGCCCAGCCAGGCAGCAACCTCCGGCCCGGCCACCACCACTGGTTCTTCGGCATGTCAAGCCACAACCTCCAGCGAGGCCACCTCCGCCAAAGTCACGGCTAGCAACACTTCCTGCTCCACGGCTAGCAACCCTTCCTGCTTCAAGGCTAGCACCCCTTCCTGCTTCAAGGCTAGCAGCCCTTCCTGCTTCAAAGCTAGCACCCCTTCCCGCTTCAAGGCTAGCACCCTTGAAGCGAGCACCCCTTCCTGCTTCAAGGCTAGCACCCCTTCCTGCTTCAAGGCTAGCACCCCTTCCTGCTTCAAGGCTAGCACCTCTTCCTGCTTCAAGGCTAGCGACTCTTCCTGCTTCAAGGCTAGCGACCCTTCCTGCTCCACGACTAGCGACCCTTCTAGCTCCACGGCTAGCGACCCTTCCTGCTGCACGGCTAGCAACCCTTCCTGCTCCACGGCTAGCGACCCTTCCTGCTGCACGGCTAGCAACCCTTCCTGCTCCACGGCTAGCGACCCTTCCTGATCCAAGGCTAGCACCTGTCTGTCGCTGCACCACGGCTAGCTCCAGTCGCAGCTCCACGGCTAGCTCCAGTCGCAGCTCCACGGCTAGCTCCAGTCGCAGCTCCACTGCTAGCTCCAGTCGCAGCTCCACGGCTAGCTCCAGTCGCAGCTCCACGCCAAGCTCCAGTGGCAGCTCCACGCCAAGCTCCTCGCTAAGCTCCACGCCAAGCTCCACGCCACGCTCCACGCCAAGCTCCACGCCACGCTCCAGTCACAGCTCCACGCCAAGCTCCGGTCGCAGCTCCAGTCGCAGCTCCACGCCAAGCACCGCCTGCTGCACCACGCCAAGCGCCGTCTGCTGCACCAGGCCAAGCGCCGTCTGCTGCACCACGCCAAGCTCCGTCTGCTGCACCACGCCAAGCGCCATCTGCTGCACCATGCCAAGCGGCGTCATTTGCTGCACCATGCAAAGTGCCGTCGTCTGCTGCCCCCACGCCTGCCTCGTCATCTGCTGCACCTGCACCTGCCTCGTCGTCTGCTGCACCCACGCCTGCCTCGTCGTCTGCGGCTTCCACGCCTGCCACGCCGACAACGCACGCTGCTTCCACGCCTGCCACGCCGACGACCCGCCCTGCTTCCACGCCTGCCACGCCGACGACGTGCCCACCTCCCCGGCAGCCACGGATGTGGCCGTTCCCTGGTCGCCCACCTCGCCAAGTGCACCCACCTCCCCGTCGGCCACAAATGTGGCCGTTCCCGGGTCGCCCGCCTCGCCAAGTACTGCGGCGTTCAACGCGTCGCCGCCACCTGACTCTCCCTCGCTGGTTGCGGGGACATTTGGTCTGGCGACCAACACGCCAAGTCCCCCAACCCCCCCCCCCCCCCCCCCCCCCCGCCCCGTCGCCCTCCCATGACTCTTGATCTTGCTTTTTGTTTTGTTTTTGGACATCTGGAATCTGTCCTTAAAGGGGGGGGGGGGGGGGGGGGGGGCACTGTGATGGTCTGTGGTCTGGATCATGTTTTTGTTATTTTCTGTTTGTTTTAAGACTCCGAGGGTTAAAAAATAGTTCCTGTTTTTGCACACCCTTGTTTGTTTTAGTTTCCATGACGACTTATTAGTTTCATCTGCCTCGTGTGTTCGGGACACGCACCTGCTCCAATCAAGAGACTATTATTTAAGCCTGTCTTTGCCAGTTAGTCGGCCTGGCGTCATTGCTCGTGTCATGCGATTGTTTGCTTCATGCCTTGCCAAGTAATTTTTGTTTGTTCATGCCACAGTTAGCAAGTTAAGTTTATGCTAAGTGTTAGCTTTTGTTTCCTGCGCTAAGTTGTGCCTTCGCCTTGTGCGCCTTTTTTGTTTGTACCTATTTGAGAGTCAAGATTAAATATGTTCGAACCTTCAAGTCCTGTCCGGAATAGTCCGTAAGCTGCGAAAACTCCTCCGTTATGAAAAAACCTCAATTTGCTGTAACAACATTAAGGGAGGAGGTTATGTTTTGAAAGCCGCTGGTTGGTAAGTACATACTTAAACTACAGGTATTACTACCTGTATTTAACTTTGACAATGTAAAAAGCAAGGCAACAATTTGGGTTTTAAAGTTAGTCAGTTTGTTAGGTAGGTAGGTAGGTAGGTAGGTAGGTAGGTAGGTAGGTAGGTAGGTAGGTAGGTAGGTAGGTAGGTAGAATTACAAACTATATACCGGTAGCTCAATTTGCAACAACGAGAGTAAAGTGAGAAGTTACGTTTTTGTTAGTGAGTTACACTTACACCATTTAAATATTTAACTTTCCCAACCAAAAGCGCAAAGTTACAAAAGACTAGAGCATATGTTTTGATGGCCTGAACTTAGTTAGTCATATAGTTTATTAGTGAATTAAATTTGCAAAGAACGTGCCAAGTAAAAGGTTGTTTTTAAGGCCTTTAGTTAGCACATTGGTCAGTTAGCAAACATTTGCTATGATGATAAGGTTTATTTTAGTGCATGTTGGTGTGGATCCAAATTAAAGTTTGGTTCACGGAAGGTATTTCAACAAGTTGCAGTTACAGCTAGGGATGTATATTGTTAGGATTTAATCGATACCGGTATTAATCAGTACTTGTATCGGTACCATATGTAATTGGTGTAAATAAAGATGTGGAAAAATGCATTTTTATTAAAATTGTTATTAGCTTTATTACTTTTATTATTGTTGCTTCCTTATTTGTGATTATTCCAAGCTGATTATCATCAAATTCTAGGGCTGGACAATTATGGCAAAAGAAATTGTCCCATCTCAATGAATATCAATTTTTTTACATTGTTTTTAACCTGCCAGTTTAAAGGCATCTATACTAAAAAACAAATGAACTTGGGATTAGTTCAATCAATCAATCAATGTTTATTTATATAGCCCTAAATCACAAGTGTCTCAAAGGGCTGTACAAGCCACAACGACATCCTCGGTACAGAGCCCACATACGGGCGAGGAAAACTCACCCCAGTGGGACGTCAATGTGAATGACTATGAGAAACTTTGGAGAGGACCGCATATGTGGGTAACCCCCCCCCCCCCCCCCCCCCCCCCCCCCCCACCCCTAGGGGAGACCAAAAGCAATGGATGTCGAGTGGGTCTGACATAATATTGTGAAAGTCCAACACATCAGCGAAAGTCCAGTCCATAGTGGGGCCAGCAGGAACCATCCCGAGCGGAGACGGGTCAGCAGTGTAGAGATGTCCCCATCCGATGCACAGGCTAGCGGTCCACCCCGGGTTGGGAGCAGAGTAGAAAAGAAAAGAAAAGAAACGGCAGATCAACTGGTCTAAAAAGGGAGTCTATTTAAAGGCAAGAGCATACAAATGAGTTTTAAGATGAGACTTAAATGCTTCTACTGAGGTAGCATCTCTAACTTTTACCGGGAGGGCAATCCATAGTATTGGAGCCTGAATAGAAAACGCTCTATAGCCCGCAGACTTTTTTTGGGCTCTGGGAATCACTAATAAGCCGGAGTTCTTTGAACGCAGATTTCTTGCCGGGACATATGGTACAATACAATCGGCAAGATAGGCAGGAGCTTGACCGTGTAGTATTTTATACGTAAGTAGTAAAACCTTAAAGTCGCATCTTAGGTGCACAGGAAGCCAGTGCAAGTGAGCCAGTATAGGCGTAATATGATCAAACGTTCTTGTTTTTGTCAAAAGTCTAGCAGCCGCATTTTGTACCATCTGTAATCTTTTAATGCTAGACATAGGGAGGCCCGAAAATAAAACGTTACAGTAATCGAGACGAGATGTAACGAACGCATGGATAATGATCTCAGCATCGCTTGTGGACAAAATGGAACGAATTTTAGCGATATTACAGAGATGAAAGAAGGCCGTTTTAGTAACACTCTTAATGTGTGACTCAAACGAGAGAGTTGGGTCGAAGATAATACCCAGGTTCTTTACCGAGTCGCCTTGTTTAATTGTTTGGTTGTCAAATGTTAATGTTAAGATCCGCTGCTCGGATCACAGTTTGTTTACTTTTTAGTGTCACGTGTGTTTTCAGCACCTTGTTTCTGTTTCTGTTGCCATGACGGCAGATTGTGCTCACCTGCCTCTGGTTAGCGTTCGGGACGCGCACCTGTTGCCCGAGCGCTAATCAGAGGGCTATTTAGTCTTTGCCCGGGCCTCACTCGGCCTGGCTTGCTAATTTGCTTATATGCAACAAGTAACGACAACTTCGATTCCCGCTAGCTTACACGCTATGCCTTTTTTGCTTACTAGCTTCCACGCTAGTCCCTTTGTTTTTTTGTATTCCGTGCTATGAGCACGTTTTTGTTTTTCCTGTCTGATTTATTTGCTTAAATAAATCATTTTCCTACCTGCACGCTGTGTCCGAAGCCGTCTGCATCCCTGGGAGAAAACCTCGCACCACGATGCGACCAGGTCGTTACAGTAGCAAGCCAGCAAGAAAAGGTTCTCCCGCAGCGAGCATGATGGAGGAGATGGACGAAGGTGAGTGGGAGGTGTTGCGAGCGATGGAGGCGGAGACGCTTCGCTATACCCCTTCGGAGCGCCAGGACCTGATATGGGGTCCTAACGGAAGGTTGGTCCCATTCAACTCCGTATGGCCCGAGGACATCGCCACACCCCCGCAGTACCGGACGCGTCAGCGAAGACGGAAGCCGACCAAGAGGTCTTCACTTCGCTGCCAAGACGCGCCACTCCCTCAGACTCCTCCACCGGTACACAGCAAGCTACATGCAGCCCAAGCTTCCCCTCCTCAGATGTTTGGGAACCCAATTGATCACTTCGCCAAACATTTCTCCGACTGGGCTGTCAGTCACATGGACAGCGGCAACAATGACGTCATTCCATTTGCGCCCCCTGATGAGGTAACTCCGCCCACTTCAGATGACGTCAAAATTCAAGATTATTTGTTTCCATCTTCTACTCCTTTTTGTCAGCCGCTTCCTAAGGACGTTAATTCTAAAATAAAACATTATCAGGACATTTTTTTACAAACCCGCTCACCAGGTTTGTCAATGTCCTCCAGGACTCAATCTCCACCCCCAGTGACTATTGCTCCGCCCACTGCGCAGAATTTTTTTCCCTGTGTTTCCACCCAATCTCAAGTGGGGTGTGAGAATGGACATTTTGGACATTTTAAAGGGGAGGAGTATACCCCCCTCCTGACCTCCCTCCCCCCACCCTTGAAGACGGTTCCAAACCGCAAGGAGCGCGTCTGGTATCCGCTTTTTGAGGGGGGGGCTAGTACTGGGAGCTGTGCTAGTGGGGTGGCACAACGACGCTCTGCTAAGCCGCAACCTCCTGCCCGGCCACCGCCACCAGTTTTTCGGCGTGTTAAGCCGCAACCTCCTGCCCGGCCACCGCCACCAGTCCTTCGGCGTGCTAAGCCGCAACCTCCTGCCCGGCCACCGCCACCAGTCCTTCGGCGTGCTAAGCCGCAACCTCCTGCTCGGCCACCGCCACCAGTCCTTCGGCGGGCTAAGCCGCAACCTCCTGCTCGGCCACCGCCACCAGTCCGTCTGCGTGCTAAACCGCAACCACCTGCCCGCCACGACCGGTTTTTCGGCCTGCTAAGCCGCAACCGCCAGCTAGGCCACCTGCACCTAAGCTAGCGCCAAGTCTAAGGCTAGCACCAGCTCCACCACAGGTTCCAGTACCTGCACCTCGGCTGGTTCCCACACCAGTACCTGCACCTCGGCTGGTTCCCGCACCAGCACCTGCTCCTCGGCTGGTTCTCGCACTAGCACCTGCACCTCGGCTGATTCTCGCACCAGCAACTGCTCCTCGACTGGTTCTCGCACCAGCACCAACTCCTCGGCTGGTTCTCGCACCAGCACCAACTCCTCAGCTGGTTCTCGCACCAGCACCAACTCCTCAGCTGGTTCTCGCACCAGCACCGCCTCCTGCTTCGGCTGCCACGACAGCGACTCCGGCTGCCACGACAGCGACTTCGGCTGCCGCGACAGCGACGACGATGCCACCTCCTGCTGCGGCTGCCACAGCAACGACGACGACGCCGCCTCCTGTTTCCACGGCGATGGCGACTCTTTCTGCTGCCACGGCGACATCTGCTCTCTCCTCGTCTCCGGTGGGCCTTCCCAGGGTGCCGCCACCTTCCTCGCCCTTATCGTCGTCTCTGCGACCTCGAGTGGTCCGGCTGCGCAAGCGGAAAGCAGGTCCCCGCATGCAGCCCTCGAGGTCAGTGAAGGGACGCCAGTGGCGCAAACAGCAGCGACACCCAAGACTTTGTTGCAGGACTCAGAGGCTGCTGAACTTCTGGCGCCACTCACGCCCACCTTCTCGGCGGCCACGAATGTGGCCTTTCCGTGGTCGCCCGCCTCGCCAGCGGCGGTGGCGTTCCATTCGCCGCCGCCACCTGACCCTTCACCGGTGGATTCGGGGACACGTGGCCTGGCGACCCACCACCAAGTCCTCCCTCCGCCCGCCCTTGACTCGTGAACTATTGCTTGGTTTTTTTTGGGTTCCAGTTGTTTTTTTGTTTTCAAGGGACATCTGGAATCTGTCCTTTTAGGGGGGAGGGGGGGGGGGGGTACTGTTAGGATCCGCTGCTCGGATCACAGTTTGTTTACTTTTTAGTGTCACGTGTGTTTTCAGCACCTTGTTTTTGTTTCTGTTGCCATGACGGCAGATTGTGCTCACCTGCCTCTGGTTAGCGTTCGGGACGCGCACCTGTTGCCCGAGCGCTAATCAGAGGGCTATTTAGTCTTTGCCCGGGCCTCACTCGGCCTGGCTTGCTAATTTGCTTATATGCAACAAGTAACGACAACTTTGATTCCCGCTAGCTTACACGCTATGCCTTTTTTGCTTACTAGCTTCCACGCTAGTCCCTTTGTTTTTTTGTATTCCGTGCTATGAGCACGTTTTTGTTTTTCCTGTCTGATTTATTTGCTTAAATAAATCATTTTCCTACCTGCACGCTGTGTCCGAAGCCGTCTGCATCCCTGGGAGAAAACCTCGCACCACGATGCGACCAGGTCGTTACAGTAGCAAGCCAGCAAGAAAAGGTTCTCCCGCAGCGAGCATGATGGAGGAGATGGACGAAGGTGAGTGGGAGGTGTTGCGAGCGATGGAGGCGGAGACGCTTCGCTATTCCCCTTCGGAGCGCCAGGACCTGATATGGGGTCCTAACGGAAGGTTGGTCCCATTCAACTCCGTATGGCCCGAGGACATCGCCACACCCCCGCAGTACCGGACGCGTCAGCGAAGACGGAAGCCGACCAAGAGGTCTTCACTTCGCTGCCAAGACGCGCCACTCCCTCAGACTCCTCCACCGGTACACAGCAAGCTACATGCAGCCCAAGCTTCCCCTCCTCAGATGTTTGGGAACCCAATTGATCACTTCGCCAAACATTTCTCCGACTGGGCTGTCAGTCACATGGACAGCGGCAACAATGACGTCATTCCATTTGCGCCCCCTGATGAGGTAACTCCGCCCACTTCAGATGACGTCAAAATTCAAGATTATTTGTTTCCATCTTCTACTCCTTTTTGTCAGCCGCTTCCTAAGGACGTTAATTCTAAAATAAAACATTATCAGGACATTTTTTTACAAACCCGCTCACCAGGTTTGTCAATGTCCTCCAGGACTCAATCTCCACCCCCAGTGACTATTGCTCCGCCCACTGCGCAGAATTTTTTTCCCTGTGTTTCCACCCAATCTCAAGTGGGGTGTGAGAATGGACATTTTGGACATTTTAAAGGGGAGGAGTATACCCCCCTCCTGACCTCCCTCCCCCCACCCTTGAAGACGGTTCCAAACCGCAAGGAGCGCGTCTGGTATCCGCTTTTTGAGGGGGGGGCTAGTACTGGGAGCTGTGCTAGTGGGGTGGCACAACGACGCTCTGCTAAGCCGCAACCTCCTGCCCGGCCACCGCCACCAGTTTTTCGGCGTGTTAAGCCGCAACCTCCTGCCCGGCCACCGCCACCAGTCCTTCGGCGTGCTAAGCCGCAACCTCCTGCCCGGCCACCGCCACCAGTCCTTCGGCGTGCTAAGCCGCAACCTCCTGCTCGGCCACCGCCACCAGTCCTTCGGCGGGCTAAGCCGCAACCTCCTGCTCGGCCACCGCCACCAGTCCGTCTGCGTGCTAAACCGCAACCACCTGCCCGCCACGACCGGTTTTTCGGCCTGCTAAGCCGCAACCGCCAGCTAGGCCACCTGCACCTAAGCTAGCGCCAAGTCTAAGGCTAGCACCAGCTCCACCACAGGTTCCAGTACCTGCACCTCGGCTGGTTCCCACACCAGTACCTGCACCTCGGCTGGTTCCCGCACCAGCACCTGCTCCTCGGCTGGTTCTCGCACTAGCACCTGCACCTCGGCTGATTCTCGCACCAGCAACTGCTCCTCGACTGGTTCTCGCACCAGCACCAACTCCTCGGCTGGTTCTCGCACCAGCACCAACTCCTCAGCTGGTTCTCGCACCAGCACCAACTCCTCAGCTGGTTCTCGCACCAGCACCGCCTCCTGCTTCGGCTGCCACGACAGCGACTCCGGCTGCCACGACAGCGACTTCGGCTGCCGCGACAGCGACGACGATGCCACCTCCTGCTGCGGCTGCCACAGCAACGACGACGACGCCGCCTCCTGCTTCCACGGCGATGGCGACTCTTTCTGCTGCCACGGCGACATCTGCTCTCTCCTCGTCTCCGGTGGGCCTTCCCAGGGTGCCGCCACCTTCCTCGCCCTTATCGTCGTCTCTGCGACCTCGAGTGGTCCGGCTGCGCAAGCGGAAAGCAGGTCCCCGCATGCAGCCCTCGAGGTCAGTGAAGGGACGCCAGTGGCGCAAACAGCAGCGACACCCAAGACTTTGTTGCAGGACTCAGAGGCTGCTGAACTTCTGGCGCCACTCACGCCCACCTTCTCGGCGGCCACGAATGTGGCCTTTCCGTGGTCGCCCGCCTCGCCAGCGGCGGTGGCGTTCCATTCGCCGCCGCCACCTGACCCTTCACCGGTGGATTCGGGGACACGTGGCCTGGCGACCCACCACCAAGTCCTCCCTCCGCCCGCCCTTGACTCGTGAACTATTGCTTGGTTTTTTTTGGGTTCCAGTTGTTTTTTTGTTTTCAAGGGACATCTGGAATCTGTCCTTTTAGGGGGGAGGGGGGGGGGGGTACTGTTAGGATCCGCTGCTCGGATCACAGTTTGTTTACTTTTTAGTGTCACGTGTGTTTTCAGCACCTTGTTTTTGTTTCTGTTGCCATGACGGCAGATTGTGCTCACCTGCCTCTGGTTAGCGTTCGGGACGCGCACCTGTTGCCCGAGCGCTAATCAGAGGGCTATTTAGTCTTTGCCCGGGCCTCACTCGGCCTGGCTTGCTAATTTGCTTATATGCAACAAGTAACGACAACTTTGATTCCCGCTAGCTTACACGCTATGCCTTTTTTGCTTACTAGCTTCCACGCTAGTCCCTTTGGTTTTTTGTATTCCGTGCTATGAGCACGTTTTTGTTTTTCCTGTCTGATTTATTTGCTTAAATAAATCATTTTCCTACCTGCACGCTGTGTCCGAAGCCGTCTGCATCCCTGGGAGAACACCGCGCACCACGATGCGACCCAGTCGTTACAGTTAAGGTGGTATTATTAAATAGATGTCGGTGTTAAGCAGGACCGATAATCAGCATTTCCGTTTTCTTAGCGTTGAGTTGCAAAAAGTTAGCGGACATCCATTGTTTAATTTCATTAAGACACGCCTCCAGCTGACTACAATCCGGCGTGTTGGTCAGCTTTAGGGGCATGTAGAGTTGAGTGTCATCAGCATAACAGTGAAAGCTAACACCGTATTTGCGTATGATGTCACCTAGCGGCAGCATGTAAATACTAAAGAGTGCAGGGCCAAGAACCGAACCCTGGGGAACTCCGCACGTTACCTTAACATAGTCCGAGGTCACATTGTTATGGGAGACACACTGCATCCTGTCAGTAAGATAAGAGTTAAACCAAGTCAAGGCTAAGTCTGACATCCCAATACACGTTTTGACATGCTCTAATAAAATATTATGATCAACAGTATCGAAAGCGGCGCTAAGATCATGAAGCAGCAACATAGATGACGCATCAGAATCCATCGTTAGCAATAGATCATTAGTCATTTTTGCGAGGGCTGTCTCCGTAGAGTGATTTGCCCTGAAACCGGATTGAAAAGGTTCACAGAGATTGTTAGACGCTAAGTGTTCATTTAGCTGCTGTGCGACAATTTTTTCGAGGATTTTCGAGATAAACGGAAGGTGGGACACCGGCCGGTAGTTTACCATGAGGTCAGGATCGAGGTTAGGTCTTTTGAGTAGAGGATGAATAACCGCTTTTTTGAATGCTAGGGGAACAGTGCCAAAGGAAAGTGATAAGTTTATAATATTTAACACTGATGGACCTAATAATACAAAAAGCTCCTTGATAAGTTTCCCAGGAATTGGGTCAAGTAAACATGTTGTTTGTTTTGTCCCATTTACACATTTTAACAATTCCTCCAATGTTATTTCATCAAAGAGAGAGAAACTATTTTGGAGGGCAGTGTCCGTCGTATATACAGTCGTATCTGTGTTAATAGAACCCAGTTGTAGCTGAGATGCATTGTCTTTAATCTATTTTCTAATGACTTCAATTTTCTTATTAAAGAAATTCATAAAGTCATCTGCTGAGTGGGTGCAGCTACTGGGAGGAGTCCCTTGTTGGGTTAGCGATGCTACTGTACTAAACAATAATGTAGGATCATTTTTGTTGAGGTGGATGAGAATTGAGTAATATTTAGCTTTAGCTGAGGTAAGCATGCGTTTATAAGTTATTAAACTATCACTCCATGCTTGATGGAAAACCTCAAGTTTAGTCGCACGCAATTTGCGTTCCAGCTTTCTACATGATAATTTCTGGGCTTTAGTTTCTTCTGTAAACCATGGGGTACGCCTTTTAGGGGCCCTTTTTAGCTTTAGCGGTGCTACACTATCAATGGTGTCGCGCAGGGCGTCGTTAAAGTTGTTAGTGAGGTTATCAATAGAGCCCACATAATTTGGGAATGGTGCCATTACCGAAGGCAGTAGGTCAGTAAGAGTCGTCGTTGTGGCAGCATTAATGTTGCGGCTGCTATTGTAGTTATCATTATTATTATTAGTTTGTTGACAATGAGTCAGAACTTTGAATTTTATAAGGTAATGATCGGACATTACTTTAGTGTACAGGAGTATCGTAACTTTAGAGGTGGTGACAGCCCTGACAAGCACTAGATCTATCGTATTACCGTTGCGATGCGTGGGTTCATTTATTATTTGTGTAAGACCACAGCTATCAATTATAGTCTGGAGCGCCACGCATGGAGGGTCCGATGGGGTATTCATATGGATATTAAAGTCCCCCATTATGATTATATTGTCGGCGTGCGTCACTAGATCAGCAACAAACTCTTAGAATTCACTGATGAAGTCCGAATAGGGCCCAGGGGGGCGGTAGTTAACAGCCAGGTGGAGAGGCAGCGGTGTGACAAACCTCATAGTGAGCACCTCAAACGAGTTATATTTATTATTTAGGTTAGGTGTAAAATTATAGTTTTCATTGTATATCAGTGCGACACCCCCTCCCCTTTTAAGAGGACGGGCAACATGTGCATTCGTATAGTTAGGAGGAGATGCCTCATTTAGCGCAAAAAATCGTCTGGTTTGAGCCAGGTCTCGGCGAGACCAACGACGTCAAGTTTGTTGTCTCTAATGACCTCATTAACTAATAACGTTTTGGAAGATAATGATCTTATGTTTAAAAAGCCCATATTATAGGTAGTGGGCTGTTTTGAGGATTGTTTGTTGAAATTATCCGAAGTAGCAATATTATATAATGTTGCGTTTATTATGCGCAGTGCACTTTAAATAGTTTCGACCATATCTAGGAATTGATACGACGGGAATTTTCAGATTGTTTGCTTGATGCTGCGATAAACTGAACGCATCATAGTTAGCCACCTCAGTACAATGTGTGACTGCCTCTGACACGGTCACAAAAGAAAAAACATTATGTGAGTTGTGTTTTATTCTAAGAGAATTGCTATGTGTGCAGGGATTATCCAGCCGGCTAGTTCTAGTTTAAATGACTTCTTACCCGGACACTCCACGCTTCTTTGGTGATTAGCTTTTCCCTTTGTTGCTAGCCCCGCTCGGCATCCCCGCTTCTGCTTTCCGCTCACACCGCTTACGTCGCCTCCATTGACGGTCCCCGCTGGTACTTGACTCCGCTGCTACAAAGGCCTCTCGATGTAGCCCGCGAAGTATTCCCATGCTAGCGAGGAGGTCCACCTTACATGCATCTTTCAGTCTATAACGACCCGATCCATCCACATCCAGAATTGTCTGTCGGTCGTATGTGATCACAGAGTGTTCACGCTTTGAGCCAGCCATGAAATTGACAGAAATGACGGGTATTTTTTGCCAAATCGCTCTACACTCCCAAGAGCATCTTCAAGCTGCTGCATTTCAATGCGCCGCCATTTTATACTAATGGTTGGGCTATCAGTTATTTTTTTAACCAGCCAATTGGAGTCGACCTTTAATAGATTTACCGGTCAATGGAATCACGGACGGAATCAATATTTGCTAAAAACAAAATCTAAATACAGAAAGTTCAACATTTTATTAACATTACCAGTAAATAAAAAAGTAAACTAAATAAGAAAAAGCAGAATAATACAAAAATGTACCAATGAATTTTAATTTACATGCTTTCAAGTAAAAGAAAGCACACACATAGATGCATCAATTTTATTTTCAACACTGGTGGTCCAACTATAGTATTAAGCTTACAATGAAGATCAGTGGTCGAGTCCACAACTTCCTAGCATTGGCAGTAGTAGCAGGTGATTTTTGCACAGCTTTTGGAGGACAATAGTCATCAGTTTTGCAAAATAAACATATCACCTGACACGTAGAAGTCATTTGGGAACAGTTCGGCTCTGTATCTTGGAGTTAGTTTGGTAGTTTGAGGTTGCCGTGTGTCCCAAAAGCAGGCACAGAGATGACGAGAGTGCTGGCCCGAGCTGACCAGGCTCCATGGAGGTGAGTGTGTGTTGAGTAAACATCTCAGTCACATTACGGCAATTTCCTCAACTTTCTGCATTTAGATTTTGTTTTTAGCAAATATTGATTCCGTCCGTGATTCCATTGACCGGTAAATCTATTAAAGGTTGACTCCAATTGGCTGGATAAAAAAGTACCGATAGCCCAACCATTAGTATAGAATTTTAACGGCCCTCTTGAACTGACCCAATCAAGAACTGGTACCAAAAATTACAGATACTCGGTATACATCTCAGGTTACAGTCCACTTGCATTGAGGCCAAGTGGGACTGTGATCCACCTGATTCGGCACATGGATCCAGTGTTTCCCATACATTCATTATTCATATAACGTAAACACATAAGCCACCTGGGCCCTCATATATCAAGCTTGCATACACACAAAAACCAGCACCACGCCGTTTTTCACAGCAAAGTTGAGCTGTATCAACCGCTAACAATCTTCAGACAATACAAGGAAATTGTTCAATGTTATTTACTATGCTAGAAGTCTCCCTTATCCCACAGCAGTATGTACTGTTGATGCGGAGAAGGCATTCGACCGCATAAACTGGTCATTTATGTTTTGCACATTACGTAAATTTGGATTTGGAGATAATTTTATACAATGGATTAAGATGCTTTATACAAGACCCATGGCATCAGTCAAAACCAATAATCATATTTCAGAACCTTTTTCGTTAAAAAGAGGAGTAAAACAGGGATGTCCTGCATCTGGATTATTATTTATTTTGGTTATTGAACCCTTAGCTGCAAAAATAAGAAGTGAAAATAATATTCATGGTATAAAAATTGGCTCTCAGTATAATAAGCTATCGATGTATTGTGACGACATAATTCTCTACCTGTCACATGTTAACTCGTCTCTTCACTATATCAATAATGTCATCACTGAATATGGCTGTTTATCAGGGTATAAAGTCAAATGGGACAAATGTGAAATATTAGCACTTAATAAACACTGCAAGAAATCACAAGTTCAGAACTCCAAAATTAAATGGAAAGAGGCAGAAATCATATACCTAGGAATACATACTACACCAAACCTTTATGCAAGTAGAGATCTAAATCTCAAACATTTAAAAAATAAGATAGAATCCAAAATGGAACGCTGGTCACGTCTCCAAATATCACTTTGGGGTCGGGTGAACATAGTAAAAATGAGTATACTGCCAGCAGTTAATTATATACTGAAAATGATGCCTGTCCTAATTAATAAAAGTTGGTTTAAGAAAATACATACAATGATATCACATTTTATATGGTGTGGAAAGAAGGCCAGATGTTCATACTTAAGGTTGTCTTGTACACAAGATAAAGGAGGACTACAATTACCAAACTTCTTACATTATCATATCTCCTTCGGTTGTGAATAAGCAAGCCACTTATTCCATTCTTCTGCAGATAAAGACTGGATCAACATAGAAAAAAATATGTTAATGAATTTGGACATTGATGTGGGGAGCTTATATTATATTAAAAAATACCTAATGAATTGAGGCAGAGCCCAATAGAAGCCACCTTTAACATTCTAAAACTGTGCCAGAAAATACTAGGAATCAACCCAATGACATCTGTAAATCAACCGCTTTGGTACAATCCTAATATTATCATTAATAAAAATGTGGTTAAATGGACAACATGGAAAGACAGAGGTATTACTAAACCTCATCATATTATTAATAAAAACTCTTTTACACCGTTCAATGATTTAGTTGATCAATATAATGTACCCAGAAATTTTTTTTTAAATTTTATCTCTTTAAAACTGCGCCAGTCCAGAGGTCAAGTTTAAACTCAGCGACGACGCCTGCTGTGGCTGATGAGTCCGATGTGGGAGAGGCAAACACGGCCGCATTTACTGCAGATGTAGCTGGAAGGCGCAACTGCAGGAGCTTCTCTTCTCTTTCCATATGCATAATAACAAAAAGGGCAATATTTAAAAAATGGATAGCTTTTGATAGTCCAACTCATACTGACTGGTACACACAAGCTGTGGAGATGATATCAGTAGAACAAACTGCATTTAGTTTAGATAATAATGAGTCATATATTGGAATATGGGATCCATTATTTAAATTTGTTTCAACTATTAAATGAACCAAAATATGACTTATTATATCTTTGTGGAAAATATTGGACACTGTGTTGTCAAGCTTGTGAGATGTGATGCAAGTGTAAGCCACTATGACACTATTGTTCATTTCTAATTTTTTTATTATTTTTTATTAATGTTTTTAATGATAGTATCAATGAGTTTTTTTTTAATCACTGCTATTTTGAAATTATTAGTAATATTGATGCTGTTGTCGATAATGTTCATTTTTGTTTCACTACATTTGGATTGTTCCGTGTCATGTTTGTGTGTCCTCAATTGCTCTCAATTGCTCTGTTTGTTGTTGTTCTTAATGTTGCTGGGACGGGTTTGGTTTTGGAATTGGATTGCATTATTGTGGAATTGTTGTGTATTGTTTTGTTGATTGATTAATAAATTAATTTAAAAAAAACAAAAAAAAACTGACGTTGACGTGGAAATGTGTGCTGCCTCATGGCAAATTCATAGCTGCTGTACGAACATTTGTACAGGTTGTGGATACCTTAGCTACACACATAAGTGATGCTAGCTAACAGTTCACAAAAACAGTGCAAACGTTTACTCCTCAGACTGATTGATGTGCACATCAGAGACATATGAACAACTCCCCCCTTAGGTTCAGTCTGCCCTGGTTGCAGCGATTGTCTTTTCTAACATTTGTCTGTTTTGGCGATTTACATCCATTTTCTTTTTTACATTGTTCCTGATGCACAACTATTTATTTATTTTTCGCCTGTGTTCAGTTCTCTGAGACAAAGCAATGACAGGCTCACAATCGCTCTGCCATTTGCTCCAAACAGAAGAACGAATCACCTCCTATTCATTTCAATCAATCAATCAATCAAAGTTTATTTATATAGGTTTCTACAAGTTTATGGAATATCATTTAGCATAGGAAGGTATGTATGTATGTATGTATTTAAGCGAGGGAACTTGTCACAGAGTGTTGGTGACGAACCCCAAGATGCAGAGAAGGCAGGATTGGTGCAGGAAAACCTAATTTAATGTCCAAAATAAATGTAAAACACAAACCAGGAACTAGGAATAGCCAAACTGAAAACAGGAACCAGCAAACAGAAAAACTGGAAACAGCTAACGGCTAACTGGATATAGCTAAGAGGAAAACAAGAAGCTAGGAGACAGCAAACTACAAATAGCTATCAGGAAGAGCTTACCGCTATGACGACAGCGACAAGGACAAGTAGTAACGACAGGTAATAATGACATCCACAAGTATTAGCGGCATCGACAAGTATTAATGACAATCACATCGACAATCATTAGCGACAAGGAACCAGGGAGAACTGGAGACAGAAAGAAGTCCATGGCATACAACGACAGCAACAAGTATTACAATGACAAACGACAATACTCCAGCACAGACTGGATGGCAAGGCAGGTTTAAATAGCAGCTAGCTGAATGACACCAGGTGTGGCCAGGTGCCAATCAGCCAAAGCTGAGGGAAAACAGCACTCAGGGAGAAAAGCAGGAAACAACCAAAATAAGAGAGCTGACAGGAAACAAAGACAAACACAGAAGAAAAACTAAAACATAACCAAACTGTCAGGGACAAGACTGACAGAACTAACTCTAATGCATTGAGTGCCTGCCACTTAAGAGTTCCGGGAGTTCCAGTCTCCAAGATGATCAGTCGCATTTTTTTTTGCTCCCACTGTGGCATCCAAACAAAGGCTCGTTTGATTCCACACTTTCTCCTTTTTCTATTGTGGATCACAGATTTATATTTTAAACCACCACGGACTCTATACCCTCTTAAAAATGACAGTCGAGAATGCGAAATGGACAATCACTGTGATTTATATCTCCTCTGTAATACATCGGCGAAGCACTTGGGTTTCGGAGGTAACGCGATCATCTCGGGCCTGACTGCTGATCAGTACATGCCCCTGACTGAAAGGATAGACCGAAGATCAACAATTCTACTATTACTTCTAATCTCAGGAGACACTGAACTAAACCCTGGACCTGTAACCACCCGGTTAATGTTGTCCCGCCTGGCGAAGCCTAGCAATACTGTTGCTAACGACGCCAAGGAAACTAACTTAGCTATGGGACCTCGTCGGAGCTATGCTAATAACATTAGCTCTCCACCTACGCCAGCCCTTATTTGCTCATCACAACCCGAGCTCACCTGTATTCCAGCGGTCGGCGGCTCGACGGAGGACTTCACCCCGATCATCGATGCGGCCGGCGGCCCGGACGGCGCGGTGGCTACAGTAGAGACGGCAGAGCGGAGATCCTCACAGCCTCTCCCCGGTCCCTGACGGTCGGAACCGCGGCACCTGGACCCGTGGCCTACACAGGATACAGGGGCTTCTTCATCCATCCCTGGTCTTTGTTCTCAGCCTCACCAAAGCCCGCGAAAACAACTTCCATACCCCCCCTAACTGCCTCCCCCCCCCCTCTCCAACTCCGCCCATCACCAAAGCCAGCGAAAACCAATAATAACCCAGTAATAACCTCAAATCACTCCTTTCAACACTCAAAAAGCAATGCAATAAATTAAGAAATAAGACAACAAACCTGACTAAATCCTTTTAAAAAAATTACATTAACGACAAAATAGAGGAAAAGACAAATAAGCCACGTGAGCTCTGGAAAATCCTCAACAACCAGCTTCCTGGCTGCAGGCAGAAACTTAAAACCAGACTCAACAACATCAGCATCAAGGAGGGTGACTCCCTCATTACAGACAAAATGGAGATAGTAAGCAGACTTAACACCTTTTTCACCAGCATAGCCACAACTCTAGTCAACAAGCTGTCCCACCACTCTGGTCGCTTTGGTGTAGAACACATTAAAGCCTTCTACAGAAAGCTAGGAGTATCCAACAACAATTTCAAATTAGAAATGGTCTCAGCTGACGAGGTGCTTAAAAAATTGAGTGCGCTCCACCCAAACAAGGCCACCGGCCTTGACAATATCCCCTCTAGATTCCTCAGGGACTCTGCCACCACCATTGCCCCAATCATCACACACATAATAAACCTCTCAATTACACAAGGCCAAGTACCAAAAGATTTCAAGATAGCAAGAGTAACTCCCCTCTTTAAAAAAGGAAGCAAATTAGAACCTGGCAACTACCGACCTGTTTCTATTCTCAGTTCCATTTCGAAAGTAATGGAAAAAATAGTTTATGAACAGGTCGATAGTTACCTTGCCATTAATAAACTCATGTACAAATTCCAATCCGGCTTCAGAACTAACCACTCCACTGACACATGCCTTCTCTATCTGACCGACCACATCAAACATGAGGTGGACGCGGGCAAATACTGCGGCATGGTCATGCTGGACCTTCAGAAGGCCTTTGATACCGTTAACCACGCTATACTGTTGGATAAGCTCAGAGCAATCGGATTTGATAAAACCTCATTGAGCTGGATGCAATCTTACTTGGAGGGGAGGAAACAGGTGGTAGAGGTGAACGGCACCGCCCCCCCTCTCAGTAAGCTGTGGAGTCCCCCAAGGCAGCTTTACTTTACTGTTCCTAATATACATAAACGACATGTCATCAGCATGCGACTGTGAATTTTTCCTGTTTGCGGATGACTCTGCCCTGCTGGTATCCGGCAAGGACAAGTCACAGGTGGAGAAAATCCTCAGTGCTGAACTCTGTAGAATTTGCACCTGGCTCGCTGACAACAAGCTATCCATACACTTGGGTAAAACGGAATCCATCCTATTTGGGTCCCACATCAACCTTAAGAAAGTCAGTGACTTCACTATAAAAGTGAGTGACATTGTTATCACCAGGAAAGATGAGGTCACCCGCCTAGGTTCCATTCTAGAGGCTAATCTTTCCTGTGATAAAATGGCAACCAAGGTAATCAAAAAGGTCAACCAATGAATGAGATTTCTCTATAGAATCTCCTCTCTGGTCAACAAAAGCACCATGAAGATTCTAGGGGGAACTCTCATTCAACCCTTTTTCGATTACGCATGCACCTCCTGGTACCCCAGCACCTCCAAAACCCTCAAATCTAGACTCCAAACATCCCAGAACAAGCTAGTCAGATTACTTGTAGACCTCCACCCCAGATCACACCTCACTCCTACCCACTTCTCCAAAGTGGGCTGGCTCAGGGTGGAGGACAGAGTAAAACAACTTGCACTGAGCCTAGTCTATAAAATCCTCTACACCTCCCTGATACCGAAGTACTTGTCAAACTACTTCCTTAACGTAAATGATCACCATAACCACAACACCAGGTGGAGCTCCACTAACCACGTTAAACCCAGATTCCGATCTAACAAAGGTCTTAACTCATTCTCCTTCTCTGCCACATCAATATGGAATGCACTCCCAACAGGTATAAAAGAAAGGGCATCGCTATCCTCCTTCAAAACCGCACTAAAAGAACACCTCCAGGCAACTTCAACCCTAAACTAACACCCTCCCTTCCACATCCTACCTCCCCGGATCGTAAATAATCAAATGTAAATAATCAAATGTAGATACTTATTCTTATGCTTTCTGATCTCTCTCTATATATATGTCCACTACTTGCTGTACATATCCTACCAAGTCAGTCCTGCACTGTTGCAATGTCCATTTCTCTGATGATGCAATTGTTGATGACTGAAGTGTTAAAAATCACCACACCCCAAAATTGTATATAATGTAAATAATTCAATGTATATACTCTGATGGTGATTATCTTGTGTGATGACTGTATTATGATGATAGTATATATCCGTATCATGATTTAAGTGGACCCCGACTTAAACAAGTTGAAAAACTTATTCGGGTGTTACCATTTAGTGGTCAATTGTACGGAATATGTACTGCACTGTGCAATCTACTAATAAAAGTTTCTATCAAACAATCAAAAGCCCTAAATCACGAGTGTCTCAAAGGGCTGCACAAGCCACAATGACATCCTCGGCTCAGATCCCACATCAGGGCAAGGAAAAACTCAACCCAATGGGCTACAATGAGAACCCCCCCCCCCCCCCACACACACACACACACACACACACACACACACACACCTAAAATTGAATCCTTATTAACAATAAAGAAAACAGAAAAAGACCAAAAAGATCAACTTACAAAAATGAATAACTTTATAAAATTGTTGTAGTCCGTAACAAAAAAAGATTTAAAGTGCATCAATCTGCCTGAAATTGAAAAAAAAAAAAAAGTATCCATATTTGAGCTATGGACATTTTTTGGCCAACTGGAACCGTTTGATACTGAAAAATAAAGTTAAATCAACGAAATAAGTAATAATAAATTCAAGAGTTTACTTCTTCTCCCCGTGACTGCGTGGGTTCCCTCTGGGTACTCCGGCTTTCTCCCACCTCCAAAACATGCACCTGGGGATAGGTTGATTGGCAACACTAAATTAGCCCTAGAGGTGAATGTGAGTGTGAATGTTGTCTGTCTATCTGTGTTGGCCCTGTGATGAGGTGGCGACTTGTCCAGGGTGTACCCCGCCTTCCGCCCGAATGCAGCTGAGATAGGCTCCAGCACCCCCCGCGACCCCGAAAGGGACAAGCGGTAGAAAATGGATGGATGGATAATCAGCAACATTAGCTCAGGAGATCAATATATAGAACATTTATAAACTACAAAACAAAAAATATATTTGTGCAGATTTTTTTTTTAATCAAAATGAGGAAGTCAGGATTAATGGCTACACTGAGCAAGTTTACTGCATCACACTGATGAAACATGTTCCCCGGGGTTAGCAGCGCCTCCCTGGCATCGCACACCCCCGCACCCAGCGCCCCACCGCCCGCCCCACTATTTGAGAAGGACTGATCTAGCTGGTGCTTTGTGTGTCTAAATCACACGTTCAAAGCAGATAACAGATGTGATGACAGTCAAATAAAGAGCAATCACTTTCCCCTACAGCAAAGAATGTTATCAGCTCTGCTCGGCAACTAAAAACTGTTCTGTCACACCTTTTACTGCGCTTCCATGGCAGGTAGTCGGCAGACACTGCCATAAAACAAGTCGATAATGCTATTTGCTCCATAGTGCCAGAGAAATGAGAAGAAGCGTGAAGAAAAAGCACACAATATGCTAAATGATGGATGAGCAAAGATTATAAGGAAGGTTTTTATAGTCAACAACAGGAAAATTAGCAGCTGATGGAGTCTAGTATGTATATATTTAGAAAGAGAAGAGCATGCAGAAGCTATTGTGCCCATGTGGACTCATTGGGGACACAACAGGTGTGTCAATAGAAGCCCAGCAGCACTCGGCCCGCGTATAAACACAATAAATCTTCTCCATTTTCACCCCCAGCAAGGCGCATGGCTACGTAGAACAACTACACAGGACAACAGTCAGAGATCAAACAAATGCTTTTTTGTGACTTTGAGGACGTCACAAAGGCATACATTTGTGCTTTGACGGATACAGTCTTTCAAATCCATTATATTGACAAAGTCGCGCCGACAAAGACACAATTTAGAAAAACAGGCTGGAAAACTAGCTTGTTTGCGCTATAAAATGTTGCTGTGAAAGTCATGCATGTTACACTTTACTGTTAACAAGCAATGTATCAGCGCTTTTAATGCTGAGTCAGCGGTTTGCGTCTTACCAGGGATGGGAAAAAGATATCCATATGGCGATTTTTTTTCTAACCATAAAAAATTGATTCTTTAATTTTTAACATTGACAAAAATTTTACGTTTTTTTTTTTTTACTAATATTTAGGTCAAATTAAATCCGATGACAATTTCCGCACTTCTGCTCCAAAAAGTGTTGCTGTACTGCTACCTCGCTGAGCGTGTGTACGTGTGAAAGCGGGGGCACGTAGGCTTGCGGTAAGTACTCTGGTTTTGGCCTGATGGGGCTGGATGGGTGTGCTTAGGTCATAGTTGGTGGTGCAGGTGGGGCTTGGTGGGGTGGCCTTGGGGTTGGCGGTGTGCCCTCCATCTCGTGGGTAGTTGGGCGAGGGGCTGGTTAGCCGACCGAACCAGGGCGCCTGCAGCATTCTTGGTTTCTGCGGGTGACGGTACTGGGGGTGTTTTGCGCTGACCTTGGCCTACTGCATGTTGCTGACCTCGTTGGGTGGGTCGTGGTGGTTTCGGCGGTCTCCGGGGTGGAGGGAGTTGGTGTCTGGGCGGCATGTGTGTCGTTGCGGCAGCCCTGGGGGGTGCGCTACACGGCCTTGGGGTGGCAGGACCCACGGTGGGGCTGGGGGGTGGTAGTGTGCGTGTCTTGCGGCGGGGCTGTGTAGTGTCGTGCACTTGGTCGGCCCCTGCCAATATTGCAACCCCACGCTCTGCCGCATTGCCCTTTGCGCCCGGTGTCATGCCGTCGTCTGGGTGCGGTCTTGTCGGGGAATGTCCCTTGGGGGATGGGTGGCCGGCGACCGGACCAGTGGGATGGGGGCTGGATCGGCATATCCTCAGTGGACAGTGGGTTCAAGGAGCTGGATTGCTCCCTGCTTTGCTGTTGCTGCCGGCTACTCCTTGATTCTTGATGTGGTGTCGCCATCCCGGATTTGTCATGCTTAGGTAAGGCGCGATTCTGCCTCTATGCTTGCTCACTCCCCCTCTTGCCCTGGTTATGTGTTGTCTTTTTTCTTCTTATTTATGTTTTTATAATTTATTTATTTTTAAGTTGGAGGCTGGAGTTGCCCGCGGCCGGGCAGTGTGTCTGGGGCCACTGGGTCCCGCCGACGGTTTGTTCTGGGTGCCCTGATCGGTGGTGGTCTGCTGGGTCTATTCCCCGCACATCTCCTTTCTGTCAGTGTGCCAAGTGGCATGTGGCAGGCTGCGCAGCGGCTAGATCATGAGACCGTGGCCTTGCTTGTGTCTAGTAATCTCAGTTTTTCTTGTGTTTTTTCCTTTAGGAGTGTGTGTGTGTGTGTGTGTGTGTGTGTGTGTGTGTGTGTGTGTGTGTGTGTGTGTGTGTGTGTGTGTGTGTGTGTGTGTGTGTGTGTGTACCTATTTTTCTTTTTTTGTTCTTATTATTAGTTTACTTTTTCATCATTATCTGTTGTGTTTTTAGTGTGTTCCTGCCTTCTCTTTTTTTGTCTGCACCTGTTTTAGTGATTCGTCCTCGGCGAGGGGCGGACCTGGTGACACACCTGCTCACAATTAGCCCGCCAGTATTTAGGCTCGTCACCCACAGCTTGACCTTGCTGGTCATTGTTTCCTGTACTGCGCACGTGCATGTGCCCACTTCGCCTCATGGTATGTTGCTTTCCCTGTCCTGTTATTGCTAAATTATTATTTTTGTTCCCTAGCCTCCCTGAGGCAGCAAAGACTTTGTGCAGTGCTTGGTGCACCCTGGTTGCCCCTCCTGCCAACCACTGAGGAACCTGTTTTGTTAATATTCATGGTGTGCACTTCTGCCCCATCGCCTTTTGTTGTACCTTTTGGACTTATTAAATTCATGACTTTTTGTATTTTCAAACTTGCCTCCCGTCTCTGCATCCCGGGGTCTCCCCCCTTGACCAATTCATAACAATTATCATTTATTTATTATTCTTTGTTTCTTCTTTTTATCCCCTCCCCTTCCCCAGATTTGTGCCTCGAGACAATCCTTTCGACTTAATTCTTGGTTTGTACTGTCAAGTGTAGGACCTTATGTAGACAGGTGTGTGCCTTTCCAAATCATGTCCAACCAACTGAATTGAACACAGATGGACTCAAATTAGGCTGTATAACATCTCAAGATTATCAGTTGAAATAGGATGCACCCGAGTTTACGTTTGTGTTTCATGGCAAAGGATGTGAATACTTTTGCAAACGTGATTTCTTAGATTTTTATTTTTAATAAATGTTTTTAAAACTAAAAAAAAATATTTTACAATGTAATTTCATTTCATTTTAGAATAAGGCTGTAACATAACAAAATGAAAAAATTGTGAATAATTTCAGGATGCACTGTATATCTGTGAATAATCATGATTAATTCGGAATTAACTACAGACAAAATGTGATTTTTATAGGTTAAATATTGTTTGACATCCCTAATTGTATCATTATTTATAAACCAAACAACAAATTGTGAGAATCGTGTTGAATCGAGGATTGATTCTGAATCAAATCGTCACCCCAATAATTGAAATCAAATTTAATCAGGAGTTGTTGTAGGATTCACATTCCTAATTATTAGTATAATGAGTTTTCACATTTAAGGATACAAACAGCCTTTCTCCGATTATTGCCTGCTTCCAATTAACAACCCGTCCTCTTCGTACTTTAGAAACAACACAACGAATGCGTCACATCAATAAAGTGCTGCAGACTTTACAAGAACAGGTTGGAAAATTGGCTTTTTTCTCTCTGAACAGATGACTGAAAACAGCGGGTACGGCCGCCATATGGTTAATGAGAGGGATTTAATGACAACTTCAAGCAATCATGTAATGAAAACACACACAACACACGTACAGTATACTATATATCTACATCTATAAACACATTACACACATACGACTAGTGCATTTATCTATATCATCGGAAAAAACTAGCATGACCACTTTTGTCATACTGTTCAATGACTATGTCTTTAAATATATGTATATCAAATAAACCTTTTACACAGTCTTACCTTAGCTAAAACTAATTATTACTCCAATCTCATCCACCGTAATAAAAAGTATCCTTAAAGGCCTACTGATATGCGATTTTCTTATTCAAACGGGGATAGCAGGTCCATTCTATGTGTCATACTTGATCATTTCGCGATATTGCCATATTTTTGCTGAAAGGATTTAGTAGAGAACATCGACGATAAAGTTCGCAACTTTTGGTCGCTGATAAAAAAGCCTTGCCTGTACCGGAAGTAGCAGACGATATGCGCGTGACGTCACAGGTTGTGGAGCTCCTCACATCTGCACATTGTTTACAATCATGGCCACCAGCAGCGAGAGCGATTCGGACCGAGAAAGCGACGATTACCCCATTAATTTGAGCGAGGATGAAAGATTTGTGGATGAAGAAAGTGAGAGTGAAGGACTAGAGGGCAGTGGAAGCGATTCAGATAGGGAAGATGCTGTGAGAGGCGGGTGGGACCTGATATTCAGCTGGGAATGACTAAAACAGTAAATAAACACAAGACATATATATACTCTTATTAGCCACAACACACCCAGGCTTATATTTAATATGCCACAAATTAATCCCGCATAACAAACACCTCCCCCCTCCCGTCCATATAACCCGCCAATACAACTCAAACATCCGCACAACACACTCAATCCCACAGCCCAAAGTACCGTTCCCCTCCCCAAAGTTCATACAGCACATATATTTCCCCAAAGTCCCCAAAGTTACGTACGTGACATGCACATAGAGGCACGCACGTACGGGCAAGCGATCAAATGTTTGGAAGCCGCAGCTGCGTACTGCGTTACACATACAAATTAAACAAAATGCTTATGGCAACATTCTGGTTGCGTACTCACGGTACCGCGTCTGTGTATCCAACTCAAAGTCCTCCTGGTAAGAGTCTCTGTTGTCCCAGTTCTCCACAGGCCAATGGTAAAGCTTGACTGTCATCTTTCGGGAATGTAAACAATGAAACGCCGGCTACATGTTTGTGTTGCTGCAGCCGGCCGAAATACACCGCTTCCCACCTACAGCTTTCTTCTTTGCTGTCTCCATTGTTCATTGAACAAATTGCAAAAAATTCACCAACACAGATGTCCAGAATACTGTGGAATTTTGCGATGAAAACAGACGACTTAATAGCTGGCCACAATGCTGTCCCAAAATGTCCTCTACAATCCGTGACGTCACGCGCAGGCGTCATCATACCGAGACGTTCTCAGCAGGATATTTCGCGCAAAATTTAAAATTGCACTTTAGTAATCTAACCCGGCCGTATTGGCATGTGTTGCAATGTTAAGATTTCATCATTGATATATAAACTATCAGACTGCGTGGTCAGTAGTAGTGGGTTTCAGTAGGCCTTTAAGTTAAGTTAAAGTTAAAGTACCAATGATTGTCACACACACACTAGGTGTGGTGAAATTTGTCCTCTGCATTTGACCCATCCCCTGGGGGAGCAGTGGGCAGCAGCGGCGCCGCGCCCGGGAATCATTTTGGTGATTTAACCCCCAATTCCAACCCTTGATGCTGAGTGCCAAGCAGGGAGGTAATGGGTCCCATTTTTATAGTCTTTGGTATGACTCGGCTGGGATTTGACATTAGTTTAACACAGTAGCATCCCTAACCCAACAAGGTAATTCTCCCAGTAGTTTCATCCACTCGGCTGATGAATTTATGCAATTCTTTACTAAGAAAATTGATTAGAAAGGAGATTAAAGATAACACGGCACAGCTCCAACACAGTTCTTTAAACGCAGATATGAATGTATGTACTTTGGCAAATACTCTCCAAAATCTCCCTCATTTTGAAGAAATAACATAAGAGGAACTTGTAAATGTGACAACAAAAACATTATGTTTACTTGATCCACTTCCTGCTAAACCTTTCAAGGAGGTGCTTGTAATATTGGGACCATCAGTGCTAATTATTATTAACTTATCACGTTCCTCTGGTACTGTTCCCCTAGCTTCAGAATAGCGGTTATTTATCCTCTGCTCAAAAGACCTAACCTCGATTCCGACCTCCTGATAAACTACCGGCTGGTGTCGCACCTGCCCTTTATCTCTAAAATCCTTTAAAAAATGAGTTGCACAGCAGCTAAACAAACACTTAGTGTCTAACAATCTCTTTGAACATTTTCAGTTCGGTTTCAGGGCAAATCACTCTACTAAGACAGCCCTCGCAAAAGTGACTAATGATGTATTGCTAACTATGGATGCTGATGCGTCATCCTTGTTACTGCTACTTGGTCTCAGCGCTGCTTTCGATATCGTTGATCATAACATTCGATTAGAACTTATCAAAACACATATCGTTATGTCAGACTTAGCCTTTTCTTGGTTTAACTCCTATTTTCGGAGCATGTTAAGATAATGTGCGGAGTTCCACAGGATTCGGTTCTTGGTCCTGCACTCTTCAGCATATATATCTTACACAAATACTGTGTTAGCTTTCACTGTTATGCTGATGACACCCAACTTTACATGCCCTTAAAGCTGACCAACACGCCAGATTGTAGTCACCTGGAGGTGTGTCTATATGAAATTAAACAAGGGATGTTTGCATCTTAACGCTAAGAAAAAGGAATTGCTGATTATTGGTCCTGCTAGACACCGGCACTTATTTAAGAATACCACCTTAAAATTTGACAACAAAACAAAGTGACTCGGTGAAAAATCTTGGTATTATTTTCAATCCAACTCTCTCGTTTGAGTTGCATATTAGCAGTCTTACTAAAACAGCCTTCTTTCATCTCAATAACATCGCTAAAATGTGTCCCATTTTTTTCACCACCGACGCTGAGATTATTATTCATGCGTTTGTTACGTCTCATCTCGATTACTGTAACATATTGTTTTCAGGTCTCCCTATGTCTAGCATTAAAAGATTACAGTTGGTACAAAATGCGGCTGCTAGACTTTTGACAAGAACAAGAAAGTTTGATGATATTACGCCTACACTGACTCACCTACACTGGCTTCTTGTGCACTTAAAATGTGACTTGAAGGTTTTATTACTTACGTATGAAATACTAAATGCTCTAGCTCCATCCTATCTTTTACGTATGAAATACTAAATGCTCTAGCTCCATCCTATCTTGCTGATTGTATTGTACCATATGTCCCAGACAGAAATCTGGCATATTAGTGATTCCCAGAGCCCAGATTCCAGATTCCAGTTCCAGTACTCTAGAATGCCCTACTGGTAACATAAAGTAATGCTACCTGGGTAGGAGAATTTAGGTCCCATCTTAAAACTCTTATATACTCTAGCCTTTAAATAGACCCCTTTTTAAAACAGTTGACCTGCCGCTTCTCTTTTCTGCTCTGCACCTCTCTCTTTATCAAGTGGCCATGGATCAGTTTCAATGGAGGGGGCGCTAGCTGTTCCAAGTCGGGACCCGGGGTGGACCACTCTTCTATGCAACAGTTGGTGACGTCTCTGCACTGCTGACTTGTCTACAAGCAAGAGGATCCCTATGGCCTCCCTATGGACTGGACTCTCACATTATGAACCGTACCCACTCGACGTCTATTGGGGGTGTCCCCACCTCTGCGGTCCATACTAAGGTTTCTCATTGTTCCCGTTGGTTTGATTTTTTTCTTGCCCGGATGCGGGTTCAGGACCGAGAATGTCGGTGTGGTTTGTGGCACTTGTGATTAAGTTGTATATAGATAAATACATTTTGATTGATTGATTGATTGAAACCTAAATAAGGTAGATTGTAGAATAAAGCAAGGGCTGGGTGCATATATGTGTGTGTGTGTGTGTGTGCGTGTGTGTGTGTGTGTTTGAGTGTGGTTGTGCGTGTATGTGAGCTCATTTGCATACAGCTGAATAGTGATGTGCCCGCACACTGTGCACCCGCATGAAGGCGAGAGCGGGGACACGCGCCTCAACAATGGGGAGGAAGGGTCAGCGGGAGGGATGAAGGGAGGGAGGCTGCTGTTAAACTGTGTCACGCCCTAAACAAGGTATCCACACGCCATCAAAGAGTGGAATTAACAACACAGGATTATACACCTGCACACATTCCTTATTATTATGATGATAATGAATATGAGTCAGGTCGAACTGTACAGTAAATGCAACAAACCCTTATTTATTATTATCAATGTCAACTGCATGGACATATAGATATTGCAAACTCATGAAACACTGCTGACATTTTATATTCATACAGTAGTATTGTTTTTTTTCTTTAAAATGCATTATTGTCCTATGACTAATCAGGTAAAACTGATCTTTATGACTTATCTCTCCTGGAAATATAGAGAGTAGCAAGCTATAAAGATGAAAAAAGGGCAACAAGTAATGGCAGCTAAAAGTATATATATATATATATATATATATATATATATATATATATATATATATATATATATATATATATATATATATATATATATATATATACATACACATACTGTACATATATGTATATATATACATATACATACACATATACATATACATACATATACATACATACATATACATACATACACATATACATATACATATATATATACATATAAATATATATATATATATATATATATATATATATATATATATATATATATATATATATATATATATACATACATACATACATACATACATACATACATACATATATATATACAGATATATATAACTACATAAACATATATGTATGTGTGTGTATATATACATATACAGTGTATATGTAATATGTATATATGTAAACACAAGGTAGCTAGAATTATATATATATATATATATATATATATATATATATATATATATATATACATACACATACTGTACATATATGTATATATATATATATATATATATACATATACATACACATATACATATACATACATATACATACATACATATACATACATACACATATACATATACATATACATATAAATATATATATATATATATATATATATATATATATATACATACATACATACATACATACATACATACATACATACATATATATATACAGATATATATAACTACATAAACATATATGTATGTGTGTGTATATATACATATACAGTGTATATGTAATATGTATATATGTAAACACAAGGTAGCTAGAAATATATATATATATAACTACATAGACATATATGTATGTGTGTGTATATATACACATATATGTAATAATATGTATATATGTAAACACATGGTAGCTAAAATTATATGTATGTATATATATATATATATATATATATATATATATATATATATATATATATATATATATATATATATATATATATATATATATATATATATATATATATGTAGGTACAGTATGTATGTCTATATACGTTTATGCTGTAAATGAGCAAATTTGATAGCCAATTTATTGTGGGATTGAATTTGTCATCACAACACATTTAAAAGGGGATAATCTGTTATGGTTTGCTGAGGCAGATGACGGCAACTGACACCAGAGGGATGTAATGTTCAATGATTTATTATATATATTCACCATATATATATAGTAATCAAACAATATAATATAAACTAAGGAAATGGAGTGTGACAAAATCCAAGAGTGTATGGTGTAAGACTATGTGTGTAGATTAGCTGTTGCGTGTTACCGTAAATGTTGAACGAGAGCGAAGGAACACGGAAGTCCATGGGACAGGCAGGTGATCCGGGCGAGAGAAAAGCGTCAGAGTCCGAGTCCATGCGAGGGGGTCGAGAATCAAAAAAAAGGGCAGTCCCAATGGGACAAAAAGGTGACGAGACGCACAGCTCGCCAACACAGGAACAAGGGCAGACGCTGGAAAGACAAGGAAGAACAATGAAACACGGGGGAACACGGAGAGATCAGGACAGAGAGCGAGCATAAAGCTGGGTATCGGCTTACGGTACAGAAGACTATATTCCGGCCCGGCATGCCAGGTTGTGCAGGCTTATGAAGGCAGCTCCTTCATTACAGGCAGGTGTGCTGATTGCCGGTGAATGATTGCAGCCAGCGGCTGCTGCAGGGCGGAGACACGTGCGGCGAGTCCCTGGATGTGCGCGGCTGTGGGCGTGTCCCGAGGTGCGACCAGCAGAGCGCCAGGATGAAGGTGCATTCCAATGCGCCCTGGCCGTGACATAATCATAAATGTACTTGATTGATTAAATTGAAAACAATAAATGCAATATATTTACCGGTACCTCAAGAAATATTGCATGCATTTTTATGCATTTAATCAGTTTAATATTCTCTAAATCAAATGTTTGTATTATTATAGAAATGTTTAGCTAAATCATTTTTATAATAGTCTACATCCACCAATCTTATGTTTTCGATTATTTATTCAATTTGTGTGTGTTACAAATTGAGCAGAGGAAGTGAACAATACATTTGTAAGAAATGGCTGTGAATTGGAAAAGCGTTCTGATTAAATAGGCGTGTAATGAGAATTTAATTGGAAATATGTGTTGTACCATATTGAAACTGTATGCATGTTCGAAATAAACTAAAACCTTAAAGATAACCACATTTAAAACCATAACTTTGCGCATAAGAAACAAAAAAAAAGAAGATAATAGATGACGCAGTGTGCACATATTTAATGAGCATATTTGCAGTTGGGTTCACGGGGAAGGAGGAGGCTGAATATGTAAGAGACAAAAAAAACGTAGAGTGGGCGTGGTCCTGGGCTGTGGTGATTGGCAGTTGACGTAATGAGTTGTCTGGTGCGAGTCTATAAATAAGGGGGGCCGCCAGCCGTGGCTCCCATTAAAGAGGAGAGCTCCGTGGACACAACGTGAACTCCAACAATATTTTGGGAGGGAACAAAAAAAGTACAACAAGACGCCCCGCGTACACGCTGCAGCGGAGACGTGCACGCCTGTGGAGTACAGTGCCATGCGAAGGGGGGCTGCAGGAGGCGGAGGGGGGCCGAGCTGCTTGGATATGTTGTCACATTTGGATAACTTTTGAGACATCAGGAGCTGCAGGAGTGTGAATTTTGAAGGATTTATTCTCTTTTTATATTTCAATTCATTTTATTTTACCTTTGGAATAAAATTTTGTGGGGGGGAGGTGTCATATTGGCTGCAGAAGGATGGCAGCTTGGGTCACCTTCACCTTTGCATTCAGCATCATAGTACAGGTATGATTGAAAGAAAGGACTGAGCTTCTTTACTATTTTTTTTTTAATAACATTTTCTATATCTATATCTTGTAGGTTTTTGCCTCGGGTGTTTTTGAGCTGCACCTCCATGATTTTAAGAACCACAAGGGTCTGCTGGCCAATGGCAAAGCGTGCAAGCCCACCAGCTGCAGGACTTATTTTAGGATTTGTCTGAAGAACTACCAGGCTGTGGTCTCGCCAGGGGACTGCATTTTTGGGAGTACCAGGACTGCAGTGCTGGGCTCCAACTCCTTCAGTGGCACACCCCCTGGTCCCATCCAGATCCCATTCAACTTTGGATGGCCGGTAAGAGGACTGACTTGAATTACTTATTGTAGGCTTTATTTTGGTTCCTATCATCCTATTGGGTGTTATTCATTGCACTCAGAAGCCTTGCAGTTATAATAAACTAATTATTGACAAAAATGATTGTTTTATTATGAGGTACAAAAAACCCTCTCTTTGTTTCTCTCTTTAGGGCTCATTTTCTTTAATCATTGAAGCCTGGCACTCTGCTCATGGAAATCTACCTGTAGGTAAGTGCAGTGCTTAACTTTGGCCACAAGAGGGAACTCTGGGTGCGCGCTAACACTTTCTAAAGAAGGATTCCATCTTCTAAAAAGTCAAATTTAGCCTTTTTTTAATTGTAATTAGTTTGAAACCAGTAAAAGCAGATATTGAAGAGTTCATGAACACTTTTTGGAATCTTCTCCTTACTTTTCACACATGCGGACATCTATTTAAGCTTTTTGTTGTGAACTCATAGACACCTTCTTCATTCTTGTGCTCAACACAATTGAACTTCCTGCGGTTTATTTTTGGCGTGGGAACGAGTCGTGGGCTTTGGTGAGAATATGCAGAGGCTGCCAAGAAGCCCTGACTGCATCTTCCTGTATTTTACACCTTACTCTGTTCCGCCCTTTTGGAAGACGGGACCAGGGCCTGGGAATGTTTTTGCCGACGGAAAAGAAAGAGGAAATTTAAACCTGAGTTTATCTTTCATCTGGGCTGTATAGGATGTGATAAGGGATGCAGCTTGCCACTGGGCAGATTAGTCAAGTGGAATGAGGTGACGTTTGAAAGTCCCACAATTTATGATACGCTCACATGGGAAGTAAGGAAATCATTGTACCTTTAATCATTGTACAATTATTGAAATCGTTGTACCTGTAAGAGGTACAACGATTTCAATAATTGTACTATGATTGTATCTTTTAAGGGTACAATGATTGTACTGCAGGGAAAGGCAACTACATTGTTTTGGGGGCCACATTACCAGAAAGCTAAGGACCGGGGTCTGGACTTCTCCCTTCAGTATTTTTTTTATTTTTTAATATAAAGGAGAACTAGCGTCTTTTACAGTAGACATTTGATTGTGCTCTATTTACAGGAGCACTCTGCTGTTTTAAGGACCTTTTGCAAAAAATATAGTCAAAGATAATTTGTATGACAGCATTTTGGGAATCTGCTGCAAAAAATGTGAGTCTCACAAGTTTTGAAGTGAACTCGTGGGCTACCAGTTGAATAGCCAAATAATGAAAAAGAAAGAACCTAAAATGGAACCTTGAGGAACACTACTAATATAACTAAAGAAGTTGAACAAATAACTTCTGACTGAAGTAAAGAAGCTACAGCAACACCTTAGCTACATAAATCACATTACGGAAACAAATGTAACCGCTAACAAGGAGAGGACTGAAATGGGTACCTTGAGGAACTCCTCATTTGTGCAAATCACAAGTTTGGCCCCCAGTGTTTTCTTCGGTTTGCTAGCAAGGTTAAATGTCAATGCAAAGATCTGCCAATGTGTTTACAGTGCACCATGTTCCTCTATACAACAAGACTACTCTCGTGTTTTTAGGAATTTGCTACAAAAATGTTTGTCTCCCGAGTTTTAAACTGAACTCGTGGGCCGGTAGGGTGTCATTGCTGGGCTAGACTTTGCCCCCAGATTGCAAGTTGAATAGCTTTGTTGTACTATTTTTGAATTCATTGTACCTTTTAAGGGTACAATAATTTGCACATTTTTTTGTATTGTGGTGGTTCTGTAACAAAGGTAGAAACTGTTGAAGAGTCCAAAAACAACTAACTTACCTTCAAAATGATGTCTCTAACAGAACCACAACTCATTCCAACCCCTTTTCCATTTTCAGACAGCGACAACCAGGACTTGTTAATCAGCATTTTCGCGATCCAAAGACAACTGAGTGTCAGCACCGACTGGTCTCAGGATACACAGATGGCCGAGCAGACGGAGCTGAGGTATTCCTACCGCTTCGTCTGCAACGACAGCTACTACGGGGAGAGCTGCTCTAAGAAATGCACGCCCAGGGACGACCGATTCGGACACTACACCTGCACAAGAGATGGACAACTCACCTGTCTGCCTGGGTGGAAGGGGAAATACTGTGAAGAACGTAAGAGATCAGCGAGTACTTCTGTAATTCTTTCTACTGGTACTTTTGTTACTTTTGTTTTCTTGGTGTTATCGTGGACTTGTGCTAGTGAAAAGTCAGAGTGAGTTTAGAGTTGTCCTTTACTTTGTGACCCAGGGTCAGTATTTTTGAATTATCTCATCTAGGAATTGTTTGTATTTTACCTCAGTCTTATCTTTAATTTCGGATATGATGACTGCGAATCGACTTTTACCTGCGATATTTCTGCAACAAACACATTTTTGCAGTTTTCTACAAACTTTATTTTTTAAACCTTAAACCAGTTTTGGTCTAACAATCCTGCCTTGGTCTTAGTTTTGACTTCATAGTAATGCCTCAAAGTCTTGGTTTCATTTTTTTGTTATTACAGCGTTCCCTCTATTATCGCGGGTGTTGAATTGCCACAAAGTAGGGACGGTTTTTATTTGAATGATATTATATAAATAATATATGCATGCAATGTATTTACAAACCCTCCACACATCCATCACACACTCTTGTAAATACTTCCTATGCTCTTAAAACATTTCATACACTCTAACAGCTCCGTAAATTCAACATGAAAACTTCAATGGGTACTCAACTCTCAATGTTACATAGTGACCCCAAAAACCAGAACCCATGAAAAATGTATTTACTCCTACAAATCTCTTGAAATTTGCTGATTTTAAACTTCAGTGTGTGTATTATCATTACCCAAATTCCAGTTATCTTTGTCATTTTGCATAAAATTCCTGACAAAATATGCTCCAAATGGTCACTCTGCATTGTAAAAGGCAAACTTGCATACGTTATGCTGTCTCCAAAAATGAGCTTGCACTGCAGTGTATGATTTGTTGGAGAAATAGTCTTCGATGCGAGATGTATTTTACTTGCTTTAACAAGACATGTTGGGGAAGAATATTTTTCCAATATTTAATGCACAAATTCCACCTGTATACCCTGAAAAAATATATATATTTAAATCAACAGATTAATTCAAAGATTTTTTGAGTGACCCTTGTTTTAAAATCCACGATGCACTCTGACCGCAGTATGTGAACTGCGAAGTGGCAAGGGAACAACAATACTACATCCAATAAGCAAACAAGGTTGGTCTTTTCTTGTATTTTAGTCACGTCATTTACAAAAAGCAAATGTGCAGGCTATAGGCTACTAGGAGCTCGACATACGTAATCAGTGTCCTTAATTGAACAATATTGCAGTCTAAAACGGCACTTTTGTCAATATAAAAAAATAATACAATAATTATAGTTTCATATTACTTACACATACAAAGTGTCCAAGGCAGAAGCGTTTTAGAAAGTGTCCAGTAACAAACCTGTCCGCATCATTCAATTAACTGCATCATGAGCTTAACCTCATGAATTATTGTGGCCAATCACCTTCAAATTAAAGACAGCATAAGTCCATTGCAGATGATTAATAATAAATAGGTTAATGTTGTTCATATCTACCATTATTCTGTTTGACTAATTTAACTTGATCAAACCTTTTCTATCATTTCACACTACAAAAAAATAAAAGTATGTATTCTTGTTGATATCATATCGGATCAATATCGGCAAACACTCAAGGCTCCAATATAGATATCGTATCGGAAGTAAAGAAGTTAATAAATACAACTTATCATTACCGAAATCTTTTTTTATTCAGGTCACAAAAAGGGGATATGTTTTTCTTTTTACTTTCTGTTGTCCGTAGTTATATTTAGGCCGTCGCACCCAAAAAGGAGGGAACGGGAAAACCTGGAGGCCCAATGCCATTTGTCACCCACCCCCAACACTACTCTTGAGGGTCCCCCCTTTTTCTACAGCATCAAATTAATCAAAGAGTGGTGCCCAGAGAGTAATCACTACCATGTGTTGGATATACGCACGCCACGGGCGACAATAGGTCTGTCATCCATGCTATTTAGTGGTCAAAGAGAAATGAACTTGCCTCTATTTCGAGCAAAATTCCAAACATATGCTGCAATTATGAGAATCATCCTTCATGAGTGACTGGAGCATACATACATACATGAGTAAAAAGTTTGAATGAGAGCAGTTGGAGGTTCCAAGCTTTTGCGTGTGTTGGACATTTGGAAAGGACAGGTGTGCTTTTACCTGATACTACTGCATTATTTACCACAATACTGGATCGCTCGTGCACTGTAACCCAATCCCTGGGAAGAGGCGGGGGTTGGGTGCACGCGCATTGCTAAGAGTTTGCGCGCGTGCCGCACACGCCAAGGTTAATCACGCTGCTATTATCCCGCCACGCGCCGCAGAGTGAGCATGTGCGTGCGTGGTGCTAGCAGCAGCAGCTGCAAATATGGCGGCAGGAGCGACAAAAACAACAATAGTGACAGCTGTCTGCTATTGAGAGCGAGCATCTGTTGCGGGCTAAACTGGCTGCGTTACCGTCAGCCGCTGCTGTAATGTTTGAATTCACCAGCACAAACAACACCCCCGTGCCCCCCTTCATAAAGGAGTGGAAAAGTGAGGCCTCAGTTTGATGCAGGAAACAATCCTGCTGTGTTATTTATAAAGACAACACCCTTAGCCATTCAAAATTTGCTCTTGCGATATTTCGCATGCAATAAGAGATGCATTTTGATGGATTATTTCATTTATTTGCCCTGCAGCGATCTGTCTGGAAGGCTGCAGCGAGAGGAACGGCAACTGCTCCAAGCCTGGCGAGTGTGTGTAAGTAAACAGGTCATATTATTAGGTACCGTGCACCCACACAATCTGATGAGCACAGCATCCAAATGTTATTACTCCTTATTTAGGAACAAAACAATCACCACTTTCAAAAACATTATGATGCAGAATATGTAACTGACTTAAATAAAGTGTGGTCTGGCGGCCATTTGCAGCACACTACTCTTTTTTTTTTATTGGCCCGAGGCATATTTAAAGAATATTTTAACGTTGCTTTTTACTATTACTCAAATCAGAGCTGTAGGCTGTTTTTCTTCTTGAAATGTATATTGCAGCGCTTTACATATTTTGACCTACATTGGACTGGGATTAGCGTGGTTACTAAACAAAGTAGCCCCCCACATTCTTGATTTTGTCCGCACGTGGTTATCGTTTGTCCAATCTTTTTCCACTAAGGGCCGCAGACTTTGGAATCAAATGATGCTGGGCCATTTTGATAGTTTTCACTTTCAAAACCAATACAACATGTACATTGTCAGTTCTGTGTGATTAACATTTCAACATTTTCTCATTACATTACAACTGTTTGCTCTTTTATTCCACCTTTTATGGGGTTTTTTTGTCACAGCATACTTAGAATGTGTCTTCGGCCATATAAAAAATATCTTTGGACACCCCTGTCCTAAAATGTAGGTGTACCTCATGTCTTATATCCTAATTATCTTTACAGTGAATAATACTGTAAAACAAACTGTAAATTTTACGGTAAAAAAAAAGTCACCTGAGTCGCCAGAATTTTATTGTAAAATTGATGGTGGTTTTCCACAGAATTACTGTAAATTGAAAAACGGTAACACTATTTTTTTTACCTGAAAATTTTGGCGACTGATCTGCCTGTTTTTTTACTCTAAAAATTACTATTGTTGCGTTTACAGTGTACAGAAAGGTTATGTAATCTGCTTTTGCGCCCCCATTATAATAAAAAGAACGTCATTGAATACTCTGCCTCCTGTCACTGGACGCCTGACAAATTCTTAGCTGTATCATATTGTTGCCCTCTTTTTGAGACACACAAATCCATCATTACCCAACAGAATGAGGTTAAAACCCTTTCGAATGCCAGGGCAGCATTGTCATCATCCTCATCATTAAGCCGCTCCCACGTCTCCACACACTCAGCATAGTAAAGTTCTGCAGACCATAATAGCATTTGATGTTCTAATGAGAAATGTAAATTGGGAATTGAGGCATACCAGTGTCACCTGTTCAAAAAAAACCCTGGGAACCAGCATCCTCTGCAGTGAATGTTTAGTTTTTGGTGTATTTACTTTGTCAGAGATACATATTTTGGAAAGAAATAGCCAAGTTACACAAAACTCAAACGTCAACTGCAAAAAACACTAAACTTGTAGCTGTTAGTATTGAATACATGTGTTATGAGTGATTTACTGAATATATGGGTGCAGTTATGTTAGCCTATGTGCTGTTAACACAAGTATACTGTAATAAAACTATCAATGTGCCGATTGATCAGCCACCGATCAGTATTGGACAATTATTTTGAAAAAGTATGTGATTGCAATTGCCGATTAATGCTTAATCACAAACACTGATCCCCACTTGTATCAATATATATATATATATATGTATAGACACACACAGTATGTGTATACAGCATGTGATTAATACAAAAAATGATCGCGTTAAAATAAATAAATCAAAATTAATCACACCCTTTGTAATGATCGCACATGATCCCGGAAGTCGTCGCCTATTGTCACAACGTTCTAAGATGAGTGAGGAGAGGCGGCCAATTTCACTTCAACACAATCCGATAGAACTTGTTTTTCTTTTCTTCGGCTACAGCTTTCAAATTGCATACAAGAGGTCTTGTAAGGTTTGAAAGCGTGATAAGCGCTTTCATACGGCAAATGTGAGTTTTTGGGGGCACAAACTTTGGCGACTGTGGGGGTGTAGTCCTTAACTGTGACATTGTGTCATGTTAATGAGGAAGCTGAGCTTGTTCAGACACGACTCCCTCAGCCGCCTGCAGTTTAACACACGAAAATACTAACTTGGCTTACATTAGCAGGTCTGGTGACGCACCTCACGTGACCCACGGTGGCCTAGAACGGATAACCAAGACAATTCTCACAACAGACCACAACTCTTTAATCACTAATCTTCCCACAGGATATGAATTAGAGTTCCTTCAGCTGCCAGACCCTTTATACATAACTTGCTATATACTGTACCCATTTTAAACAACTGACAGGGTGTAAAATACAATCTATTCAAGATGTGTAATTGACTCAGCTTATTTTTATTGCATCTAAAGCAGGGTGTCAAAATCATTTTAGATGGGGGGCCACATGGAGAAAAATCCCAAGTGGGCCGGACTGGTAAAATCATGGCACGATAACTTAAAAATAAAGACAACTTCAGATTGGTTTCTTTGTTTAAAAATAGAACAAGCACATTCTGAAATTGTACAAATCATAATGTTGTTTGGGTTTTTTTACACTTACTTGTTGCAGTAAATAGTATTCTCTCTTTATTTGTCGTTATTTATATTTTCTGAATAAATTATGTGATAATGTTAATCAGTCAACTCATTGGGGTTAATTTTCAATCTGTCAAAATAAAAAAATTAAATCAAAATCAAATTACAGTAATTTATTTATGTAGTTTGATCATTTTCCTCGACTGATGTACTAACATCATGTGGTTTATTTTGTACAAATGTAGCATCATCTACAAAGATACAAGGAATTGCTATTGCAACATCCAGTGGACACATTTAGAACAGCTGTTTCATTCAAAAATTTCAGGTTAATTTTTATACTTAGGAAACTCATCTCGCAGGCTGGATAAAACCTTTTCTCGCGCCTGATCCGTCCCTCAGGCCGTACGTTTGACACCCCTGATCTAAAGGATGCACATATGATTCTGTGATGTGTCTTTTTCTTTTTTAAAAGAAGAGTAAATGTAGATCTAAGTTCCGTACTGCACATTTAGGAGTGTGTTTACTATCTGTACCTTGTTTGCAATATTATTGCAAATGCTTTCAAAATGTGCTCTTGATTACATTTTGACAACAAAATTGCATTTGTGTTCATATAACCAAATTTGAAATATGCAAGAGAGTAATAACTCAAGAGTGGGATTAATCTGATTCAAAAAATAATCACTTGACAATATGTATATACTGAGATATATATATGTCCCTTATTTTTTTTCTATCCCCTTCGGCTGCGCCAAAAACTAAATATATCCAAACATTTAATAAAGTCAAAAACAAATAAGGCAACAAGGGAAGTATACCATACTTAAATGTAAATTAAATCTGTACAGCATATTTGGGCATCTACATAAACAATATTATTTGCCTGAGCGGCTGAACGGGACAGATTATTTTTTTCAATTTATTTTTAACTTGGGACGTCACGCGGGCCTGATTACGTGATGCTGGCGGGCCGTAGTTTTGGAACCCCAGATGTATAACTTGTTGTGTAGCTAAATTAAGCAGTCACCGCTGAGTGTGATCTAGTACAGCTTGTATTAGATTGTGCAGCTGTACCGAGTGCTTTGGCGAGTGAGAGTCAGCTGGTTGGTGGACTTTTCAACACACAACTGTGAAAAACAAATCATAAAGTCAAATAGATAACAGAAGCACATTAAAGACTGGAGTATGACAGAGTGCATTTTGTTGCACCCTACAGGTGCAGAGACGGCTGGCAGGGCACCTTCTGTGACGAGTGTAAGAAGTACCCAGCCTGCAAGCACGGCACCTGCCAGCTGCCATGGCAGTGCAACTGTCAGGAGGGCTGGGGTGGCTTATTGTGTGACCAAGGTAAGGACAGTGCAGTTTTAAAGACCCCCCTTATGTTGCCAGCCCCGTCTTATTAGTTGGATTACCGGAAGTGCATTAGTTCAATTTCCGCCTGGAGCGTCCTCTCACTTAATTACACGTATTCAGGATGGATAACTTTCTTTCTAACTGCAAACAAACACTCAAACCTCTCCTTCTTATTGTTTTGCAAGACTTAAATTTCTGCACGCATCACCATCCCTGTGTCAACGGTGCAACCTGTATGAACACAGGCCAGGGCAGCTACACGTGCACATGCCTGCCAGGGTTCACGGGGGTCAACTGTGAGCTGGAGATGCAGGAGTGTGACAGCAACCCCTGCAGGAATGGAGCGATATGCACAGTAAGTCCTTTTCATTCATGTTTGCACACAAAAGGCTCTCTTTTCGTCAAAGTGTAAAATAAAAACCATTGCAAGGCTGTCGACTGTATACCACAACAGGCGGTGGTGCCTGAACACTTAACCATATTTTAAGTTATATCAAGACAGAAAAAAGTCATTTCTAGAACTGAAGTTGTCCATTCTTCTATTTTCTATACTACTTGTCCACATTATGGTCGTGAGTGAGCTGGTGCCTATCCCAGCTGACTTTGTGCGAGTGACAGGGCACACCCTGGAATAGATAGATAGATAGATAGATAGATAGATAGATAGATAGATAGATAGATAGATAGATAGATAGATAGATAGATAGATAGATAGATAGATAGATAGATAGATAGATAGATAGATAGATAGATATATATATGGATGGATGGATGGATGGATGGATAGATAGATAGATAGTACTTTATTGATTCCTTTAGGAGAGTTCCCTCAGGAAAAATTAAAATAGGGTGTACCAGTCAATCAGATGGCACATGTAGACAAATGACCATTCACACCGCTGACTAAGAAACATGTTTTGCTAATGTGGGTGGAGATAGAGTATAGAAAAACAAGAATGGGGAGAAAAGGCAAACTCTACACAGAGTTGTTCCAATTGATAAACAATTGCATAATACGACACCTTGCTTTGAAGTATTGAAGAATGAGTTATGGGTTGTACTTGTACAGCGTTTTTTTACCTTCAAGGTACTCAAAGCGCTTTGACACTATTTCCACCATCACCCATTCACACATACTCACACACTGATGGTGGGAGCTGCCATGCGAGGCCCTAACCACAACCCAAGGGTGAAGTGTCTTGCCCAACAGAGCATCTAGGGGCCTTATTTACGAACATCCAAATACCACGCACTAAACAGCGTGTGCAAAAAATAAAATAGTGTGTACTGTGGGTAAGTGTGTTTCATGTGATACACTAACATGGCATGTGCAATTGAAAAGTGGTGCAGACTGCCTTATTTAAATGAGAATTTTGCGTGCATGCAGGGCTTTCACCAAGCAGACAGTCATTGTCTGTACATTCATGTTATCATGCTCCTGTGTGCGATGTGTTGAACCGGCAGCACACATCTATAATTTGTAACACTTTTTTTTAATCGCAATCTAGACAACAGAAACATATGCACCTGACACTTAATTCTGTGCGCAGCTTTGGATCGCATCACCAGCGCATTTGTGCGAATGACTCAAACGTAAGAAAATGCACAATAATATATGTTTTATCATGTTGGAGAGGTATATTATAGTAATATATTTCCTAAAGTCAGCACACATCAAAACCCAAACTTAAATGAACTCATTTTAATCAGCCCCATAAGTCAACCAGCAGTTATAAAATAATAAAAGGAAATTGCTGAATAGACGATATACTGTATCTAATTTTTTTTATTCCTGACTGTCCAAAATGTTGACACATACTCGTGGAACAGAGGATTCTCATCTGTCCATCATCTCTTTGCAGTGCAAGCACTGATCCTGCAGCCCTGTGTGGAACTGTCAGTTTGCACGTCCTTCTGACACGTGATACATAAAAGGCTAAATAGCGCTCGCAAAACGATGATGAATGTTGATAAATCGCATTGTGCGTGCTAAATAAATAAATGTGCATCGTCTCCTCCCAGTATTGTGAGGGTTTTGATGATCAGCATATATTTTGCATATTTATGAAGACAGAGACACAAAATGGATGCTTTCCCTTATTCTGCTCACTTAACAGACTCAATCCACTTTGCACACATTTAGTAGATCAGCTTTGTCTGTGCTATCAAGTTTGCACGTGTTTTAGTACTTGCAAACCTTTAGTAAATCGGGCCCCAAGTTCACAAAAAATGTGGTTAAGTAATTTCAAGGTTTTTCTGGTCTTGCTTTCGCACAAGTTTACTAACGCCAGAAAGTTACTTTTCAGTGACCTAAAACACAATTTGTACATGGATGGAAAACCTACATTAGGCAAACTAGAACATAAAACTAGACAAAACACTAGCAGACCTTCACCAAGTTGGGACAATGACAGAATTCTAGACCATGATCAAGAAGTAATCCAGTCCACCGAGTTTCCGACCGTAAGATCAAACAAAACCTGTGACCTGTGCTGCTACCAAAACAAACAAATAGATTATGTTCTGCACTGGAAGAACAAGTTTACATAATTTGTTTCTATGGATGTGTCCCAAGTCTAAAGTTTCACCTGTATCCCCCCAGAATCTGGAGAGTGGCTACATGTGCGCGTGTCAAGAGGGCTTCGAGGGTTCGCACTGCGAGCACAGCCTACTGACGTGTGCTGATTCGCCCTGCTTCCACGGGGGCAAATGCTGGGAAAAAGACAACGGGCGGAGCTACATGTGCGAGTGTCCCCGCGGCTACACCGGACTCAATTGCGAGAAGAGAGTGGACAAGTGCACGTCGCTTCCCTGCGCTAATGGTACGACCTTCCTCCTTCTGATACCCCACTCCCTCCTCAGATTCCTGCGACTGGAAGCTGTGCGGAACAACAGGAATTTCTGGGAACTGGGTGTCCATTGTCCTCCGTATAAACAGTCAACGGCTCGGAGCTGAAGCTTGTAAATGTCACAGCAGCTCACAGCGGTTGTTGATGAAAGCTGAGGACAAATATCTTGTTTGACTCGGGTGGAATTGTTTTTTGTGCAATCACAGCTTTGTAGCCATGGTGCTGATTTGATGCAGATGTGTGAACTGAAGCCGTAAAATTTGGAAAACTGTAAACTACATGGATGCTCTATAATTAGATATAATCAAATGAGTTCCCTTGAATTATCTATACCAATGGTAACAATTTATATATTTCTAATTGTAGAATTTGGTGTGAAAGAACTAGAGAGCCGTAACCTAATGAGTATCAAATTCATACAAGCTACAACGGCAATGTTGAGCTGGGCACAGTCGGACATCTTGTAGCAAGTCTTGCCAAAAAGGGACACCACCAATGGGGTGTAACTGGGGTGGTACCCACAAAAGCTCCTGCTTGGGAACGTACCTTTTATCTTTTTGGTCTTAGAAATGAGACAAACTTAGTAGTCTAATAATTAGTTCTGGGGCACATTAAACCATACCTTAAGAGACTCCTATGTACCCCCGTTTCCAACATGTGTCTTCACAATTGTTAACCTGACTCTTCCTTTCCCCTGTAGGTGGTCAGTGCCTGATCCATGGTGGCATGCGTATGTGCAGCTGCCGTGCAGGATTTACTGGCCAGCACTGTGAGATCAACATCAACGAATGTGCGGGCAACCCATGCATCAACGGCGGCACCTGCCTAGACCGAATCAACGACTACACTTGCGCCTGTGTTGAAGGCTACAACGGACGCAACTGCGACAAAGTCCTTAATGAATGCCCTCTTCATCCTTGCCTTAACGGTGGTGTTTGTACTGGCGTTGGTGGGTCCGGCAAGACCCCAGGGACCTGCGTCTGCCCCCATGGTTTCACCGGTCCAAGCTGCGAATTCTTCGCCGCTGTGACTTCACAAGTAGGAGATATTCAAGACGGCTTCCAGTGGGCGGCGGTTTCTCTAGCCGTGGGGCTGGTGGCGCTGCTGGTCCTGCTTTGCATGGTGGGCTTGGCCTTGAGGCACATCCACAGGCAGGCCCAAAGGCAGCGCGACGACACAGAGACCATGAACAACGTGTCCATCACTCAGAGGGATAACCTGATTACGGCGTCACAGCTGAAAAACACCAACCAGAAAATGAGCCTGGAGGTGGACTGTGACTCTGAAAAATCTAACTTTATCCATAAAAACTATCACTTAGACCCCTATAGCTCAAAAATTAAGGAGTTTAAGGACGAGCGGTCACAAGAGGACATAAGTCGTATTTATGACAAGTGTTTAGAAGAGAAAAGACCCTTGAGTAGAGTGTGCAGGTAAGGAAATATCTACTGGATTATGCAACTCCTACTGTTGTTTGTATACGGTTGACACATAAATGGATGTATTTCCTGTTTGTGTTAAAGCCGTATGATTTGTGTCTGCAGTGAAAAGCCAGAGTGTAGAATATCAACGATATGCTCCTCCAGAGACTCCATGTACCAGTCGGTATTTGTCATAGCCGAGGAGAGGAGGGAGTGCGTCATAGCCACCGAGGTAAGCCATGGCACTGTCTGGAAAATTAGCAGGAAAAGAGGTGAAAGAGACTGTTTGAAATAGGTCTGAATTAAGCAGAGCTTGAGTCTGTTGGGAGAAGAGTGGTAACATCTGTTCTATTGCTCATCTCTTCTATTGTTTTCCCTTTATGATAAAACTGCTATGTGAGCATTCATTGTAATCCTTTGAGTGTGTCAATTGCAAATAAATATATAGCACAACAGGTAGAGAAGGGTATCGTTTACATGTTAAGCACCAGATAAGTACTTTTGAAACAGTGGCCGAAATAATACTTAAGAAATGGAAAAAATACAAATCTTTGTTAAAAAAAGGCCTTTTTATTGTGACAAAATGTGATGATGTTTATGTTGAACTGACTAGTAATTTAAATATCAATTAAAATCCAAAAGAATTTGTCAGAATTATTGCAGCAAAAGACAACACAGAAAATGTGCAATAAACGACTTGCTTGTGTGGCAATGTTGATGCTCACATTTCCGGGGTTTGTGAATGTACTTTGCTCACTGTGACCAGGATCTGTGCATGTATCTTAGGGCTGCTGTGGGCATGTTATGGTTGACAATAAAGTAAAAAAAATGTTTATAAAAATAAATGTGCCTTAACACTTACACAATATCACCGTCAATCACTCATTGTAGGTGGCTGAGTTGGCATTTTTTTAGCATTGAAATGAGGCATTGATATCTACTTCCTTTTTCGGACTGGGAACTACCGTTTACGTCGGCATTGGTGCCATTATGGAACTGATTTTTGCGACCATCCCTTCTAGCTTAACATTAAAGCCTGTGTCTCTTGCTGAAGTTGGTTGGGGTCAAGACAGAATACGTCTGCTACATTTTATAGAAGACATCTTGTGGTAGGGTTCTAATAAAACTGCCATGTTAGCATAATCCCTGTTTAGAAAGTATGCAATTGCCCAGATGATCGCCTCTATCCTATGAAAAGATACTAATAATAGGCGGGACAAAGAACTATGACAAAGAAAAACAAGTTCTCTCTGTGACATAGTGTCAACAAGTCACAACACAACACTCCTTGTTTGCGCCTGCGTTACTTGCTCTACACTACGCATGCAACATTTTATTCTTAGCTCCTCACCTTTTGTTTATTTGTTTGTGAACAAGATTGTACCAAAACCGAATTTCTGGCAACTCTAGAGTGGTGGTTTCTAGAAGAGGAAGACTAGATTTTGATTGAGGCTGATTTTTGGTTCTCTTCAGTGTTGTTTTATTGGCACATGCTGCTTTGATTCTCATTGAATAATGTTTGAATGTTCAAACCATGTAGGCATAAACAGGTGGACCTTTGACTCGTAGATTTAAGTTCTAATCGCAGTTGACATGTTTTCTGTGACGGTGTGGTGGGCTGTCCAGTAACCGGAGGGTTCCTCCATCCCAGTAACGGATTGTCTCCTTAAAACACTTTACTCCCATATTCCCTAGGGTTGCCTACAGATTGATGCTTCACTGACCCAGATACTAAACTATGACCCGGATTTAGTCCTAGGGCCCCGCACGATTGCTGCCGACTGCTCTTGAAGAGGATAGGTTCAATGTAAAGACATTTACATTGTACAGAGATTTTGCAGGCTTTTTTTTGTTGTTATTTGTTGCGGCCTATAATGCCTAAATTAAGGGCAGCTTTTTCAGAAAAACAATGCGCTGTTTTAAGGCTTGTTTTATTAACTTGTAATTTTATGAATTTGTTATCAATGTTTTAAGTGTTCCTCGTAACGTAAACCTAAAAGAAATCACAGGATTTCAACAAAAATAAAGCAAATTCTGTATTGATGTTTTACTCGTTTATTACCACAGACTTCAAAGTAAACACAAGATGGCAGTAAAATAACATACCCTGAGCGCATTGTCAAAATACTGTGGTATTTTAATTATTTATTATAACAATAATGTTTTATATCATTATTGTAATAATTATTTATAATTACAGAAAGAAACCCCAACAAAGGCTTCCTTATTGTTTTCTGTCTGCTCTGTCATCCACATGTTGCAGACATTTTCTGTTTGTTTTACACTTGAAAATTGTTTGTCCATCTTAAACATTCATTTATGCTCACATTTTAACGCTGCTCAGAATTCTATTGGCAAAAATTACGGTGATTGGTCAAAATGTGCGGGAAGTTGCAGACTTTTGACAAAGTTGTGAGGCCGCCCTTAATTTGCTGGGATGAATTGGTGCAATCACAATATTGCAAAATCCCGGAGGGACTGACTGTACAGTATATGTGACCAACATCAGATCGTCAGTCTGCATCATTCAGACACTCGAAGCAATCATCACAAAATTCAAACCACAGTCACGGTGTGATGACAGACAGAAATGAAGACACCAAAAACACTTGCTTTGACAGGTTGTGTTGAATTGTGACTGACACGGTCCTCTTATTTTCCCAACTGCAGGTTTAAAACTGTGAGCGGCGTAGGAAAGAAGACACACAATCGAGGCAGAATTCGACATTCTGGATTGTTTACAAATGCAGAGGAGAAAAGACCTGAGGGTTTTTAATGTCCACTGCTGCACTCTGGAACACTTAAGCCTGCAACAAGGTGTGAGCAGTGGAAGAACATGAACTTATCTCCTGGACTTGTCCATAGGAGGTGAATGTGGATTTTCCCGCCGCTCGTTTCCTGGCCTTGTGTGATAATCACTCTTACCAGCCAACCAATCAGTGAAAGTTGCCTGAGATTTTTTTGATGCCGTTATGAAAAATCCAACCCAACTTCTTCCCCAAATAAAACATCCAAGCGCTCCAGCCACCTTCTATGCAAAAAGACCTAGGATGGAGAGCCACAATTCTACGTCACAAACACTGAGAGTAATGAATGTCTGAAGCGTCGTCTGCAAGAATGAAGATGACATGCAGCCCAAGTTCACTAGAAGCCTTAAGAGTGGGAAGTGTGGTTCATTTGTGCCCTTTTGTCTCCTCTTGGATTGTTTGCACTACAAAAAAAAGGGTTCAAGGAGTCAATTTGGAGAAAGTATGCATAGAAGGTTTTCTATGCAACACAAACATTGCCTGCCTAAGACAAATTTCACAACCACAGAACTACTCTTGTTTTTTTAAAGTGATTATTTCCAGAGTTTAATTTAAATATGAAACTTTGCTATTTGTATGTTTTATAATATTATTTTGTATATATTGCATATTTATAAGGACCAAACTTCTGAGGAATAAACTTTTTGTGAAAAAGTTTTGATCGGTAAAATATGTTGGGTTTTTTTCCAAAAAAAAAGAAAAGGACCAGAAATGATGATCACATGTTTTGTATTTACTGCTTTTCTCTGGAGGATCTCTTTTAATGTCAGCCCAGATTGGACAAATGCGACCTGGCTTGTGAAAATGAATCCCAGCTGAATGTTTTCAGACATCATCACCACTTTAAGTCATTCCTCGAAACGCCTTTGGCTCTTATCCCACCGTGTATTATCCCCCCCCCCCCTCGGCCTCTCAAATTGGCTTGAAATTCAAATCCGTTTCCACGGATACCGCACCCCCTCGAGCTGGAAATGATGAAACAAGCTCAGGCACTGGGGGGCCAGAGAAAGAAAGGGTGGTAGTCCCACCAGCACTTCTCATAATGCTCTCACGCACGCGTCACCATAAAAACAGATGCCGCAAGGGGGGCCCATTAAAAAAAACAGCAGCATATGCCAGCCATAAAATAACACGCGTGCACACTCCCCAACTGCCGGCCTCCCCCTCCAAGGTTAAGAGCGATATTTCACTACCCGTTTCAGTACCACCCACTCGGGGGTAAACAAAGCCAGGAGAGGGGCCTGGCACTGGGGGTGTCACCTCACCAGAGGGGAAGGGCAAAGGGGCTGGGCTTTTTAGACCAGATGGGAGGCAGTGCCATAAATCCTTCAAAAATAATAACAACATCCCCATTTTGTTGGGGGGGGGGTCATCCCTCATCCCTCATCCCTCAGAGTCGTGTTAAGTCTTCATCCTGGACATCCGCTTCCTCAAAAGTCCTCTCCTGCCTCCAATTAACAGACATCACGCGACAAATAACACCCGCTAATCAGCAGCATCCCGACTGTTTGGAATGGACTTTTTCCCCTCACGCGCATCCTGTTGGCCCGTGTCCTTGTTTTTAATGGGGACAGAGGGGAAAGGAGCAGGAAAACTAATCAAATCAATTGGAATTAACTGTAAAACTACACAACAGAAACGTTATTATCCAACAGAACATTACACAGTATTCCCTCACCAATTCGAGGTTCACGAGTGCATAGCAGATTTCTTTTGTATCATTTTAAGTATATTTGAGTACATTGCAATTTGAGTATCTAATCAACTCTTCATGCTAAGATTATGCAGGTTTTAGAGTGTATTAAGTGTTTTAGGAGCATTAGAAGTGTTTATAACTGTGTGTGTGAAAGCTGTGTTAAAGGCCTACTGAAATGAAATTGTTTTATTCAAACGGGGATAGCAGATCCATTCTATGTGTCATACTTGATCATTTCTCGATATTGCCATATTTTTGCTGAAAGGATTTACTAGAGAACATTGACGATAAAGTTCGCAACTTTTGGTCGCTGATAAAAAAAGCCTTGCCTGTACCGGAAGTAGCGTGACGTCGCAGGTTGAAAGGCTCCTCACATTTCCCCATTGTTTACACCAGCAGCGAGAGCGATTCGGACCGAGAAAGCGACGATTACCCCATTAATTTGAGCGAGAATGAAAGACTCGTGAGTGAGGAACGTGAGAGTGAAGGACTAGAGTGCAGTGCAGGACGTATCTTTTTTCGCTCTGACCGTAACTTAGGTACAAGGGCTCATTGGATTCCACACTTTCTCCTTTTTCTATTGTGGATCACGGATTTGTATTTTAAACCACCTCGGATACTATATCCTCTTGAAAATGAGAGTCGAGAACGCGAAATGGACATTCACAGTGACTTTTATCTCCACGACAATACATCGGCGAAGCACTTTAGCTACGGAGCTAACGTGATAGAATCGGGCTTAACTGCAGATAGAAACAAAATAAATAAACCCCTGACTGGAAGGAAAGACAGAAAATCAACAATACTATTAAACCATGGACCTGTAACTACACGGTTAATGCTTTCCAGCCTGGCGAAGCTTAACAATGCTGTTGCTAACGACGCCATTGAAGCTAACTTAGCTACGGGACCTCACAGAGCTATGCTAAAAACATTAACTATCCACCTACGCCAGCCAGCCCTCTTCTGCTCATCAACACCCGTGCTCACCTGCGTTCCAGCGATTGACGGAGCGACGAAGGACTTCACCCGATCATCGATGCGGTCGGCGGCTAGCGTCGGATAGCGCGTCTGCTATCCAAGTCAAAGTCCTCCTGGTTGTGTTGCTGCAGCCAGCCACTAATACACCGATCCCACCTACAGCTTTCTTCTTTGTAGTCTTCATTGTTCATTAAACAAATTGCAAAAGATTCACCAACACAGATGTCCAGAATACTGTGGAATTTTGCGATGAAAACAGAGCTTCTTCTTCTTCTTCTTCTTCTTCTTTCGTGTATCGTCTTCATATGTCCATATTCGTGTCGTGTAGCCACTCCCTCGTCTCAGGTCCCACTTGGAAGAGGCCCTCCTCTGAAGGTGGTCTATGCCGGGGACAGGTGGTGATGATGTGGTCGGCAGTCTGCTCAGGTTTCCCGCACTCACACGCTGCACTGTCTGACAGAAAACAGAGCTTTTTGCACTGGATACAATGGTGTCCGAATACTTCCGTTTCAACCATTGACGTCACGCGCATACGTCATCATACATAGACGTTTTCAACCGGAAGTTTCGCGGGAAATTTAAAATGTCACTTTATAAGTTAACCCGGCCGTATTGGCATGTGTTGCAATGTTAAGATTTCATCATTGATATATAAACTATCAGACTGCGTGGTCGGTAGTAGTGGGTTTCAGTAGGCCTTTAAGGTGCTTATAAAGACTTTAAATGCTTATAATATTCATAAAAACCATAAAATAAACCGTGTCTCTACTTTGCAGAAATTCTTTTACGACGGTGTGGCGTGATGATCGGGAAAACACTGTAGCGTCAACTATTGACTGCATGTATCACATCATGCTCCTGAACGACCACTTGTTGCTTAGCAGACTTAGGGATCAATCCGATTTCTCCTTCTTCTCCCTTCTCCCTTCTTCTTAACCCTCCTCATTGGCCTCAAGAATCTAAGGCCATGGCAAAGTGTTAAAAATACTCCCCAAGGAATTCGGACGTCGCTCGAGGTTTTGCAACGTCATCAACCCTCACTGTTTGCCGGTAGTTACATAAAGCAGATGTGGCAAATGTTTGTTTACTTTCAAGATGCCGCCACACGGTATGTTCGGCTTTGCTTTGACTAATTTTTTTCTTGCACCAGTCTACTATAACAAGAAAACCTACCTTTTTGTTGTTGTTTCTGAAGCGGATCCTTGACATGTGTCCCCTAAGAAAAAAATGTATCCGATAGTTAGTTATGCCGTTACACGTTGGTCTCAAATGTTTTTCCAGACACACACCGATGGCAAAGGGTAAATGCATCATACAGGCTTTTCAAAAACATGCATTATGTTTTCTTACTAATGAGGCAGGAAACGAGGAACGCCGTGGTGTTCAGAAGCAAAAACCTACGGTAAATTCAATCGTGTTGCTGGCTTGTTGTAACGGTCAGTGAAAACATACGATAAACAATTCAAAACGTGGCTTATGTGGCTGTGCTGTCTATTCTTTCTACATTGATCAAACAAATAATATAGTTACAGCTGTTTTAGCTAAATATACTGGAACTTGATCGTTTTAACAGGTGATAAAAAAATACAACAAACAATGAAAAAATAGCCAATATTTACATAGAAAAGCTATGGAACCTGAAAAGACTGTACACGTTTTTGGATACCCGTCAATCTTTAATTTGTTCAAAATAATGTTTTCACCCAATCGGAAAGAATGTGAACAGAAATAATATGTGGGGCAGGGTCAAACGTGACCATCATAAAACCTCAACTGTATAAGCAACATTTCAACTGCCTGACAGAGACATTGATCACAAGGTACAACGCATGATAGCCGTTAGTTAGCTAGCGGCTAATACTAGCGTCTAATGTTAGCAGCTAATGTTAGCGGCTGATTTAACCGTCGAGATTTGCACACTTTTGGAGACTGTATTAGAACATGTAGATATGCTAATGCTCCGCCCTGCGACCTCTGGGTCGCCACGCACTTTACAGTCAGGCACGTCCATTGTGTTATAATCACAGCATCCTGTTTGTGACCCAGTGACATCACTTCCTGTTTCCTGCCTGATTAAAACACATACACATGCAAAAAAAAAATGCACGACACGCTGTCCAACTGATATTCTAACGCATGGTGTTTTGTTTTGTTTGGTTGTTTTTTTCCCAGGAAGCGACGTCAAAACAAGCCAGCGTGCAAACAAGCGACTAATCAGTTCCAGCGAGTTACGAAAACAGAAAGGCTGTGCAGTTTCCTACCTCACTTGTCCTTTAAATACCATAAATACATGCTGCACTTGCAGGCTTTCCACTATCACTGAGCGTCAGTAACACACACCACAAAATTAGACCCACCTGCACAATAAAACAGTTTGAGTGTTTTAGTGTTGATGGTTTAGTTATTTTTTCTGCAGCAGACATAAACAGTCCAATGTGTTACAATTACATTAAATATCAATTTGCATTTCCATGCAGTTTTAAGAAGGCCCACTTCCTGCTATCGCTCAAGTTCAGTTACAGATTAAAATTAATATTTTAAAATGTTGCAATTTTTCCCCTTTTAGAAAATGCCAAAACATCAAATCGTAAGGTTCTTGCATTTTGGCGTGAGCAGTTTCGAATGCCTCTGTTTGCGGGGTTTTGCAGTCTGGCTATTTGGTGACGTCACAGCGAGGTGGACAGAATTATTTGGACTTTGAGGAGCTCCTCCCCCCATTTCAGGCTACAAAAAAACACAACAAAGGTTGGAGAAAGTATTATTTTCATCTTATCTTGGCATGTGCATAATAACAGCTTTTTGTATCCAGGTCTGAATCAATTGTAGAATGCGTAGCAATACCTATGTTTATGAACTTTATTTTCAACTGTGTCTGGGAAAAAGTAACGGTGACAACTTGAAGATATATATTTAAACGGTGTACATTTTCAAAAGATAAATTATGGTTATTTTGGAGAAGGTAGGTCAAGGTTTTCTTTGCAACCTGGGAATGCCTCCACAAACAAACATCTTGCAGGTATACTGAAAAAGAGGGTTATAAAAGTGACTTTGGAGCAAAAGTTACACCAAAAGCATATCTGATACGTATTTTCTTAACCATTGGGCAGGGCCCAAGCAAGCGCTCCCTAGAGCAGTGTTTTTCAACCACTGTGCCGCGGCACACTAGTGTGCTGTGAGATACAGTCTGGTGTGCCGTGGGAGATCATGTAGTTTCACCTATTTGGGTTAAAAATATTTTTTGCAAACCAGTAATTACAATCCGCAAATGTGCCATTGTTGAGTGTCGGTGCTGTCCAGAGCTCGGCAGAGTAACCGTGTAATACTCTTCCATATCAGTAGGTGGCAGCATGTAGCTAATTGCTTTGTAGATGTTTGTCGTGATCACAATATGCAGACGACAGCGGGAGGCAGTATGCAGGTAAAAAGGTATCTAATGCTTAAACCAAAAATAAACAAAAGGCGTGTGCCGCTAAGAAAAGGCATTGAAGCATAAGGAATGATTATGCAAAATGAAACTAAAACTGAACTGGCTGTAAAGTAAACAAAAACAGAATGCTGGACGACAGCAAAGACTTACAGCGTGTGGAGCAGATGGCATCCACAAAGTACATCCGTACATTCCCACTCCTTTTCAGGTAAAACTGGACAATCATGCATTACATACTATACATTACCTTTTGCACTATATTAATTTACATTATTATGTGTTGTCAATTTTGTACTTTTTTTATGTCATTGCCTGAAATAAATAAATAAATGAAAAAAAATGAAAAAATGAATGACATGACAATCAACAATGTCCCCACAAAGAAGGATAGCGTCCGCACAACTTAAATAGTCTTGATTGCCAAGACAAAGCAGGTGCGGGGAATAGCGTTCAAGGAAGACATGAAACTGCAACAGGAAAATACCAAATAAATAGGAAAAGCCACCGAGGATAAGAGCTAAAGAACTAAAACACTACACGCAGGAAAACACCAAAAACTTCAAAATAAGATACAGCGTGATGTGACAGGTCGTGACAGTACACCTACTTTGAGACAAGAGCTATAGTGATGCATGGTTGGTTATGGTTTGTGTTCATATCCAACAATTGCGAGAACAACTTTTTATTGTCAATATCAACTGCTGAGTTTAATTTTTTTCATGTTTTCTGCTGGTGGTGTGCCTCGAGATTTTTTCAATGACAAAAATGTACCTTGGCTCAGAAAAGGTTGAAAAACACTGCCCTAGAGGGCCGCCAAAAATATCTGTTTTTCAGCTGTGGTCCGCCATGTGGATCATTAAAGTTTGTCTACGTCTAAGTCTAAGTATGGGCCGCAGTGGTACTCAGTTGTAATACACTTTTCCACCACATGTGGCCGTAATGACAATATTAAACCAGAGTTGTGCATAAAGAGAGTATGGACAACCAAATGAGAGGCGCCATCGTACCAATGGCGAATGGGGCTGGGCAGCTCTCTAACACGCTCTCACGTTAGAAAATACACAACGACCAAAACAAACATTTTACCCTAATTTTGTCAAAATGCTCATTATCTTTTGACCAACAATTACGTAGAAATTACTTTTGTGTGAAGATGTCAACCATGGGGTCTGTCTCCAATGTATTGTTCGTAATAACTGCGCTATATATGCCTGTTATATATGCCTGTGCTTTTACTTTTGCTTTTGCTTTTTTGAATATTTTTCAAAGGTTTTGCTATGGCAAGTCATGGCTTCCTGATTTCATTATCATCATATTAACTTGAATACTGAACTAATTCTGCTTCATACTGCAATATTTATTAATTACATTTGTGACACATGCAGAAAATGTGCAAATTTGAAGCAAAGTTTTGTCAGGAAAAGTATATTAATTCACTTGTACTGAGAGTGGGATATACCACGTCCCCCATGTGTATGTATACTTGCTTAAATCGCACAAGATTCTGTAGTTATTGGCTCTCCAGTCTTCTCAGCAAACTTTTACTTCCCATATTTTCACCTTTCTGAGTTGCTGTGAAACGTATGTAATTGCTTCTCGCATTTTTTTATGAGTGGCGCTTCCCCATACCACACAACAGGGCATGTTTACACAGGACAAAAATGTGGCAAACACTCTTCAATTAAATTAAATGTATAATTGAAGTGCCGCTTAGCTGCAGCTTCAAATTGGTACGTAACATGGCGCCCTGTGGTCACGTGAGTGCCTTTTGACCGATTATTGAGGAGATTGCTTGAAACCGGGTTATCCATACTCTCTCTATACACGATTCTGTATTAAACGAACAGAGCTAAAGTCATAGAGAAGTTTTTAAGCGCAAAAGTTTGGACTAAAGTGGTGAAGCTGTATTTTCATTTGCACTTTAATTTGATTGACAATTTAGTTAAGAACCATATATATGTATTCTGTATTATTGATTTATTTAGAATGTATTTTTTTAGCATAGCAAATTGTATGTATAATTATCTTTCATCAGTGTCATCTTTCACCATCTTTTTCACTATATTTGATTAGTATTTACTTAAATAATCAACCTGACCTAAGCCTTGATAATAATATTTGTGATTAACACAAGCTTTCATATCATTTGACAAGGTTTATCCTGTTGAACTGTAAGTAGGTTAGATATAATTATTGAATACGATTGAAATCAAGAGTAAGATTACTAATTTTGGCCCCTCTGGAGTGGAAAAGTTGGGCCCCGAGGTTAAAAAGGTTAAGAACCCCTAAACTAGATCACAAGGAAGTTTTTAAATGTAGATTTGAATCATCATACTGTAGGTCCCCTTGAGGTGTGATTGTGGCCAAAGACACATTATTTTCAGTAGTGTTCAATATATTTTTAAATAATTTTATAATTATCAATATTTTTCATCATAATCATGAAATAGTTTAGATCAATGTTACTTAACCACAGGGCCAATTGTTGGGCCGTGAGAGCCCACTGGAGGGCCGCCAAAAATATATGTTTCTCAGCTGTGGCCTGTGTGGTCTGCAGCAATAATCATTTGTAATACACTTTTCTACCGCCTGTGGCAGTGATGACATTAAAAAAAAACTGGCGCTGAAGTCATAAAGAAGTTTCTTCAGCACAAACATTATGACCAAAGTGGTGAAGCTTTATTTTCATTTTCACTTTAATTTCATTGATAGTTTAGTTAAGAAACAATATTCATTATTAATTTAGTTTATTTATTTTATTTATTTTACCACAACATAATGGTATAATGTATTTTGTGTCAGTTATCTAAGCGTCCCTTATTTTGGAGTGTATTTAGTTAAAACCTATTTTTCTAATCATTCTGACCCAAGTGTAAGGTTTAAACTTGTTGTTAATGAATCATTAGGTGTTTTCTGCAGCTTGGTTCCTTCCAGTCTTTGTCTTCGTAACTAACATAGGATTTCATATCATTTGATAAGGTGGTACTCTGTAAGTACGTTTGAATTCGATTAAAATCAACACTAAGATTACTAATTCAATGATAATATTTCAGTGGGCCCCAGGCTCCTCTGTACTGAAAAGGTTGAGGTCCAAATGGTTAAGAATCCCTTGTTTAGATTATTATTGTACTATTATTATTATTTAAAATTATTATTAAATGTAATTATCATACCTATCATTATTTTTATCATTATTATGAGTACTAAAGTTGTTGTAGAACTACTCAAAAATAATATGTATCGTAGTTTTGAAAATAAATAAGAGGTTAAATGAAATAAAATGTGATTTCCGAAAATGTTACCAATCTAAATCAAGATGCTGAATGCACATTTTAATAGCATTTTAAATTCCACATGATGTTTACATGTTTAAATACAAATGAGTTGTGTCTGTTTCTTGTTCAAGGTTCAAGGTTCAAGGTTCAATTTTATTGTCTGGAGCTACATGACAGAGGACAAAATAGTTGTTGTGTTCCATGATGGAGGCTCAGCTGTCAGCCGCTGACGTATAAAAGGAATGTTTCGAACCGCTGCCTTCACTTGTTTTTGGTGGGTAACCTTGTTTGACTGCAAAGGACAAACTTTTGGAGTTGAAGCTTTCTGGAGAACACATTTGTTTATTGGTGAGTCTTTGGAAGGAACCAAGCTGCAGAAAACACCGAATGATTCATTAAAAACAGGTCTAAAGTGAATTATTACCAGAGGTGTGGACTCGAGTCACATGACTTGGACTGGAGTCAGACTCGAGTCATGAATTTGATGACTTTAGACTCGACTTGGCAAAATGTAAAGAGACTTGCAACTCGACTTGGACTTTAACATCAATGACTTGTGACTTCACTTGGACTTGAGCCTTTTGACTTGACATGACTTGCTACTTTCCCCAAAACCCAACGATTAAAAAGATATTCGGGAGCGCTCCATATCTTCCAAAGTGTACCTGTGTGTGTCTGTCAGGGAGTGTGCGCTTTGTCAGTGTGTGTGTCTGTCAGTACAACAGCCAATCGAATTAGAACCATGTTGTTTTTGTCCCACGGCATTCATCCAATCAAATTGCAGAACAACCAACGAAGAAGAGCTCTCAAACAACGCGCTAGTGAGGAAAAATGAGGGCAAAGATAGTTTTGTTCGGGTATTAAAACTACGACTTGGTCAACAAAAAACGAATTGCAACAACTTCCAACTTCGTTTCGACATTTGAAGTTGCAAACAGAACGTGAAGTTTTGAATGTAAGCTAACGTTTATTGGCTAAGTAACGTAACTTTTATTTGCTGTGTAGTTAAATCAGTGAGGCCGTAAATTCACTGCTAACGTTATAACCATAGACATCTTATAAGTAGACGCAGCATCGACCGCTACTGGCGCTGACGAGACGCGCAGCCGCCATCTTGGAGTGGTGATCCGCTCCACTAAGTGCAATTCATTTGGCAGGAGGAATGAACTGTCAATGCATTTCATTCATTTTACCTCACTGAATACCACTCATTTTCACGCGCTTTTTTGTCATACGTGTAGCTATGATAACGGACACATGTTTTGGCGTGTTTTATTATTCATAGTTTGCTTAACAGTAATAGAATATTCTTATATGCTATAAGTGACCAGACGTCTGAGATCAAAACTGGGAATATAATCCCAGAGAAGGGGGAAATAAACGGTCAGCTATTTATAAATTGAAGAAACAATATGATTAGGTTATATAAACATGCGTATATTTTACATAAACAATGTATGAATACATTAGATATCTATATATCTTAGGGACCTATAGACTGTATCTATGTTGCTGCAGCAGCAGAGAGTTTATTCTGTCTTGACACTTTGTATTGATATTTTGTATTACATTCTTCCCTTAAATGATCATGTTTACAGTGATTGTTTTATATGTATTTTTTATGTATGTCGCTTTGGATAAAAGCGTCTGCCAAATACTTTAACATATATAAACACCTGAAAGTCTTTATATCAGCTAAAACCACCAATTTGTTTCACTGGATTCAGAATAAAACTAAATTCTGTTTTACCCAACAATGTTAGTATTTTAATATTGTTACTTCAAGACTTATTCCTGGTTACAATTATACTGTTAAGAAAGTATTGTCTTATACTTTGCCTAAAATGAGAACACATCATAATCAGTGGCGGCTGGTGAATTTTGTTTTATGTGGGGCTGAAAGTTTGTAAACCAAACTCCTGTAGGGGCGTCATCCTCCTCCAGAAGATTTATTTGGGATTTTCACATACAAATATTGAAGATCTTTGCTCCTTCTCAACTCTGTGGTAATATTCTTTTCACAAAATACAACCAATAGTACGTTAATGTTAAATCTTACTTGTGAAAAGTAATCCCACGATTCCTATTTTCAACAGTCCGCTCATTTGAGCAGGAAAACGCTTAACACCAGCCCGGCATCTTTGTTTTCTACCTGTCAACTGTCAGTTTAGGCTGCTCGCCGGCTCGTCATCACCACTTCAAGATGGCGGCCAAATTGCTCGCGTCACAGCAGCCAATGCTGCGTCTCCTTATAAGATGTCTATGGTTATAACGTCATTGCAAACACGGCAATCTGTTGCGTCCACTGCAGTTTGCTACCTTATTCATACTTTTTGTCAAGTGATTTTTTTTAAGCAGGGTTGCATGAGGTACCTACATTTAACGTTACGTTAGTCAATGTATCACACACAGTAACGTAACGTTAAACGGCGGTCAGCAGCACCGCATATTTTAGCCACCTACAAAAAGACAAACGTAGTCAAATAAAGGTCAGTTAAAATGTATGCTGTATTAAGAATATGTGTACATATTGCATAGGGCCCTGACATCTAAAAAGTACAACTCTGTTTATTGTTATGTTCATGTATTTGTTATGTTTTTCATGTGTATGCACACATAAACACACATACAGTATGAGATGAGATCAATGAGATAAGGTAAGAACAGGATAGAAACTGCTGTGGAACTAGTTACAAAGCAATATGCCATGGAAATACAATGTTAACACTTTTGTGTAAATAAGTACAGTTGCACTTGTTTTTTCAAATGTGTTTATTGTGTAAAGGAATGAGTTAAATGTTTAAAATTACTGGTTAATAGTGCTATTATGAAGTGCAATGTCAGCACTATTTTTTTTGTCCTGCAATTTCAAATGCACTTGTTTTAATAAATAAATACAGTGTTTTAAAAGCATACACAATCTGTGTAAATATATTAGTCTGTGGTTAAAAGGACTTGAAAGGACTCTAAACTCAAATGCAGGACTTGGGACTTGACTTGAGACTTTCCAGTCTTGACTTTGAACTTGACTCTGGACTTGCCTGTCTTGACTCGAGACTTGACTCGAGACTTGAGGGCAAAGACTTGAGACTTACTTGTGACTTGCAAAACAATGACTTGGTCCTACCTCTGATTATTACACAAACAAATGATTCCTTAAAGACTGTAGACAGCAGGAAGGTAAGAAAAACAACGACGACACAGTTTGGGGATGCTATTTGGTTTGTTTTTTGTTGTTCAAACAAGACCAGTTATAAGGTGTGCAGTAGTTAAGAGGTAAACATGACATTTCTGAGCAAATCACACGATTAAACAACCGTCCACAAGCTTGGAAATGTCAAGTTGACATTTTCACACAAATATATTAACCAGCCATAAAGTTAATCATTCAGTTTAGAGTTGTTGCTGAATGCCTTTTCTAATTATATGAATTAGAACAGGGGTGCCCATTACATCGATCGCGAGCTACCGGTCGATCGCGGAGGGTGTGTTAGTCGATCGCCAGCCAGGCATTTAAAAAATAGACCTAAAAATTAGCAATCATCAATCTTCACCAAGACGTCACTTGATTGACATTCACGTCACCCGAGGGTCTTGTGAGATGACGCTGGCTGCTGTGAGATCATTATTAAGAAAAAAATTACAGACAGAAAGGCGAGAAACACTTTTTATTTCAACAGACTCTCGCGCCGTACCTTCAGTCAAAACTTTAAAGACCGACTGCACAGTTCCTATCTTCACAATAAAAGCGCTGCTTCATGCTGCCTGCGCTAACAAAATAAGAGTCTCAGAAAGCTGGCGTGCACAAGCGAGCAAGCTGCGGAGTTTCCCGCTAATGTTTTTCTTGTAAAGTGTATAAAAACGAGTATGGAAGCCGGACAAATAAGATGCCAAAAATCAACCACTTTCATGTGGTATTGGACAGAAAGGAGAACTTTTTTTCTCCTCCATTTGAAAATGTGGACGTTATCATCACTACTGTCTGATTCCAATCAATGCAAGTCATCAGAATCAGGTAATACACCAACTTATATTCTTGTCTTCATTAAAGAAAGGCATCTATATGTGTTAAACATGCTTGTCTTATCATTTAACACCTTTAACTTGTAAACAAAAACGTCTCTTTCACAAATAAATAAATATAAATGATATATATAAATGAGGTAGATCCCCTCGACTTGGTCAATTGAAAAGTAGCTCGCCTGCAGAAAAAGTGTGGGCACCCCTGAATTAGAACATACCAAAATGTTAGGAGCAGCAACCACTGATACAAGTCAGTACCTAATGGTTCAAAGTAGTTTAAGTACAATGTTATGTTTGTTCAAATAATTAAAATTAGGGCTGTGAAACTATTAAATATTTATTGTGATTAATCGCATTGTTCATAGTTAACTAAAAATTAATCGTGAGTTATCGCAGGTAGGTATAAGTTTTAATAAATGTACCCTAAAAAGATAATTTTCACGGGGGGTGGCTTTATATTGCTACATGACAATGTTTTAACCTTCTCTATTAATTAATAAAATATAATATTCAGCCTGCTAATCATTATGTAATTGAGAACTCGACCACAAAATATTAGAAAAGAATTTACACAATATTTCAGCCAGCCACAAAAATATTGTTTTGAGAGAGTGCCTTAAAGGCCTACTGAAACCCACTACTACCGACCACACAGTCTGATAGTTTATATATCAATGATGAAATCTTAACATTGCAACACATGCCAATACGGCCGGGTTAACTTATAAAGTGCAATTTTAAATTTCCCGTGAAACTTCCGGTTGAAAACATCTATGTATGATGACGTATGCGCGTGACGTCAATGGTTGAAACGGAAGTATTCGGACACCATTGTATCCAATACAAAAAGCTCTGTTTTCATCGCAAAATTCCACAGTATTCTGGACATCTGTGTTGATGAATCTTTTGCAATTTGTTTAATGAACAATGAAGACTGCAAAGAAGAAAGCTGTAGGTGGGATCGGTGTATTAGCGGCTGGCTACAGCAACACAACCAGGAGGACTTTGACTTGGATAGCAGACGCGCTATCCGACGCTAGCCGCCGACCGCATCGATCAATCAATCAATCAATCAATGTTTATTTATATAGCCCTAAATCACAAGTGTCTCAAAGGGCTGTACAAGCCACAACGACATCCTCGGTACAGAGCCCACATACGGGCAAGGAAAAACTCACCCCAGTGGGACGTCGGTGAATGACTATGAGAAACCTTGGAGAGGACCGCATATGTGGGTAACCCCCCCCCCACCCCCCCTCTAGGGGAGACCGAAAGCAACGGATGTCGAGTGGGTCTGACATAACATTGTGAAAGTCCAGTCCACAGTGGATCCAACACATCAGCGGGAGTCCAGTCCACAGCGGGGCCAACAGGAAACCATCCCGAGCGGAAACGGGTCAGCAGCGCAGAGATGTCCCCAACCGATGCACAGGCTAGTGGTCCACCCGGGGTCCCGACTCTGGACAGCCAGCACTTCATCCATGGCCACCGGACCTATGCAACTCCCCCTCGCAAGGGACAGGGGAGAAGAGGAGAGAGGAAAAGAAACGGCAGATCAACTGGTCGATGATCGGGTGAAGTCCTTCGTCGCTCCGTCGATCGCTGGAACGCAGGTGAGCACGGGTGTTGATGAGCAGATGAGGGCTGTCTGGCGTAGGTGGATAGCTAATTTTTTTAGCATAGCTCCGTGAGGTCCCGTAGCTAAGTTAGCTTCAATGGCGTCGTTAGCAACAGCATTGTTAAGCTTCGCCAGGCTGGAAAGCATTTAGTAGTTATAGGTCCATGGTTTAATAGTATTGTAGATTTTCTGTCTATCCTTCCAGTCAGGGGTTTATTTCTTTTGTTTCTATCTGCGGTTAAGCCCGATGCTATCACATTAGCTCCGTAGCTTAAGTGCTTCGCCGATGTATTGTCGTGGAGATAAAAGTCACTGTGAATGTCCATTTCGCGTTCTCGACTCTCATTTTCAAGAGGATATAGTATCCGAGGTGGTTTAAAATACAAATCCGTGATCCACAATAGAAAAAGGAGAAAGTGTGGAATCCAATGAGCCCTTGTTCCTAAGTTACGGTCAGAGCGAAAAAAGATACGTCCTGCACTGCACTCTAGTCCTTCACTCTCACGTTCCTCATCCACGAATCTTTCATCCCCGCTCAAATTAATGGGGTAATCGTCGCTTTCTCGGTCCGAATCGCTCTCGCTGCTGGTGTAAACAATGGGGAAATGTGAGGAGCCTTTCAACCGGCGACGTCACGCTACTTCCGGTACAGGCAATTAAGGCTTTTTTTATCAGCGACCAAAAGTTGCGAACTTTATCGTCAATGTTCTCTACTAAATCCTTTCAGCAAAAATATGGCAATATCGCGAAATGATCAAGTATGACACATAGAATGGATCTGCTATCCCCGTTTAAATAAAACAATTTCATTTCAGTAGGCCTTTAACATGTTTTGATGTCGGATCGACGACTGTTTGCAATAAAAAAGTCTCCTTTTGACATCCTGCTGACCATCTTTCATTTCTGTTGAGCTTTTATGTCATCTTACTTAAAGCAGTCACAGTAACACTCTAACTGTCATGTTATTACTGCACCTTAACCGTAATCTGAACACGGAAGTGAAGCACCACCCACCTCTAGAACAACGCGCGCAGCTGGTGTTTGCTGCTGGAATGTCACCTCTTCTCACAGCGAAAAATAGTCCCTTCTTGTCGGGAGAACAACGTGCTATGGCTTTGAATCTGATATTTTTATAATGTGCCCTTTTCTTTATCCATTTCTGCTTGCTTATGGCTCATCATTAGCAAGTAAACTGCAGCCAAGTTCCCCCCGCTATGGCACGGCAGGAGGGTCAAAAAGGAAGTGTTCACATTAATTGCTCATTAAAAAAATTAGTCCGTTATTGAAATTTATAATTAATGCATTATCGCATTAATTTTGACAGCCCAAGATTGAATATAACTTTTTGTATTGATTAAAGTAGTTTAAATATAACTTTGTATCAATCCAAATCAGTTTAAATATAATGTTATATGTCTTCATAGTTAAAATATTACTTTATATTGGTTTAAAGTAGTTCAAATATAACTTTATATTCATTCAAACTAGTTAAAATATAGATTTATTTTGATTCAAAGCAGTTTAAATATAACTTTATACAGATTCAAAGAAGTTTGAATATAACTTTATACAGATTCAAAGTAGTCGAATACAACATTATACTTATTCAACATTGTTTAAATATACATGTGTTATTCAACATTGTTTAAATATACATGTGTTGGTTCAAGTAGTTTAGATATAACTTTATAGTGATTATAGTACTGTAGGTATATTTGGTTCAAATTGTTAAAATATGGCTATGCTGGTTCAAGCAGTTTAATTATAACTTTATATCGGTAAATATAACGATAAACTATAGAAATCACAGCCCCTCTTAGAAGTGGTTGAGTCTGATGCAATGTCTTGGTATGTTGCTTTGCTTATATGGCTGCACTGAAACGCTGAGAAAAGGTTGCATCAGCCAGACAACGTTGCTAGAATCATGAGTGACAGCATGGTTAGCCAATAGAACTCCAAGCAGTGTTGAGTGTCACCTCTTCAACCAATAGAACCAGCAACAAGGACGACCGTCCCACTGAAGGCTTCAGCCAATAGAATGGCGAGTTTGTTGGACGTGGCATCGCCAGTTTCACCGCAACGCCTCTGATTGGGCACACGAGAAGGGTGGATACGAAATACTGTATTCCTATTGGTCAATTTATCTGAGCCCTATGTTTCTGAAACGTATAAAAACCCGACATGCTAGTTGCAACGCATCTGGTCATAGATACGAGGAAGGCGACTGAGCGAGAGCGAGACAAATATCTGAAGCTAGTACACCGTTATTATCTCTATTGTCGACTAGCCTGCGTGTACAAATCTTTACAAGGCCGGCGAAGCTGCTGACCAAAACAAGTTCGTCTTTTCCCCTCATTTTGACGCATCGTTGGGCCCCAAGCGGCTACCATGGATTTTTAACCAGGCAGAATGCGGCAACTGTAATGCAATGGCAATGCATCGGCAAAACCCAGCGCTCATCTCCATCGTCTCGACTGCCAAGCAGTTGGGCTCAAGTACCGTCCGCGGTATACCATTTAGCCAACCGATACCGCTACTGCTGGACCGTAGGAAGCTAACGTTAGCCAGCTAGTTAGCCCGGGTGACCGCTTAACGGAAGTCCATCCATAAATCCATCTTCGATTTTTTTCGATTCAAACGTGTTTGAGCAACAAAATGAAGCCCCAAGACATCCTGGCCGCCAAGAGCAGCCTGTGGATCTTCGGCTATGGCTCTCTGGTGTGGAAACCCGACTTCCAGTACAAGAGAAGCAAAGTTGGCCACATTCGAGGCTACAAGAGACGTTTCTGGCATGGCGACAACTTCCACCGAGGCAACAACGAGTTGGTGAGATTGATTATTTTTGGGCTTCTTATTAGCACTGAATACATTATCTGATCACATGACTTTTTCTGTCCTCCAGCCCGGAAGAGTAGTGACGTTGATCCCAGAGCATGACGTAAGTGATGCTCTACTTCCTGTTCGCTCTCAATTCATCCTGCTTGACTTGTCTAACTGTGTTCTCACCCAATCACAGGCGAGCACGTGGGGTCTTGCGTTTGAGGTGACAGGCGCCCAGGTGGAGGAGGCCCTCAATTACCTGGACGTCCGTGAGGGCAAGTGCGGCGGCTACGTCGCCGAGATGGTCGAGTTCCACCCCGAGGGGCCGGAACAGCTGTCTGTGTCGGCGCTGCTTTACATCGCCACCGCCGACAACCCCTTGTACCTGGGGCCCGCCCCGCCCGAGGAGATCGGCGCCCACATCGCCGTGTGCCAGGGCAAGACGGGCCACAACCTGGAGTACCTACTCCGCTTGGCCGCCTTCATGAGGTGCAGCTGCCCTCACGTAGAGGACCAGCACCTGTTCTCGGTGGAGGCGGCGGCACTGTCCGTAGTGTCATACATGTTGGCGGTGGAGTAAAAGAGCGAGGCTCGTCATCGGTCGACGTGTAATAACTTAAGTGATGCACTGTTAAATGCACTGTTAAATGTTTGTTTATTCAATGACGCTTGTAACATTGATACTGTCAAAAGATAATAAACCATTGGAAAGCTTCATCTGCATCTCAAGTGTTTTGAAACATGCAGGTGCTATACACTTATTTGGCGTGGCACAAAAATGCCCAGACATTAATATACACTGCTTGTATGAAAGTATTTTAGGTGATCTTTTGGTAGGATAAAGATATGCCCAATAAAGGGGTTCTAGGCCTGTTTACTTAAAGCAGGGATTCAAATGGGAAACTGTTCATAAAACCGTTTAAATCAAAATTGACTGATTTTCACAAATATATCACAAAAAAACATTTTGACTTAAAATTCATTACACTTGCACTGTCAGTTTAATACTTAACTTTTTGCCTATAAAATGTATTTATAATGCCTATAGCGGGATAACCACAAGATCAGATCAGCAATAAAACTTAAATTATAGTGTCCATTTAAAGGCCTACTGAAACCCACTACTACCGACCACGCAGTCTTGATAGTTTATATATCAATGATGAAATCTTAACATTGCAACACATGCCCATACGGCCGGGTTAACTTATAAAGTGCAATTTTAAATTTCCCGGGGAACTTCCGGTTGAAAACGTCTATGTAGACGTTTGCGTGTGACGTCAATGGTTGAAACGGAAGTATTCGGACACATTGTATCGCAATACAAACAGCTCTGTTTTCATCGCAAAATTCCACAGTATTTCTGGACATCTGTGTTGGTGAATCTTTTGCAATTTGTTTAATGAACAATGGCGACTGCAAAGAAAAAAACTGTAGGTGGGATCGGTGTATTAGCGGCTGGCTGCAGCAACACAACCAGGAGGACTTTGAGTTGGATAGCAGATGCGCTATCCGACGCTAGCTGCCGACCGCATCGATGATCGGGTGAAGTCCTTCGTCGCGCCGTCGATCGCTGGAACGCAGGAGAGCACGGGTGTTGAGCAGATGAGGGCTGGCATAGGAGCGCTAGTGTTTTTATCATAGCTCTGACGAGGTCCCGTAGCTAAGTTAGCTTCAATGGCGTCGTTAGCAACAAACTTGCTAGGCTTCGACAGGCGGCACAGCACTAACCGTGTGGTTACAGGTCCAGTGTTTGGTTCGTTGTCTCCTGATAGTAGTATTGTTGATCTTCTGTCTATCCTTCCAGTCAGGGGCTTATTTCTTTTGTTTCTATCTGCATTTAAGCACAATGTTTTTTTGTGTTTTTTTTAGCTCCGTAGCTAAAGTGCTTCACCGATGTATTGTCGTGGAGATAAAAGTCACTGTGAATGTCCATTTCGCGTTCTTGACTCTCATTTTCAAGAGGATATAGTATCCGAGGTGGTTTAAAATACAAATCCGTGATCTACAATAGAAAAAGGAGAAAGTGTGGAATCCAATGAGCCCTTTTACTTAAGTCACGGTCAGAGCGAAAAAAGATACATCCTGCATTGCACTCTAGTCTTCACTCTCACGTTCCTCATCCAAGAATCTTTCATCCTCGCTCAAATGAATGGGGTAATCATCGCTTTCTCGGTCCGAATCGCTCTCGCTGCTGGTGTAAACAATGGGTAAATGTGAGGAGCCCTTCAACCTGCGACGTCACGCTACTTCCGGTACAGGCAAAGCTTTTTTTTATTAACGACCAAAAGTTGCGAACTTTATCGTCAATGTTCTCTACTAAATCCTTTCAGCTAAAATATGGCAATATCGCAAAATGATCAAGTATGACACATAGAATGGATCTGCTATCCCCGTTTAAATAAAAAAAATTCATTTCAGTAGGCCTTTAATATAACTTGTGTGCCATTAAAAATAACTTTTAGAATCAATTTACCTTTGCAGGCCATATTTTATATGACATTAAATACTTGTAACATTATGGACAAAAATGTGAAGCAATGAAAATTAAATGATTGAATTATGAATTACTAATACTAAAACATTGATTGATTGATTGAGACTTTTATTAGTAGGTTGCGAAGTGAAGTACATGTTCCGTACAATTGACCACTAAATGGTAACACCCGAATAAGTTTTTCAACTTGTTTAAGTCGGGGTCCACTTAAATTGATTCATGATACATGTGTCGCACTTAAATGATCCCCTCCTAAACAAGTTCAGCACCCAATGATCCTACCTGCCTATTTTACCCAACACTTCATAAAAGTTAATTTTAAGTATTGTCGTTTTGCACATCATTGACGTGTTTGAAAGCAAATCCGACTAAGTAAAGAATGTTCCAGTTTTTTTTTCTTCTAGACAATATTTTCTGAATAAAGTTTGTAAAATTCACCGTGTGTTGACTGCTTGTGGTTACTGGAGGATAGGGATGGGCGATACCACACTTTTACGATTCGATACGATACCGATACTTTTTCTTGCATTTTCATCGATACCGATACCAATAATTTCTTATTGGCAATTTTTTGTCAGTCAAAAATATTATTACTATTGTTATTATTTAAGACAAATCACAAGACAAATACAGACCATTTATACCACATTTATTATGGTCAATATATAATAAAAGTAAAATTAAAATAAATAACAAATATGAAAAATAAATTAAATATTATATATAATAATAACTATATATTATATATAATAATAATTAAATATTAGGGCTTTCCAATTAACTGTCAAATCCGAATTGCAAGAAGCTGCAGTTATTTTTTAAAGTTTGTGATATAATTAGCAATTAATGAAATATGAAATAGGCTAATGTTTTCGAAATGTAAGAAATCATGTTACGGATTAAAACCAAAATCACATTCAATCATATATTCAAGATTTTCTTGGAAAAAAATAAAACTGTAATGCAAAGATGAAGAATCTCCAAATTGTATCTCTTTCTTATCTTGTTTTAAATACTCAAGCAATTTTCAACTAACAGTAAATTTCCCTGCGTGGAAATTATTTGAATTTAGGATAATCATTTAAACAAAAATATTCAGTAAACATTACTAAAAAAAAAAAACAATGCCTGTTTTAAAGGCCTACTGAAACCCACTACTACCGACCACGCAGTCTGATAGTTTATATATCAATGATGAAATCTTAACATTATAACACATGCCAATACGGCCGGGTTAACTTATAAAGTGACATTTTAAATTTGCCGCTAAACTTCCGGTTCGAAACGCCTCTGAGGATGACGTATGCGCGTGACGTAGCCCGACGAACACGTGTATGCCTTCCACATTGAAGCCGGTACGAAAAAGCTCTGTTTTCATTTCATAATTCCACAGTATTCTGGACATCTGTGTTCGTGAATCTGTTTCAATCATGTTCATTGCATTATGGAGAAGGAAGCCAAGCAAGCAAAGAAGAAAGTTGTCGGTGCGAAATGGACGTATTTTTCGAACGTAGTCAGCCACAACAGTACACAGCCGGCGCTTCTTTGTTTACATTCCCGAAAGATGCAGTCAAGATGGAAGAACTCGGATAACAGAGACTCTAACCAGGAGGACTTTTGATTTGGATACACAGACGCCTGTAGAGAACTGGGACAACACAGACTCTTACCAGGATTACTTTGATTTGGATGACAAAGACGCAGACGTGCTACTGTGAGTATGCAGCTTTGGCTTTTTTTTGCGTATGTACGTAACTTTTTTAAAATATATAAGCTTTATGAACCTTGGGTTAGGTGAACGGTCTTTTGGGCTGAGTGATTGTGTGTGTTGATCATGTGTTTGAATTGTATTGGCGTGTTCTATGGAGCTAGGAGCTAGCAGAGGAGCTAGGAGCTAGCATAACACGTACCGTACCGTAAGTGCGCGTCACGTACGTAACTTTTTAAAAATATATAAGCTTTATGAACCTTGGGTTAGGTGAACGGTCTTTTGGGCTGAGTGATTGTGTGTGTTGATCGGGTGTTTGAATTGTATTGGCGTGTTCTATGGAGCTAGGAGCTAGCAGAGGAGCTAGGAGCTAGCATAACAAACACGCAGGTGTTATTATGCAGGATTAATTTGTGGCATATTAAATATAAGCCTGGTTGTGTTGTGGCTAATAGAGTATATATATGTCTTGTGTTTATTTACTGTTGTAGTCATTCCCAGCTGAATATCAGGTACCGTGAGTATGCAGCCTTGGCTGCTAAACATTCGATAACTTGACCGTATGTGCGCGTCACGTACGTAACTTTTTAAAAATATATAAGCTTTATGAACCTTGGGTTAGGTAAACGGTCTTTTGGGCTGAGTGATTGTGTGTGTTGATCAGGTGTTTGAATTGTATTGGCGTGTTCTATGGAGCTAGGAGCTAGCAGAGGAGCTAGGAGCTAGCATAACAAACACGCAGGTGTTTTTATGCAGGATTAATTTGTGGCATATTAAATATAAGCCTGGTTGTGTTGTGGCTAATAGAGTATATATATGTCTTGTGTTTATTTACTGTTGTAGTCATTCCCAGCTGAATATCAGGTCACCCCCGGCTCTCACAGCATCTTCCCTATCTGAATAGCTTCAACTCCCCACTAGTCCTTCACTTGCACTTTACTCATCCACAAATCTTTCATCCTCGCTCAAATTAATGGGGAAATTGTCGCTTTCTCGGTCCGAATCTCTCTCACTTCATGCGGCCATCATTGTAAACAATAGGGAACTTTGCGTATATGTTCAACTGACTACGTCACGCTACTTCCGGTAGGTGCAAGCCTTTTTTTTATCAGATACCAAAAGTTGCAATCTTTATCGTCGTTGTTCTATACTAAATCCTTTCAGCAAAAATATGGCAATATCGCGAAATGATCAAGTATGACACATAGAATAGATCTGCTATCCCCGTTTAAATAAAAAAAATTCATTTCAGTAGGCCTTTAAGTCAACAATTGGACAACACTGGATATGCCTGGCTGCATCGCTGTCGGCTGGCTGTGTGTGTGTTGCACGTTGACGACGCTCATTCGCTGTCTCCTGTCACGTGACTAGGCCAGCTCTATACTCTGCCAGGTACAGGGGTGTCCCAGCACATAGTAAGTTAAGTAAGTCATCAAAAACATCTGAAAGTGATGCTTGCACCCCCCACACGCCGTTTTTTGGTTTATATCGATACTTTTTTCAGAAAAGTGATGCCAAATGAGTAGCGTGTGAGTATCGATATATCGATACCACAGGATCGATACGCACATCCCTACTGGAGGATTAGTTTTCGGGTCTTTAGTGTTCTCCGGTTGATTCCTTCCGGTTGAGCACGTTTCCAAAGCTGTTTCAGTGTTAAAACTATTACCGTAAATGTGAAAGTGTTTGACATTATAATAAAACACAATTAGCTCAGGAATTCGATACTCACATTCAAGCCAAAGCCACACAGTCTCGGTATACAATAAACATGAAATCAAGAAATTTGAGACCAAATGCTTCTCGTCTTGAAAAACTTATCGAGTTCAAATTCCACATCCACGCAAAGCGCCATCTTGAAAGCGGCAAAAACACGTAGGAATAGTCCGCCATTTTTATTTACGTATTAAAAAACACGGGAGAGTCGGATGTTAACTCAAAATGTCAATTAGAACATTATTTATAGAAAATATAAAATGTGTTGTCCGGATAACGAATTAGTGGTTGGAAATCTACATGTATGACAAATTAAGCCTGTTATTTAATGTTTAATTATGCACATTGCCCATTATATATTCCTAGTTTCTATCCATCCATCCATCTACAATACAATTCCCTTTACAGTAACTATTAGCAAAACACGTTTAATTACCTTGTATGGCTTATAGTACACTCAGGAATCCAAATAGTATAACTATTCATTAAAACACACACAAAATATTGATATAACCAATAATATGACAGCGCTTCAAAACAGGAAGTGCACTTGGAATTTCAAATTAAAGTGCACATTAAAAGTAGTTTTTTTACGAAGTCAAAAAAATGGGCCTGTTATGTAGCTGACTGATATAACTTCAGATTACAGTACAGTTAATTACTAAAGAGAACATACTTACAATTTTAATATTCAGGATATTTTCAATAGCTTTTTGTGCATATCATGACATCCCAAATATTTCCAGACATACTGGCTTTAATATTGCTTAAAAACAGGAAGTACCCTTAGGATTTAAAAAAAAAATGTCGTATGACCTAGCTTAGTTTCATGAGATGTATATTTTAGTTTCTTGTCATGAATTGAGGTGAATTATATTTCTATAGCGCTTTTCTCTCGTGACTCAAAGTGCTTTACAAAGTGAACCCCATTATCTAACATTTAAACCATTGTGAGTGTCACTGGGAGCAGGTGGGTAAAGTGTCTTGCCCAAGGACACAACGGCAGTGACTAAGATTGCGGAAGCGGGGATCGACCCTGGAACCCCCAAGTTGCTGGCACGGCCGCGCTACCAACCGAGCCACACCGTCATAGTCTTTATTCTGTATTGTGACACCTGGTTTCAACCTAAAGTCTGACAAAGCACTAATTTAATTTCCACGTGACTCTTCTTGTTAGTAAAATGACAGATGCATTTATTCATTATGTACACTTGACCTATAAAAAGACAGGCAAACACGGGAAAAGCCAGGGGAGCATCCTCACGTCATTATGTACATACATGTATACTGTATATATGCCCCAGATGATCATACATTAATAACATTATCAACATAAATCACTGTAAACAACACCAAAGATGAGCCACGTATTCAATCAGCACAAATACATATATATGTAAATATATATATACATATATACACTACCATTCAAAAGTTTGGGGTCACATTGAAATGTCCTTATTTTTGAAGGAAAAGCACTGAAGGATAACTTTAAACTAGTCTTAACTTTAAACAAATACACTCTATACATTGCTAATGTGGTAAATGACTATTCTAGCTGCAAATGTCTGGTTTTTGGTGCAATATCTACATAGGTGTATAGAGGCCCATTTCCAGCAACTATCACTCCAGTGTTCTAATGGTACAATGTGTTTGCTCATTGGCTCAGAAGGCTAATTGATGATTAGAAAACCCTTGTGCAATCATGTTCACACATCTGAAAACAGTGTAGCTCGTTACAGAAGCTACACAACTGACCTTCCTTTGAGCAGATTGAGTTTCTGGAGCATCACATTTGTGGGGTCAATTAAACGCTCAGAGTGGCCAGAAAAAGAGAACTTTCATCTGAAACTCGACAGTTTATTCTTGTTCTTAGAAATGAAGGCTATTCCACAAAATTGTTTGGGTGACCCCAAACTTTTGAACGGTAGTGTATATACATATATTATATATATATATACATATATATACATACACATATATATACATATATTATATATATATATACATATATATACATATATATGTACATATATACATGCATATATACATGCATATATATATATATATATATATATATATATATATATATATATATATATATATATATGTATATATATATATATACACACATATATACTGTACATGCATATATATCTACACATATACATATATACATATATATATACACGTGTATATATACACATACATACACATAAATATATAGATATATATAGTCTTCAATACAATGTACACAAGTTTTACAAGTGGATGTGCTCTTCACAGTTATGGCAAATTGTCAACTGAAATAACTTACTAAACTACTAGACGACGCAGTTGCGTCAATGAAATTATTAATTTACAATTAGCAGCATCTCTGTTTGAGCCAGTTGAATACTCATTTTGAAACTTTCAACATAGTACGTTTGAGAAGATATACGGTAACTATGAATCCTGCTGGCTAGTATTGATTAGAAAAATAGGTGCTTTTAGTACAAAAGCTGCAGACTTTGAGGGTTGGTACGGTGAAATGCACATGGAGAATATCAAATGCAAAAGGATGATCATTAACAAACATGGAAGACGTGGCTCAGTGCGTTGGACAGCCCTTGGTATCCGGCGGTGCATGACAAGAGCTTCCTGTCGTAAAAGAATAGCAATCGCTAAGTGTGTGTCTTTTGTGACTGTTTTGTTTTAGGCACGAGGCGTTGTCAAGGATCACAGTGAGACTAGGTCAGCGGTTGTTGTCGTGTTGTGTAGCGGACACACATTTATGCTAGGTAAGGATGGTGTGAGTGCATCATTGGGGTCCAGAAATGGCGGGGCCGCCTTTGGTCGTCCTGGCAGCGGCCAGCTGGTGGCCGTGGATCAGCTGCTTGCTGGGGCTCTGAGCGGGGGCGCCTCCTCCCTTGGCCTGCGGAGACAAGGCGCTTCTGGCAGGGTTAAAGGCAGGACTGGCGCCGGAACAGCCCGTCGCTGGCTGCAGAGGGTTGGACATGGCGAGGCCCGCTGGAAGTGCAGACAAGACATAAGAGCCTCAGATTATAGAGGCGGACTTTTATTGTTGTGTAGATTTCCACCTGGAGGAAGTAAACCCACACACACAAACTCTGTGTTTAAATAATTTTAGTGTTTATAACCTTTGGAAAGGCTATAGCCATAAGCTGCATAGGCTGCTGCTGAGGCAGCTGCTGCACCCGCCATCGCCCCCGCTATGGCCGCCGCGCTGCCTGCTGTTGACTTGCGTCCACGCCCTTTGCACCCAGACTTGGGCCCACCTCCCGATCCTTTTGGACGTCCTCGACTCCGACCCGACCTGCCTCTGCCGGGACTGATTGTGTCTGAGGCAGAAACGCCTGAACGAGGGAGGAAATGTACACAATAATATTTTTAAGTTTACGTGATATTTTTCTAATCAATACAGGCACTGTTAGTCAGAGGCCTTTTGTCACTGTCATTGAGCCTAAACATAATTTATTACAACACGAAAGGGACAAGCGGTAGAAAATGGATGGATGGATGGATAAACGGAAAATACCAAAAAGAGAACAAAATCAGCAAAATAAGTATACACATTAACAATAGCAGGACGCAGCCTCTCTTTAAATGAATCACATCTTTATATAATAATTCACCCAGGACTTTTGCACAGTGCTGTTCACTACATTGTGTACTACAAAAAACGGGGAACATAAAAGAGTAAGTTTTCCAGCCGATTTCCACTTTGTCAAGGTGCTATTGTGTTTATTATGCCAGCAGCTTCTCCTGCTCTGCCAGTTCTTTTTTTGACAATGTTTACCAGTCAAGCAGAGGGTCAGATGTCAACAAAACAGTACACGGAAACAAGTATTGGGCCATAACACCAACAGTAAGTTAACATGGAAGCAAGTATTGAGTTGGTCCCGCCCAAAGTTGTAGCTTCTACAGCTTGCACTCATCTCGGAAGACTTTTTACTAGATTTTAGAGCGTCAGTGGAACTTTCTGTTTATTTGGGAGGTCAGAGGTCACAGACGTTGGAACCAAGAAGTCTTAGGAAGGGCCCAAAGTGTTCCCACAGAGTTGGCAGTATGAGGTTTTACCATCCTGGGGGAACTAAAGGGTCTTGTCCAACCCTAATTATTTTTTCATCTGAAGTAAACCTAAACCTCCTTTATCAGGCTTTTCTACACATCCTAAAATACAGACTACAGCTCTGCTAACTATCCAGCATTCAGCAACAGACATGGGATTTGGAGGTTGAGTCATCAGCATACAACAATGTGGTTGTTAAAATTTTAGTGAAATGTTAGCATGTAGCTAACATAGCTATGCTAGTGCCGCTAACGTTTGTATGCTCCTGTTCCACTCCCTAATGTTACATTGTTGTATGTGATATTAGGACTTTGATTACATTGGACAAGTGCAGAGTTAGTGCATATGTCAAAAGTGGACTAAGTACACAATAAAACTTCTTGGAGATCAACACAGCTCATTAGCATTAAAGCTACACTCACAATGCTTATTGGAAGTTTATTAAACAGTCCAAGTTCTAGCAACAAGGCTAGCACACTTCCAATATAATATTGTGTACATCTGGGGCTATGTCTCACCGTTCATGTTGTCGGAGACAGAGCCAGAAACGGACACGGGGGAGTTGGTGGCACGCGACTGTTGTGCAGACGACAATGGTTCGTCAACGATGACCAACATGTCACTGCTGCTCTCGTCGGCGTCTGCGTCTGGCGGCAGGGAGCCGGGCTGAAGTTCGCTGCTCAGCGAGATCTGTTGGACAACAGGAGCACACACAGACATGCACACAGGCTGGGGTCAGCACCACGGAGGGGCGGAATCATAGCAGGTTTGATAAAGACATGTACAGAGGTTTGGTCCCGGGAGCAAAGAGTGACAAGGTAGGAAATAAAGGATAGGAGGAGGAAGTGAGAGCCCAATTTGAAAGCACATGATGAAGATGGTAAGTTTGTGGCTGTGAGCAAAGTCTTCTCAAAGCCTTTTAACTCTCTCACCTCGCTAAAGGGGCTGGGCATGGCCGAGTCCATTTCTGCACTGATGAAGGAGTCGTCTCCGTCCGCAGACAAGTTGGAGTTGTCAGCCGAGGGCGTGTGTGAGATGACCAGGTTGGTCTCCTTCCTCTTCTTGTTCTCCGACTCCTCCGTCTTCTTCTGTCAATCAAGAACAAGTCTTAAGGTACGCCTGCAGAATAAATGGTGTTCCAATACAAAATGTCAATTGTCAGTAATCCTATTCATTATTATCCTATTTATCATTGGTGAAGTTAGCTCTTGTCGTGGAGACCACAAGAGGATATCTCACAAGGACCACAGGCCAGATGGTAAGGATATCTGATATTGGATTCCCCATTGGAGCATCTCTAATGATTCTCTGACCTCACATGTCACTTCACAATCACTTGTTCACCATCACTTTTTCACATCATTTGTTCACCGTCACTTGATCACTGTCATCTGTTGGGGTTTTGGCTTTTTCAGGTGTATTTTTAGCAAGGGCAACCAAAAAGGATACCAGTGATAGTGAGGAGGCAAACTATGATGATAACCATAGAACAGGACATTTAAGTGTGACGTAGTGGGAGCGCAGCAACAAAAGCTGTGCATGTCCCCTATCCTGACTGCTCAGTACATGTTAACATCGATAATATATGAAAAGTCCATGAAAAAGTCAGATGAACTCACCTCTCAGGCACATGCAGTAATGTTTCATCATCACATGTCGTAACGAACACATATGTATTTTTTTGAGTGCAGGCTTCTTTTTACACTTGTATGAAGTTAACGTACAGTTTAGTGGTTTTGTTAATGGTAATTTATATTTTATTGTATTTTAAAACGATGCCTTTACAGTTAATAAAGGAGTAATGAGGGCAACAGTTTGACCCTGGAACAGACAATTTCTATCTATAGGACTTCTTATTGAAAACAATCTCGAATGGATTGTTTTGAGGTTACACAGTAATATTAAAATGACACATACATTTCCAGAACGCTATGGTCTTACCTTCTCAGCGTACTTCTCCCTCTTCCTCTTGCGCTCCTTCACTTTGCTGCTCTCCTCCTGCTGCCGCTTCTCTTCTTGCCTCTGACGCACTGCAGGGGACAACAGCCTAAGATGACTCACAAATCTTAGCACGTGTATGTTTTAAAATCATCCCTCACGTTTCTTCTCCAGCTCGTCATCGTCTAGCAGCAGGCTGACGACCTCTTTGGGTTTAAGCGTGTCAGGTTTGAAGTTACCGCCAGAAATCACAACCCTTTGGATCTGAGTGGACAGAAAAGAAGGAAAGTTACTAGTAAAATTCAGCAATTGACACCTTTTTACCGGGAACGAACGAGCCAAACCTCGCTCTTCTCCTTGGCCCGCTGCAGGATGCGCTCTTCGATGCTGCCCTGGCAGATAAGCCGATAGACAGTCACCTGCTTGGTCTGACCTAGGCGGTGGGCTCGGTCCATGGCCTGCTGGTCCACTGTGGGGTTCCAGTCGCTGTCGTAGAAGATAACCTGGAGGAAGACGAGTCTTTTGACAGGGCATGTTCATCCCACTTGAATTTACAACAGAGAGCGACAGATTAGGCTAAGACGTGTAAAACACAGACATTGTTGTATGTATTTATGTATGTTGTATTGCTTGTAATCAGTCACGTGACTTCTTCCCGAAAGTGAAAAACAATGGTGGTCAATCAAGCCAAGATGGCCATTGTGCAGCAAGCAGTGGGCAAACTATCTGAGTACACAAGGGGCCTAAATCTTCCAGCAAAAAGCAGGTACGAGCAAAAGAATCCAACTAAGTAATGGAATCAATCTATCTCCTTTTTTGAAAAGAGTCCAAATGGCACCAAAACGGTAGTTTGGTAATGAAAATGGTACTGTGCTACCAATATACTAATGGTGTGTTATAACCCTATATCTAAAACAAAACTTAGGCCATGTCCACACAAACACAGATACTTAATAAACACATACTTATCTCTGCGTTTACGCCTCTTGTCCACACACAAACGGATATTTTTGTCTTTAAAAATGCACAATTTTGCAAACACCCATTGTGTTATTGGTGCGTGCGCCTGGAAGAGTGGCAGCACATCACAGTAGCTCCTAACTGAGCTAGTGTGTTGAATAATTTCCCTTGTGGATCATTAAAGTTTGTCTAAGTCTGCGTGTACACGACTCAAACGGAGACTTGCACTCCTCTGATGACATCACAGTTGTGTGCTGTCATCTCCAAAGCTCGACAACAATACTCTCCTGGCTTTAAACACTATAAGAGGACTTACTGTATGTTTGATTGTAAACATACTGCTATTTTCACTTTTCATTGATAAAAAAGATGCATCAAAATGGGCTTTGCGACACTTCCGCCAGCGTCAATGTCAGCCAAGTGTTTTAAATACAATCACTGTCGGACCTCCAGCTGATGGGATAACTTAGACAAGCAAGACTTTTTGCTCTGTGTCATGAGAAAGGTGCAATCAATATTTATTTGTTTTTATTTGTATCCTTATTTACGACAAATCATGAAGTTAACTTCCGTGTGTTGGTTCCACACCTTGCGCGCGCTTATAACGCGTCCGAGCAACTAAAATGTTGTGTTTCAGCAGCACAGGCGCGTATGCGCGCTTTAAAAACTAAAAAAATATCTATAATGTTCCTGTGTAAGTGCAGGCTGGTTTTAAAGATAATATACATATTGTACGTGTAATATATCAAAACAAACATTGTAATAACAGAGGTGTAAGGCCACCAGGTCAGCTTTTGTTGCTTTTCCAGGCTTCTGATTGGACGAAATACGCATGACAGCTGGCGAAAGCGTTTGGGTGTACAAAGAGACAGTTTTGAAACTGCACTTGTGTGGATGGCGTTCGTTTTAACCCCAGATATGCGTTTTTGAAACTATCCGTGTTCATGTAGACATGGCTTTAAATAAATGCTGACTCACAGTGTCTGCAGCAGTTAGGTTAATACCCAGCCCGCCAGCCCTGGTGCTCAGCAGGAACACAAAGATGTCCGTCCTATTGGGAGACAGTGATAGGGTGAGGGACAGACACACAATATAAAATAGAAATATAAATGTTTTTTAAATGACTTAATATACATAAAAGAAGACATCACAGAACAGTGCAAAATATATGCATCCAAAGAGTGAAAGGAAATTAATACCACCTTACAAACCATAAGTTAAAATTCCACACAACTAGCATGATTGAAACTGGTGTTGAACATGAAGTTGCCATCCACATAAAATGTCTACAGCTGTGTATTATTATTAATACTATGACAATACAACAATTTTAGTATCTAAAATGCTGGCCAGTAATGTATTACAATGATACACGCACACACAGACGCACTAGTCATTATTCCTCCCTTCTAATTCCTCTTGACATATTTAGTGATCAAGGCGAGAAACACACACATCCACACTAACACGTTGATAGGTATCACGTCCACCCACCGACTTTGGAAGTCTGCCACCATGTCTCTGCGCTCTGAGATTTTGGAGGATCCGTCCAGGCGCATGTAGGTGTGCTTGCGGTACACCATGTACTCCTGGAACACACAATTCAGGAAGAAGTGAGCATATTGTAAACGCTTCCGCTATCTTAGTTAAGTGTCTAGTTAGATCAAATCGACAGCATCTAGCAGCCTTATCTATCTCTGCATGGGCTTTAGAATGTTGCTACTCAGCTGTTGGGTGTGAAAGTCATATATGTTAAACACTTGTAGTCCAGTTTTTTTTACAATCAATTCCTGGGCACCAATAATGTTGACTGAACAGTTTGCTCCTTACCTCTATTACGACATCGGTTCTAATGCTGCTGCAGTGTCATGAAAACGTCTTTTCTTCTGCAGTCGACATTATTTTTTTGCTGAGCAGAGTGGATCCAGGAGGAAAAACGTATAGGTCAAAGAAAGCTATGTTTTATTTTCCACTTTCTCATGTACGGTACTCCAAACATAATTAAAAAAATATACTTCCTCTTTGCTCTTTAGGTAATAATAAGAGCATTTTACTGTATATCCTATCCTCCTGAGAGCCAGCATCCTCTGCCATGGACATTTGTTTTTGCGTCATTTCTTTTGTCAAGAGTTACAAATTTCAGTAAAAATAACACTGTTATGCAAAATACAAATGTCCACAGCAGAGGACGCTGGAGCTCAGAAGGTTATGACTGTTACTTATTCCCAACCTGGAATAGTTGAAGGTTCTGGAGGTCACGTCCAAGAAAGAACGTCAGAAAAACCCTGCTTTTCTTATCAGGAGAAACAGAATTAGACCGCATTTATAGACTTGATTGATAGGCTCCTAGCCTTAGCTTATCTTCAACTGAGCTTGAGGAATTCCCGTGTGAGTCCGAGATCTTTATCCCAGACGCACCATGATGGAGGCAGAAGTCGACGTTAAATATTTTCAATTGTGTCCACTCTGAGTATGAGGGGCCCCCAAAAGAGCAGGGGTCACAGCAAACCGCAGTGATGAGGTGACATGTTGATCTCTCTTTAAGCGTCCGACCCCTGACATCCCCCCGGTCAAACACGACGATCCCAATGGCACGCACACATCAACACTCACCTCTCCAAATCATTACAGAACCACATGTTTGACCCGAACTGCTCTACTATCACATTTTGTTGATACTCTTTTGGATCTTACCTTTTCTTTACTTTCACTCATATTTTTACCTAACGTCTGTTATTATTGTGTCTGTTATGTTTTTTATATAAACATTTTTGTATTTAAGTGCTGCCTGTTGCCTGTGTTGGCGAGCTAAAGACAATTTTCCACTTGGGTAGACAATCAAAATTATATTCTTTTCTACAGACGATATCAACCATTTGACACTGTGTACCCCCTAATACCAAACCTCTGACACGACACGGCCTGCCCTTCTCAGGGTCCCATCTGTTCCGAGTGAAGGCAACATTAGTGTGATGCGCCACAAAAAAATAAAACACTGCTGCTCTTGGATTCTCTTTTTGAATTCTTGGCAGCTGAATCAAAATCCATCAAAACGGATTATTACGTTGCTAGAATGCAACATCTTTAATAGAGCTTTGGTATCACAGCAAGGGTGCGTTCAATGCTTGGACTCTGAAAGCTTGTCTTGTCTTTATTACAAGATATGCTGAAGGTCAGTTTGATTTATACATTACAGGAAGTTTTACTGCACATGTTTTATGATTTTGGGAGAGAACAGACAAGTTGTGTCTCTTACCCCTGATGCATAGGATGCAAAACGGCTGCAGAACATCATCGCAACGGCGGAGGACTTGTTCGAATTTTATTCAAGTCAATTGGTCCATTTTCACAGCTTGCAAAAAGTCACCGACATGGCGGTGACGTTCCACATCCCTGCGCTATGGTTCAATTTAGCTAAAATCTGCTTGTGTTGGACAGGAATTCATGCACAAACACAAAAAAATTATCCGGTTTACTTTCAAAATAGAATAGTCCATCTTCAAATCGGATCGTATTGCACTTTGAAACGTCCTTGTGGGCTGAGGTGGACACAAAGTTATCTTGTCAAAGGATTTCAAAAAATAAGTTCACCGAGTTGACACAAATGGATGAGGACGTGCTGATTCTGGGGATCCAAAAGAAGCATCTACAGCAGGGGCCGTATCAGGTTTAATCTAGGTTAAATCCGGCACGCGACCGGCAAGATGAGTTTGCTAAGTATAAAAATTAGCTGCATTTTTTTTGTGAAAGAAACTGCTGTTCTAAATGTGTCCTCTGGATGTCGCAATAGCAATTCCAGTGCAACCCACATCACACATGACACTGTTTAAAGATGGCGTGTCAGCTGACTTTAAGCGTCCTCTGGATTAGCTGCTGCTACTCCAATCAACGCAGGTGCAAGCAATCAGCTGCTCCTTTTGTTGCTGGCAGATGAATAATGGTGTTGCTACGCACAATACCTTCTTTTATTGTAAATTATCCACTTAATGGATAAAATAACGAAACGGTAAGATACAAAGACTTAAGTCAACTTGATCATCATCTTTGTAGGTAAAATTCCGTGCAGTGCTCGCAATTTGTTGACGACACGATGAGCACACTGAACTCCATTGTAAAAATGTATGTCTCTACACTTGTTTGTTCTATTTTATTTTATACTTAACCAATGTTCACATTGGTTAAGTTTGTAGTTATGTTTCCTTTAATTTGGCTACTGTGGTGTCATTTTGATAATTGTTTTGTTTATATTATAATTGTAATATATAAAGTTCTATTTTTGGTTGAAGTCAGATGAAGAAAACAATCTAAAGTTGTCTTTATTTATAAGTTTTAATGTCATGATTTAATCAGGCCGGTGGGACCCAAGTGGGAATAGATTTTTCTCCATGCGGCCCTTGAGCTAAAAATTAGTTTGACATCCCTGATCTACAGGCATATCCTGGGCAGCTATATGGGGTCCCGTGTGCTCCAGTAAGACACAGATGGAGGGTGTGTTTATTTAGCAGCTAACTCTTCAATTAGCTCCATCCCCAATTTAGGCATTTTGCAAGAATTCCCAAAACTCAGTGAGAACCCCACTGCCAACGCCAACACAGTTGGGTCGCAGCAACCCAGCAGCACTGTTATTCTTCTTCAGGCCACCAAGGTCTCCGCGATCCATCACCTCCTGCAACATGTTTGCAGTGTGAAACAACTGGACCAGCAATGAAAATAAGGATGATGACGGAGATTGGTGTTCCTCTCAAAATCAACTCCATCTGCAGGACTTTCATCTACAAACAGCTACAACTGAGGCGGGCAAATGTGCGATTCTCATACCGGGCCTCTTTAACTCTTTAGTGGAGGGAACGCTGTCAACGCCATCTATTATGACGCTATGAGGTCACTAGCAACAACATGCCACCTTAGTGAGATACAACCAGAGTTCTCCAGACGCACAGGAAGACGGTCTTTAACAACCTGGTGCCTGCTACACCTAGCCATCAAATATAATGAAACCTGGCTCCATAGTGATGTTAGTGACAAATATGGAGGCAACAAAGGCTTGAGAAAAACATTGTTAATTGTAGTACTTCATCTTATTTTATTCGTTTTTTCCAGTTCCAACTCTCTTTTTTCAACCCTGAGGCTTCTTGCCACTCTCGTTACTACCCCTCCCCCATCTGATTATGGCTCTCCCCTCCAGAAAAGACCCCTGCTAATTAACCCTGACCTGCTCATTAGCTGCCTAATGGGCGCACCAACAAGGAAGCGGCAGGCTGATTAGAGACTCTGAGGAGCTTCTCTGTGAAGCAGTTAAAAAACAAGGCTGGGGTTTCACCTGATATTTTATTGTAGTTTTTTCACCTCCCGATTACTGTAAATGATCTAATTATAGCCTAACTCGTAGGGGTGTAACGGTACATGTATCTGTATTGAACCGTTTCGGTACTGGGGTTTCCGTTCGGGGGTTTCGGTTCGGTTCAGAGGCGTACCGAACGAGTTTTCACACGAACATATTAAGTAGCCGCCTAAGCTTAAGTCTTAACAAGCTGCTCCGCTTCGTTCTGCTTCTGTCTCTGTCAGTACTCTACACAGCACCCAGCATTGTCCCACCCACACAACCATCTGATTGGTTACACGCAGAGCGGTAACAGCCAATCAGCAGTGCGTATTCAGAGCGATAACAGCCAATCAGCAGTGCGTATTCAGAGCGCATGGAGTCAGTGCTCCAGCGTCGAGCAGGTAGGTGTTTAGCAGGTAAGCATCAGGCAGCGGACTCTCCCCAAATTATAATAAACACCTCCCAGTCAACTACTAGTAACATCACTATAAGCCCGTTGACGTTCTAGAAATATAAACTGCAGCTCAGCTCGCTCGCAGTCCTGGCTTTAGGTGAAGGCTAATTAGCCTTCAGCGTAACGTTAGCTCATTTTGCGGTGTGTGTGTGTGTGTGTGTGTGTGTGTGTGTGTGTTACGGACAGCAAAGCCCTGTCTGTCTGTTATTTCACTTTACCTTTTTCTGTGTTGAAGCAGCAAAAAAGGACATTATGTTAAATGAAGAGTTTCTGTCTCTGATAGTTAATATAATAATGTAACTGCATCATAATGCCTACATGAACTCCATGGTGTTCAGGGATGAATAGTCTCTCCTATTGCTATTGTACTATTTTTTCAGCTATAGTTACATTAATCAATAGTAATGGAGCAGCCTAGTTTTGAATGGCAGCGTCCCTGCTATCACATGTTGATAAAAATATAACATTTACATGCTGTAATAAATTAAGCAAGATGAGTTGACTTGAAACTGTTTAATATTGCACTTTTTATATGTAGAAGAAAAGTTTTGTCATTTTATTTAAACTGAGCAACAACTTGAAGCAGTTTAATGTTGATTAACGTGGGCAGAATTATTATAGTGTTCCCAATGTTAAAAGGATAAAGCGATTGTTTACAAATTTGGTAAATAAATAACCAAAAAATTTATATTTTGTTGTTTTCTTACTATACCGAAAATGAACCGAGCCGTGACCTCTAAACCGAGGTAAGTACCGAACTAAAATTTTTGTGTACCGTTACACCCCTACTAACTCGCTTACAATAATTGTACGGAGGATGTTGAATATATATATATATATATATATATATATATATATATATATATATATATATATATATAAAATATATATATATATATATATATATATATATATATATATATATATATATATATATATATATATATGTATATATATATATATATATATAAAATATATATATATATATATATATAATATATAAAATATATATATATATATATATATATATATATATATATATATATATATATATGTATATATATATATATATATATATATATATATATATATATATATATATATATATATATATATATATATATATATATATATATATATATATATATATATATATGTAAAACAAGAACATTTGTTTACTTTTTCAGTCATTTTTTTTCATTTATTTATTTATTTCAGGCAATGACATAAAAAGTACAAAGTTGACAACACATAATATAAGTTAATATAGTGCAAAAGGTAATGTATAGTATGTAATGCATGATTGTCCAGTTTTGCCTGAAAGGAAGTGGGAAGAAGATCATTTATTTAATCCCACTCCCAGTTCTCCATTCAGTGATTATTCACATGAGTTTCACTGTTAATTTGTTCAAAGATTATAAAACAGATGTTGTATCATAGTGACATTACCACAGATAACAATAATTATTACACTGTAACAATAATTTGTATCAACAATGTAGGAATAATGAATATACCAACAATGGTAATAGACAAAATGCCAACAATGGTAATAGACAACATAGCAATAATGGTAATAGACAACATAGCAATACTGGTAAGGAAACATTGAGCAGATGTTAGCACTTTGAGACAGAGTACAACAGCAGGTCAAATAAAAGACCCTCATCTCTATATTTGAACCCGACCCCATGTTTATATAATAGTTTAAATCGATTAATAGTTTGGCATTGCTTGTGTTGTAAGTCCAGTTTGTTCCATAGTTTTAGCGACGGCGTGGCGAAGTTGGTAGAGTGGCTGTGCCAGCAATCGGAGTGTTGCTGGTTACTGGGGTTCAATTCCCACCTTCTACCTTCCCAGTCACGTCCGTTGTGTCCTTGGGCAAGACACTTCACCCTTTGCCTCTGATGGCTGCTGGTTAGCGCCTTGCATGGCAGCTCCCGCCATCAGTGTGTGAATGTGTGTGTGAATGGGTAAATGTGGAAATACTGTCAAAGCGCTTTGAGTACCTTGAAGGTAGAAAAGCGCTATACAAGTATAACCCATTTATCATTTATTTATCATTTACTCCGCATACAGACACACAAAAACGTTTACGAGTGGTTTAAGCTCTCTGCAATAAGAAAAATCCAAAGCCTCTCAAGTTATGAGCCTGCACTCGTCTTATTAAAAAACGTTGTAGATTAGGCGGCAATAATTTGTTAAATGCTTTATATAAGATTAGTAATGTATTATATTTAACAAGGTCATCAAATTTGAACAACTTTGATTGCATAAACAGATTGTGAGTATGTTCTAAATAACCAACGTTGTGAATGATCCGCACTGCTCTTTTCTGTAATATGATCAGAGGATGAATTGTGTTGTGGTAAGTATTCCCCCATACTTCAACACAGTATGTAAGGTATGGGAGTACCAAGATGCAGTATAGAGTACGGAGTGCATTTTCATTGAGGTATAGTTTATGCTTCTCAAGAAAAGATTAAAGTCGAGAGTTGAATAGTTTCTCTAAGATTTTTGAGAACTGAGGCAAAAGAGAGATTGGTCTGTAATTGGTGAAAGCGTGTTTGCTGTCACTTTTGAAGAGCGGAGTTACCTTAGAGATTTTCATTTGACTTGGAAAGCAGCCAGTCTGGAATGATAGGTTACATATATAAGTTAAGGGTCAGTATAACTTTTTGAACCAATATCATGTTGATATCATGGCTGTCAGTGGAGCACTTACTTTTACACTTCCGCACAATGTTTGTCACTTCCTGCTCATTTGTAGCTGAGAGGAAGAATGACGAAGAATTCTGTTCAATAGTTGATTTTGTAACTCCATTGTCTGGGATATCAACAGCCAATTTAGGACCAACATTTACAAAAAAACTATTAAACTTATTCACTACATTACTCATATTATAATCTTCACCGTTTTCATCAATAAAGTAATCAGGATGTGTCAACTTTGAATATCCTTGTTTGATTAGACTATTCAAAACATCCCAAGTTCCTTTTATATTGTTTTTGTTTTCATATAGTTTTTTTTTGATAATATAAAGGTTTGCTTGTTCTTATAATATCAGTTAATTTATTTTTGTACTTCTTGTATCGTTGTTCGACTTCTTTTGTTTTTATTTTGTTGAAAAGTTTGTAGAGATTGTTTTTCTTTTTACAGGCATTAATTACCCCTATTTTTATTTTTTCCTTTTATAAAATATTCTTTCACGGGGCAATGTTTATTATGCAGGGAAGTAAAGATGTCTAAAAAATTACAATAAGCACTGTCCACATTTGGTTCTCTGTATACTGAAGTCCAATCCTCAACTGCTAAACTATTGTTTAGGGCACAGATTGTTTCCTCAAGTTGTTATTTGTTTAGAGATTTTTGCCATAGTGTCTTTGGTTTTCTTGAGATGACAGTCATATAAAGTAAATGGTCAGTGATATCACATATAAATAGGCCACTGGTGACTTGATTTCCCATAATGTTAGTAAAAATGTTGTCAATGATTGTGGCACTATGTGTTGTTATTCTGCTTGGTTTGGTTATGGTTGGATATAGAGACAAGCTGTACATTGTGTCAATGAAGTCATCAACATGTTTTTTCTTGGTTGAGTTTAACAAATCAATGTTAAAATCACCACAGATAAATATGTTTTTTTGGTTCACAGAGGAAAATAGTTTACCCATCCACTCACTAAAAGTTTCTATGCTTGAACCAGGTGCCCGGTATACACAACTCATGAAGATATTTGTCTTTTTGTCATTTAGGATTTCCACTGTTAAACATTCAAATAATCCATCGACTGCTATGGTCATGTTTGTTAAAACTTTAAATGTAACAGATATATGAATGTACAATGCGACCCCTCCTCCTATTTTATCTATTCTATTTATGTATCTTAATTCATAGTCATTCAGACTAAAATCAATACCTTTATCATTGTTGAACCAGGTTTCAGTAATTGCAATAATGGTAAATGAATGACTAAATTATTTCAAGTAATCCTTGATAGCCTCAAAGTTAGTGTACATGCTTCGACTTTTGAAATGTATTATTGACAGAATATCTTCTGATTTTACACTGTTTTCATATTGTTCACAGGTAAAATAATTACAGTTTTTACTTTAACAATGATTCAGAGTGCAAGAGAAAGTAAAAAAAAAAAAGGTAGATCTCTTCGAACAGTCTTTTATGAACCAATACAGGGTGTCCCCAAAAATTTGACGAGATTTCGCAGGCCGATAATTTTGGCAATCCTTGTTTAATTAACCTCAAATTTGCACAGAACGTATAGAAAAAGATCAAGATGTCTCCCCTCTTTCTGCTAGCATTGATCAACTCAAGCAGAGAATCTCTTCCGCACTAGATAAAGTTACCCAAGATATGCTACAGCATGTTTGGCAAGAGCTTGACCGACTTGACATATGCCGTGTCACAGGTGGTGCACATATCAAAGGCTTATGTAATCAGCTTCAGAATAAACTTATCATGTTCAACACCTAAACTGTTCAATTTGATTGAGCTACACTGAGTAGTGTAAACAAAGAAGAAATGGCCGCTGTCAACGAAGAGGTAATGACCGCCGCCAACACAGAAGAAATGAAGAAGACACAGCCCCCGCCAAAAAAGAGGAAATAGATGCTGCTAACGAAAAAGGAATACCCAACACCAAAAAAGAAGAAATAGAAGCCACCAACAAAGAGGGAATAGCCACTTCAAACAGAGAAAAAATACCCGCTGCCAACGAAGAAGAAACAGCCATCGCCAACAAAGAGATAATAGTCGCCACCAACAAAGAAGACTTATCCGCTGCCAATGTGGCCAACGAAAAATACATATTCCTGAAGAGGAAATAGCCGCCACCAACAAAGAAGAAACAGCCGCCATCATTGACGAGGAAACAGCCACTGCCAACAAAGAAACAGCCGCCGCCAACAAAAAGGAAATAGCCACTGCAAACAGAGAAAAAATACCTGCCACCAACAAAGAAGAAACAGCCATAGCCAACGAAGAGGAAATAGTCGCCACCAACAAATGCCACCAACGAAAAAGACACAGCCGCCAATGAAGACAAAATAGCTTCCGCCAACAAAAAAGACATTGAAAAGGAATTAGTTGACCGGGCGAGCATGCTAAGCATTTGTTGCACAAACATACTAGCTTTGTAAGACAAGATCATAGACTGTATTGGACAAGATAGTTTACATACAAAATGTCCACTTCCATTTATTACAAGTAATAAGAAAACGTAAATGCCTTACTTAGCTATCAAGGAGGGAATTAACAAGTTTGGCATTAGATTAAAACATCTTCTCTGCCTTCAATCGTCTCCATCTTTCAAAGGCATACCCGATACAAATCCTCATTTTGTTCCTGGCTTTGTCATGAATAATTTGATAATTGTAATGAGGCCTTTTGGATATACTAAGGTCTGACATGTTTAGTAACTTTACCAGTAGCAAAAGCTAGACGAAGATGGCGGTGCATACCTGGCAATGTGGATGTAACACACTCACAAATTTTCTAATTGGTCAAACGGTGGAAGGCAGGGCATCGAAATGAAATCAATAACAAGATTTCGGGGCTGTAAATCTAATTTTAAAATGAGCATATCCCGGCTGAACTACTGTTATATAGGTATTCGAAAAGAACATGATTTATTAATGCCTTTTGACATATCGGGGCCATTTAATGACGACTTGACATGAAATTGTTACATATGGCTCTTTTAAGAATCGCAACCGACAATGGTTAGGAACTGGGATCGAAAAGAGAAATCAGAATTGGAACTGAATTGTTCAAATTTAAACAATGCCCAACTATACTGATGAGTTGATTGTGAACAACAAGTGTAACTATATATAAGTGTGATTATGCGTCTCAGCATTCACACAAAAAGCATGACTTTCACACAGACAACTGAGTTGATTGACATTTTAGGTATCACTGTCTGACGACCACTCATGGTACATAAAATACATATAAAATGTTTGTGTTAACTTCAGCACTTTATATGAACTTTGTTTTATTGTAGTAATAAAACAGACTATCTGTTCAAGACAGTTTAAAAAATTACTTAATAAAGCTACGTTTTTGGGTTATTTATCTAGCTTTATAATAATGTAATGGATTTAAATGAAAATACCTAAAATTGAAGGCTTTTCTTATCATTTTGGGTGGGATTAAAAATATTAATTACATGAATTAATTACAGACCTTAATTAATTATTTGCTTTTATAAATTGCTTGACAGCACTTTCAGTTGGCGGCCTTCGTGTCAACTGAAAAATACATGAATCGTAATTATTGCTAATGGATGAAGTTTAAGAAGAGATTTAAACCACCATTGTGTGTGGGTGTGTGTGTGTGTTTGTGTGTGTGTGTGTGTGTGTGTGTGTGTGTGTGTGTGTGTGTGTGTGTGTGTGTGTGTGGTGGGGTATACCTCAAGCAGGTCGATCATGCGAGTCATTTGGGAGTAGATAAGGACTCGATGTCCCTGTGCCTTTAGTCGACTCAACAAGACATCCAAAGTGTGAAGCTTACCGCTTTCCGTTATCAGACTCTCCTTATCTGCAAGGGGAAAGCAGCAGAAATCTGTAAGAGCACTTTCCTAGTCATCGTCAGCCATTTTTATTCAGAGGTTATCCACAATGTGTTAATCAATGCAGTCTTCAATCAGCTATATTATTCAGCATAAAGACCCTTTCACCTAAGAAGATCAGCTCAGGGTTCAATCCTTTTAAAGCCGCCTTCATTCGGCTGATCTGCCCTCTTTGTACGGGCCGCTAATTACGAGCGATAAGCAGGACAACATGAAAGAAAAAAAAGTGTTTTACATCGCAATGTCACTTTAGAATGTAGTGGGGTAGTTTGTGGACGTTACGTGTTCCTCTGATACACAACAGCCTGATGTCTGCTTGATAAAGAATTAACGTAATCTGACAATGGCATGTCGAGAGAAGGGTCGAGGGTTGCCATCGATCCGCTGACGGCAGCACTATGGTGCCAGTGTTGAGGGTTCACAGTCCTGAGTGTGTCCAGGTCTAGGGTAAGGGAAAGGTTACAAGAGAGTCCAGATTGGAGAGAGGCAAACTTGGTCTACCGAAGTGAGCCTCAGCCTGATGTCCAGAATCAAAACAAATTATAGACAAGAAGCAGTCAAATAAACATAATTTGGTGCAAACTGCCAATGGAGAACTGGTAGTACGGCCCAACAGACCCACAACACCCACAGGATCTAGTCTTCCTAGCTGGCAGCATTCTATGCTAATGTGCACTCTGACTGAACCGTGACTCCTGACCCTTTAGTGCAGCAGCCCCAGCAAGGTCAGGGCCTGCCGAGGTGTTAAAGAGGAACTAATAGAAGCGCCGAATAAGGGAGGAACACCCTGGGGAGCTATTGAAGGCACTCACCTCTGGGTCAATGCGCTAAATTCGGGCCGGGCGCGGGAAAAAGGGAAAGAGCTAAATTGTGAGGTAATTCTAGGACGCTAGAAAAACAAATAACACAAATTCTTGCATTTGTTGTCAAAGTACATCATCAACGACCTAGTTTTTAACAAAAAAAATTCACAAAAAAAGATTCAAAAATAAAAGTTAATGCCAAGCCACTGGTCACTCATGAAGGAATTTGAAGGCTTTTTTGTGATTGTTGCGCCCTACAACGCCTGAAATTGCAGCAGCTTTTTCAGACAAGTTGCGGAAAAAGTTGCTATGTTTTGAGGTTTATTTTTTTAACATCATTGAATCAAATTGTGATTTTATGAATTAGTTTTTAATATTTTAAGTGTTCCTTGTAACCATAATGTCAAAAAATCACAGGATTTCAACAAAAGCTTGAAGAACAAATATTGTATTAATGTTTTACTTTTTTTTTTACCACACACTCTAAAAAGTAGACATTAGTTAGCAGTAAAAGCACATACTCAAAGCTCATTGTCAAATTACTGTACCGTTTTGAATAATTATATCTAATAATAGAAATAAGTAGGGCTGTCAAACGATTAAAATATTGTCATTAATTGCATTCTTCATAGTTAACTCAAAATTAGTACAGATTAATCACAGATGATACCATTTTTTATCATTAGTGTACCCTACAAAATTATTTTTTTCAAATACCATGACTGGACAATTAGTTTGCTTTGATTAAATATTTTTTAAACATTATGCTCTTTAAACTGTTCAACACAAAAAGGATAAACATGCTTTTAACGAATACCCAAGCTTGCCAGATTTTGTATTTTGTAGGAGCATTGCGATGAAGTGGCGACTTGTCCAGGGTGTACCCTGCCTTCTGCCGAGTGCAGCTGAATTAGGTTCCAGCCCCCGCCACCCCGAGAAGGACAAGCGGTAGAAATAAGATGGATGGATGGACTTGCATTCAGAAGAAAAGCTACACCTTGTTTATATACCAGTTTCACACACTAATAACAAAACATGTGTATTCTTACGATCATGCATTGGTTGTCAAAGATGTTAGCTAACGTAAAAAGTTATATTTGCACCTGATTAAATACTTTTAATATTATGTACATTACATGTAGTACAAGTTAATGAATGGTATTCGTATCTCTGCATGACAATGTTTTAACCTTCTATATTTAGTAATAAACTTTAATATTCAGCCTGCTGAACATTCTGTAACTGAGGGCAATCAGTCAGAATATGTTATAAAAGAATATACATTTTATTTAAATCATTTTCATTTTTCATGTATTTGTTTATTGCAGGCAATGACATAAAAAAGTACAAAGTTGACAACACATAATAATATAAATTAATATAGTGCAAAAGGTAGTAAAGTGTAGTATGTAATGCATGATTGTCCAGTTTTGCCTGAAAGGGAGTGGGAAGAAGATAATTTATTTAATCCCACCCCCAGTTCTCCATTCAGTGATTATTCACATGAGTTTCACTCTTACTTTGTTCAAGGATTATAATACAAATGTTGTATCATAGTGGCATTACCACAGGTAAGCGCCTTGCATGGCAGCTCCCGCCATCAGTGTGTGAATGTGTGTGTGAATGGGTGAATGTGGAAATACTGTCAAAGCGCTTTGAGTACCTTGAAGGTAGAAAAGCGCTATACAAGTATAACCCATTTATCATTATTTATTTATTACACTGTAACAATAATGAATATGAGTAGGAATAATGAATATACCAACAATGGTAATAGACAACATAGCAATAATTGTAATAGACAACATAGCAATAATGATAAGGAAACATTGAGCACATGTTAACACTTTGAGACAGAGTACAACAGCAGGTCAAATTAAAGACCCTCATCTCTATATTTAAACCCGACCCCATGTTTATATAATAGTTTAAATTGATTAATAGTTTGGCATTGCTTGTGTTGTAAGTCCAGGTTGTTCCATAGTTTTACTCCGCATACAGACACACAAAAACGTTTACGAGTGGTTTGAGCTCTCGGCAATAAGAAATTTCCAAAGCCTCTCAATTTATGAGCCTGCACTCGTCTTATAAAAAAACGTAGATTAGGCGGCAATAATTTGTTAAAGGCCTACTGAAAGCCACTACTACCGACCACGCAGTCTGATAGTTTATATATCAATGATGAAATCTTAACATTGCAACACATGCCAATACGGCCGGGTTAACTTATAAAGTGCAATTTTAAATTTCCCGCGAAACTTCCGGTTGAAAACGTCTATGTATGATGACGTATGCGCGTGACGTCAATCGTTGAAACGGAAGTATTCGGACCCCATTGAATCCAATACAAAAAGCACTGTTTTCATCTCAAAATTCCACAGTATTCTGGACATCTGTGTTGGTGAATATTTTGCAATTTGTTTAATGAACAATGAAGACTGCAAAGAAGAAAGTTGTAGGTGGGATCAGTGTATTAGCGGCGGACTACAGCAACACAACCAGGAGGACTTTGAGATGGATAGCAGATGCGCTAGCCTCCGACCTCACCTTGACTTCCTCCGTCTCCGGGCCGCCGACCGCATCTATGATCGGGTGAAGTCCTTCGTCGCTCCGTCGATCGCTGGAATGCAGGTGAGCACGCGTGTTGATGAGCAGGTGAGGGCTGGCGTAGGTGTATAGCTAATTTTTTTAGCATAGCTCTGTGAGGTCCCGTTGCTAAGTTAGCTTCAATGGCGTCGTTAGCAACAGCATTTTTAAGCTTCGCCAGCCTGGAGAGCATTAACAGTGTAGTTACATGTCCATGGTTTGATAGTATTGTTGATTTTCTGTCTATCCTTCCAGTCAGGGGTTTTTTCTTTTGTTTCTATCTGCATTTAAGCCCGATGCTATCACGTTAGCTCCGTAGCTAAAGAGCTTAGCCGATGTATTGTCATGGAGATAAAAGTCACTGTGAATGTCCATTTCGCGCTCTCGACTCTCATTTTCAAGAGGATATAGTATCCGAGGTGGTTTAAAATACAAATCCGTGATCCACAATAGAAAAAGGAGAAAGTGTGGAATCCAATGAGCCCTTGTACCTGAGTTACAGTCAGAGCGAAAAAAGATACGTCCTGCACTGCACTCTAGTCCTTCACTCTCACGTTCCTCATCCACAAATCTTTCATCCTCGCTCAAATTAATGGGGTAATCGTCGCTTTCTCGGTTCGAATCGCTCTCGCTGCATTGTAAACAATGGGGAAATGTGAGGAGCCTTTCAACCTGCGACGTCACGCTACTTCCGGTACAGGCAAGGCTTTTTTTATCAGCGACCAAAAGTTGCGAACTTTATCGTCAATGTTCTCTACTAAATAATATCAGCAAAAATATGGCAATATCGCAAAATGATCAAGTATGACACATAGAATGGATCTGCTATCCCCGTTTAAATACAAAAAATGAATTTCAGTAGGCCTTTAAATGCTTTATATAAGATTATTAATGTATTATATTTAACAAGGTCATCAAATTTGAGCAACTTTGATTGCATAAACAGATTATGAGTGTGTTCTAAATAACCAACGTTGTGAATGATCCGCACTGCTCTTTTCTGTAATATGATTAGAGGATGAATTGTGTTGTGGTAAGTATTCCCCCATACTTCAACACAGTATGTAAGGTATGGGAGTACCAAGGTGCAGTATAGAGCAGTGGTACCCAACCAAAGGGCCGCGGCCCGGTATCGGTCTGTGGACCGATTGGTACCGGGCCGCACAAGAAATAAAATACATACATTATATATCAATATAGATCAATACAGTCTGCAGGGATACACTCCGTAAGCACACATGATTGTATTTCTTTATGACAAAAAAATAAATAAATATAAACATTTAAAAAATACCATCCCCCACCCCGGTCCGTGGGACAAGTTTTCAAGCGTTGACCGGTCCGCAGCTACAAAAAGGTTGGGGACCACTGGTATAGAGTACGGAGTGCATTTTCATTGAGGTATAGTTTTGCTTTGTTTATAATTGAGAGGCTCTTAGAGATTTTTGATTTAATGTGTCTGACATTAAGTTTCCATGATAGTTTACTATCAATTATTATTCCCAAAAATGTATTCTCATTTACGATTTCAATTTGGGTACTATCAATACTTATTTTCTGTTCAAACGTTATGTTGCAATTTCCAAACATCACTATCTTAGTTTTATTTATATTCAAAGATAATTTATTTGTGTCCATCCATTTTTTTTACTATGTTTAGTTCTGTGTGTACTGTATTTATGAGCTCATTATAGTCATCACTACTGTAGAATATATTTGTGTCGTCTGCAAATAGTATACATTTCAGTACTTTGGATGTATTAAACATATCATTAATATATACATTAAACAGTGGTCTCTGGTTCCTCATGGGCAGTGGGTGACAAGCCTCGATGTGCCTAAATCTGCCACATGATGTCCTATTCCTCAATTGATGTACTAGCATTCATTTAGATATAAATATCATATTACATTACAAAACGCCTTTGACAAAGCAAGATCGTAATGTAAAACATGTTTTAATTTTGTTATGTAGTTAGACCTCGACTGCGGAAGTTGTGGATCGGTGGAGGGAATACTTCGAAGACCTCCTCAATCCCACCAACACATCTTCCTATGAGGAAGCAGTGCCTGGGGAATCTGTGGCGGGCTCTCCTATTTCTGGGGCTGAGGTTGCTGAGGTAGTTAAAAAGCTCCTCTGTGGCAAGGCCCCGGGGGTTGATGAGATCCGCCTGGAGTTTCTTAAGGCTCTGGATGCTGTGGGGCTGTCATGGTTGACAAGACTCTGCAGCATCGCGTGGACATCGGAGGCGGTACCTCTGGATTGGCAGACCGGGGTGGTGGTTCCTCTCTTTAAGAAGGGGAACCGGAGGGTGTGTTCTAACTATCGTGGGATCACACTCCTCAGCCTTCCCGGTAAGGTCAATTCAGGTGTACTGGAGAGGAGGCTACACCGGATAGTAGAACCTCGGATTCAGGAGGAACAGTGTGGTTTTCGTCCTGGTCGTGGAACTGTGGACCAGCTCTATACTCTCGGCAGGGTTCTTGAGGGTGCATGGGAGTTTGCCCAACCAGTCTACATGTGCTTTGTGTACTTGGAGAAGGCATTCGACCGTGTCCTTCGGGAAGTCCTGTGGGGAGTGCTCAGAGAGTATGGGGTATCGGACTGTCTGATTGTGGCAGTCCGCTCCCTGTACGATCAGTGCCAGAGCTTGGTCCGCATTGCCGGCAGTAAGCGGGACACGTTTCCAGTGAGGGCTGGACTCCGCCAAGGCTGCCCTTTGTCACCGATTCTGTTCATAACTTTTATGGATAGAATTTCTAGGCGCAGTCAAGGCGTTGAGGGGATCCGGTTTGGTGGCTGCAGGATTACGTCTCTGCTTTTTGCAGATGATGTGGTCCTGATGGCTTCATCTGGCCAGGATCTTCAGCTCTCACTGGATCGGTTCGCAGCAGAGTGTGAAGCGACTGGGATGAAAATCAGCAGCTCCAAGTCCGAGTCAATGGTTCTCGCCCAGAAAAGGGTGGAGTGCCATCTCCGGATTGGGGAGGAGACCCTGCCCCAAGTGGAGGAGTTCATGTACCTAGGAATCTTGTTCACGAGTGAGAAAAGAGTGGATCGTGAGATCGACAGGCGGATCGGTGCGGCGTCTTCAGTAATGCGGACGCTGTATCGATCCGTTGTGGTGAAGAAGTAGCTGAGCCGGAAGGCAAAGCTCTCAATTTACCGGTCAATCTACGTTCCTATGCTCACCTATGGTCATGAGCTTTGGGTTATGACCGAAAGGACAAGATCACGGGTATTAGCGCCCAAAATGAGTTTCCTCCGCCGGGTGGCGGGGCTCTCCCTTAGAGATAGGGTGAGAAGCTCTGCCATCCGGGGGGAGCTCAAAGTAAAGCAGCTGCTCCTCCACATTGAGAGGAGCCAGATGAGGTGGTTCAGGCATCTGGTCAGGATGCCACCCGAACGCCTCCCTAGGGAGGTGTTTAGGGCACGTCCGACCGGTAGGAGGCCAAGGGGAAGACCCAGGACACGTTGGGAAGACTATCTCTCCCGGCTGGCCTGGGAACGCCTCGGGATCCCCCGGAAAGAGCTGGACGAAGTGCCTGGGGAGAGGGAAGTCTGGGCTTCCCTGCTTAGGTTGCTGCCCCCGTGACCCGACCTCGGATAAGCGGAAGAAGATGGATGGCTGGATGGATGGTTAGACCGAATGTAAAGCGTAGCGATATTATTGTGAAGCCGGAAGTGTTTGATTGGGTTGGAAAAGTTGTCCTAGCGACGTGAAACTCTTCAATAAAAAAGTGACTTTGGAATTTTCCACTGTTTGCTCTGTTGTCCACAAGTTGCAGACATTTTCTGAGTATGTTTTATGCTTGAAAATTGTTTGTCCATCCTAACCATTCATTTATGTTCCAACACATTTACCTCTGCACGTTAACATCATCTGTATAATGTGGAGAGCAAACTATAGCGCAAATTTCTGTTGGAAAATGAGACAATATAGCGTTTTTTATCACACTTAAACATCTCTAACATGTAAATGCTGCCTCTCTGCTAGGCCAGCATTGCAAATGAAAATATGTTCTTGTTTTACCCTGTATAAATAGAGTCTATATAAATATACAAATACATGTAAACTAGAAAGTGAGGACACTGGTGTGTGACTAAATGTTTATGTCTTACATTACCCAGAAGGCTTTTAGCGCTGTAGACAGAAACAGAAAGCAGGTCTAAGATATATGAGAAGACGATAATTGTGCCATTAAAGCAATAAAGTGTTGATATATTGTTAAACGTTGTTGTTCTTGCTTCATTTATACAAGAAACAAACAAAAGTTTTGATTAGACAGTTGACATGCGTGTTTGAACACCGCTCCGAGACAAATTAGATTGTTGAAAATTTGCAAAGAAGTTGCAGGCATTGGGCAAAGTTGCGAGTTCACACAAAATTTTCTGACATTAATTGAATTTGCGTGAATTGGCGTGATTGCAACATTCTGGAGGGACTGACTAGTTATAAAGAAACACTGCAGCTTTTTGTCCTTCCACGTCTTATCCAAAATGTTTTTTTTTTGTCAGCACCTTTGGAAATATTAACGCAGAGTAGTCACATGGTCAATGTTAACAAATGCATTTGTTTTTATTACCGTAAATATGTTTTAAACATTATGCTCTTTAAACAGTTCAACACAAAAAGGATAAACATGCTTTTAATGATTACCCGAGCTGTGTTGATGTCTTCCCAGATTTTGTATTTTGTAGGAGCACTGCGATGAGGTGTGGTTGGTTGTTGCTGGTAAAGTGCTGGCAAATGCACATTTTCATACACTATTTTAGCGTTTACTGTAAATGCTCCACTTAACAGCTCATTTTAATTAACTCCTATCTCCATGCTCTAAAAAATAGCAAATAACTGTTAGGGTCTCTAATTTGTCCCAAGTCGAAAGACATTTGCATTATTACCAGGTGTGGCTGTAGGCAACCTCCTGATGAAGTTTTTTTTATGAACTCCACAAGATGGCAGTAGCTGCTGCTGTTATGTAAACCAGTGGTCCCCAACGACCGGGCCGCGGCCCGGTACCGGTCCGTGGATCGATTGGTACCGGGCCGCACAAGAAATAAAAAAAATTTAAAAAATAAAAAATATATTTTAATTTTTTTATTTTTTTATTAAATCAACATAAACACAAGTTACACGTACAATTAGTGCACCAACCCAAAAAAACCTCCCTCCCCCATTTACACTAATTCACACTCAATCGCACAAAAGGGTTGTTTCTTTCTGTTATTAATATTTCTGGTTCCTACATTATACATCAATATAGATCAATACAGTCGGCAGGGATACAGTCCGTAAGCACATATGATTGTATTTCTTTATGAAAAAAAAAAATTTAAAAAAAAATAGAACCCCCCCACCCCCCCGTGGGACTAATTTTCTTTCATAGTTATTTTTATTCTTTTTTTTTTATAAAAAGAACTATGAAAGGGACTAATTTTCGAGCGTTGACCGGTCCGCAGCTACAAAAAGGTTGGGGACCACTGATGTAGACAACAGGCCACCACAACATAATGTTTGCTAAAAACAGAGTGTAAAATTATGTCATAGTTAGTTAAGTAGTTGTTACATAGCTGTGGCTCCAACATGCGGTGATAAACGCCCGTCTCTTGCCATCATGTCCTGTAATAGACTTTGGAGACAAGAAAATGGGCCAGTTGGGAGGTGAAGGGAGAAAGTGGTGATTTTCCTCCAAATGGCACCGCCAATCACTTACGTCACAAAAACCTCCGCTTGGCAACGTTGCAACTTCTCGCATAGCGCAGGATTGCTCCACTCTCAGCCGCCAATCTGTTGCTGTTTAGCGGATTATATTTCAGCCTCCAGACTTTTCTGCTGCAGACATGTCGGATGATGTAGTATGTGCCATAAAGTTTGGATCCTAGTAAGCACTTTTAGCAGCTTATTTTTATGTTGATGTTTGGATTTCAAAAGATACGAGGAGCTGCTTTGCGTTCAGGCAACATTATGATCCTGATAAATTAAGAATAAGCAGATGACTTTGAGAAGAAAACCTCTGAACGTAGCATTCACATGGCTTCACGGGCAAGGTGGCTGGGTTAAAAACACTATCATCACTAGACCATTGGACACTATGAAGTCAAGCAAAGATGATGAATGAAGTGGCTTTTTTTAGGGCTTCGGTAGCTTGTCTGGACCCATCGTTGCGCTTACGACTTATTAAGCTACATGCCTGTGAAGAAATATAGGACCACTGGGCATAAACGTGAGCAAACTGGAAAAAGAAACCTCAAAGGAACTATTTAGAAAGCCACAGATGGGCATTAAACATAATAAAAGTAAGAAACAACTAGAAAAAGTACTCAGCGAGCGCAGACCTCCGACAGGTTCTATCTCCCAATAGTAAAGAATTCTGAATTCAGCAATGAATCTGGCAGAGGCACAAAATGTAATCACTTGTTCCTTATCCCATTTCTGACATTCCCTGTCAGTTTCATGAAAATATGTCGATAACTCGTGGAGCAATGTTGCTAACTAACTGACAGACAAACTCTAGTGAATATATAACCTCCTGGCAGGGGTAATAAACAAAAACTACATTAAAGAATACCTAGATAACATCATCAATTAATTTGGGCTTTATTTTTTTTCCCTGTTTGATACAGAGCTCCAGGAGATGATATCACGCATCTCAGCATACGTCTGTCAATATCAGAACAACGCCATATTGGTAGGTTTATGTTTAACCAGTTAGGTTTGATGTTGTATCGTTTAACATCCATTTGGTTGTGCAGTTAACTCTGAAGCCATTACGCTGATATTGTCCCTTTTAGCTGCTGCGTCTCCTGCCTACATGGCAATGAAACAAAACTAGTCACGTGACGTTCGCAGCTCTATTTCATGACAATACAAATACAAAGATTAGTGCGGATTTGAACATACCTAATCAAGTGGGAAGAAGTTGTAAATGAAGCCTAACAAATTTTGGTTGAATAAAAATGAAATAATGTGCGACGTGGAACACAAGTACGACATCGAGACCACGCCTCAACAACGCGAGCAAATCCCATGTGGTGTCACACCACTCTGCCATTGCCATGGCAACACATATCAAGCTTAACCACCTGCCCCGCTTTCACAGCAACCAACCCCCCGGACCCCCCACACACACTCCAATCCATCCTAAAAGGGGTGTTGGCCCTCCCGCCTCCTCCTGGTCGCGCCTTCTGCTGGTAGATTAGGCACTCCTCCCTCTCGCTCCACCTCATCCTCCAGCTCCCTTGCCATCCTCGCCGCCACCAAAAAAACCTCCCTCCAAGCAAACCCGCCACTACTCCCCCGATCCCTACTGTCTGTCCCCTGACGGTGTAATCCAATCCCTGTAGGGCCAGAGCCAGAGGCCTGACACGGTCCTGACCCAATTAGAGGCCTGCTGCCAGCTAATTAACCCTGGCCCAGCCCTGGTGCCTGGCGCCTGATACTCCCAAACCCACTACGGTGTTAATTTCATTAATACGCCACAACGCTCATCTCATCCCGTTCTCTTACAATCACACCCCTATTTTTCATCCAAACTAAACGGACCAGAAATGAGAAAAAACGAATGGGGGAACAACAAGAAAGGCAGTGAACCTCCTGATGAACGATGATGGATGGTGGGTTATGTGAGAAAGAGAGACAGATGGGGGGTCGATGGCAGGCCCTCACTGTATAATGATACATTATACTGTCTAATCAATAAGTCAATGGGCAACACTTGTTCGCCACTGCTGAAGATGGAAATATTAGCCCGATGCTACTTTGCTCCTATTGACGGGGACCTTAACTTAAACCTAATTTCCTAGTGGAGGCTAAGAGCCAGATGCTAAAACGGTTTTAGATGCCGGAGCTTGCATCCATTACACAGTAATCCCCCCAAATAATATATATGGCTAACCCCATGTGTAACCTAGACGCCGCTGCCTTCCCCACAAACATGATGAAGACTTTCATGGTCTGTCATTAAGGTCAAGCCGCTCCTGTGGCTGAGGGACAGACACAAGTGGACTTTGCTCATCACGTGGGTAATGTCGCCCCCTTCAGTCTACAATGGTAGGTGCACTGAAAAGTATCTTCTTGCTCTATTATTTTTATAATTACTACTATTAATGGACCTTGTAACATGCTTACTTGGACATTTTGTTTTTGTATTCTGCAGACCAGACGTCGGTGCCGGTTTAAACGCTGTTTTCAACTTGTGTTGTTCTGTGCCCTACCCTTTCAGAGAGTTTCCTGCCATTTTGCCTCGTGACAGGAAGGCCAAGTTGCATTTCCCACAAGGAGTTAGACTGGACTCTCGCTCTCTCTCTTTCTCTCTCACTCATGGCCTCCTGATTGATGCCGGATCATCTCAATGGTTTGATATTTTCTGTCAACACGGCGTTTGTGATAGCGGTAAAAAAAGAATGTGCCTCTATACCGTGAGAAGGCCGTCATTTTGTGGTGGAGGTGATTCTTCTAATTATCGTAAGACAGCGTGGTTGGTTATTTCTGTGTCACACTGGAATGTTCTGCAAACAACGCCCGCCAACGTGAGAGCTATACAGATTTCCTTTAATATACTGGTGATGTTTCTCGTTTGGTTACACTTGGTCCAGTTTGGAACGGGACATCCTGATCTGGCCACCCCATGGAGTGTAGACGCGATGGCACATTATGGGCACAAGAATCAATTCATTGAGCGCTGTGAATTCTGTCAATCGTGTGGAAATATTTGTGGATCAGTCACACCACGAAGCAATCGAGGTCAAATGAGGTGCATGCAGTACTTGGCAGCAACCAGCAGTGTTGTTGCTTATGTCACACATTTCACACAATCACTTGGGATGAGATTACACAAAAAATGCGAAAGAGCTGCATCAAATCCGTAAAAAGAATCTAGCATTTATTCAACTGTGCCTTTCATACTGAAGCCAGCAAAGTGGGATATTGCCAAACGGAAAGACTGTACATAATAATCCACATTAAAGCTTTGAGGCCCAACTGCTTACCAATTTTCATTCTCCCACTCCAGCGTGGCACACTATGTCAGTACTTTCTCTTTCAACGCCACAGTAAACTTCCGCTTTACAAAAGCCAGGTGTCATAAAGCACGAAGGCTGCAGAAACCCAGCAGAAGAATAAGTAGCAGCCAAGCAACACTGTCCCATCCAGTCTGCTCCCCAGAAGCGTCATGCAGGAAAATGGAAACATTAAACCAGGGTTCCCCAAACTACGGCCCGCGTGAAGTCCCAAGTATTAAGTCTTTTCTTATCCACTTTGTACCGTTTGCTATTCACGGTGTCTCCGAGCCGCTCAGGCAAATCATATTGTCTAAAAATGCATTTTCTCATCGATAACGTGACATCATCGCACGCGCGGAAAGTGCGCTCTATATATATATATATATATATATATATATATATATATATATATATATATATATATATATATATATATATATATATATATATATATTAGATATATATAGCGCGCTTTCCGCGCGTGCAATGATGTCATATATATATATATATATATATATATATATATATATATATATATATACACACTACCGTTTACAAGTTTGGGGTCACATTGAAATGTCCTTATTTTTGAAGGAAAAGCACTGTACTTTTCAATGAAGATAACTTTAAACTAGTCTTAACTTTAAAGAAATACACTCTATACATTGCTAATGTGGTAAATGACTATTCTAGCTGCAAATGTCTGGTTTTTGGTGCAATATCTACATAGGTGTATAGAGGCCCATTTCCAGCAACTATCACTCCAGTGTTCTAATGGTACAATGTTTGCTCATTGGCTCAGAAGGCTAATTGATGATTAGAAAACCCTTGTGCAATCATGTTCACACATCTGAAAACAGTTTAGCTCGTTACAGAAGCTACAAAACTGACCTTCCTTTGAGCAGATTGAGTTTCTGGAGCATCACATTTGTGGGGTCAATTAAACGCTCAAAATGGCCAGAAAAAGAGAACTTTCATCTGAAACTCGACAGTCTATTCTTGTTGTTAGAAATGAAGGCTATTCCACAAAATTGTTTGGGTGACCCCAACTTTCCGCACGTGCGATGATGTCACGTTATCGATGAGAAAATGCATTTTTAGACAATACGATTTGCCTGAGCGGCTAGGAGACACCGTGAGTAGCAAGCTGTACAAAGTGGATAAGAAAAGGCTTAATACTTGGGACTTCACGCGGGCCATAGTTTGGGTACCCCTGGTTTAATGTTTCCATTTTCCTGCATGACGTTTCTGGGGAGCAGACTGGATGGGACAGTGTTGCTTGGCTGCTACTTATTCTTCTGCTGGGTTTCTGCAGCCTTCGTGCTTTATGACACCTGGCTTTTGTAAAGCGGAAGTTTACTGTGGCGTTGAAAGATATATATATATATATATATATATATATATATATATATATATATATATATATATATATATATATATATATATATATATATATATATATATATATATATATATATATAGGGGTGTTGGGAAAAAAATCGATTCGAATTCGAATCGCGATTCTTACGTTGTGCGATTCAGAATCGATTCTCATTTTTAAAAAATCGATTTTTATTTATTTATTTTTTTAATTATTTTTTTAATTTTTATTTTTTAATTGTTTTCTTTATTTATTTATAAATCAATCAATCCAACAAAACAATACACAGCAATACCATAACAATGCAATCCAATTCCAAAACCAAACCCGACCCAGCAACACTTAGAACTGCAATAAACAGAGCAATTGAGCGGAGACACAAACACGACACAGAACAAACCAAAAGTAGTGAAACAAAAATGAATATTATCAACAACAGTATCAATATTAGTTACAATTTCAACATAGCAGTGATTAAAAATCCTTCATTGACATTATCATTAGACATTTATAAAAAATAAAAAAAAAGGAACGATAGTGTCACAGTGGCTTACACTTGCATCGCATCTCATAAGCTTGACAACACACTGTGTCCAATATTTTCACAAAGATAAAATAAGTCATTTTTTTGGTTCATTTAATAGCTAAAAACAAATTTACATTATTGCAATCAGTTGATAAAACATTGTCCTTTACAATTATAAAAGCTTTTTACAAAAATCTACTACTCTGCTTGTATGTCAGCAGACTGGGGTACATCCTGCTGAAATCCTATGTATTGAATGAATAGAGAATCGTTTTGAATGGTGAAAATATTGATTTTGAATCGAGAATCGTGTTGATTCGAAAAAAAATCGATTTTAAATCAAATCGTGACCCCAAGAATCGATATTGAATCGAATCATGGGACACCCAAAGATTCACAGCCCTAATATATATATACATACATATATATATACATATATATATATATATATATATATATATATATATATATATATATATATATATATATATATATATATATATATATATATATATATATATATATACACATATATATATATATATATATATATATATATATATATATATATATATATATATATATATATATATATATATATATATATATATATATATATATACATATATATATGTATATATATATGTATATATATATATATAGCCCAGCCAAATTGTTTTAACCCAATGCGGCCCCCGAGTCAAAAAGTTTGGGGACCCCTGCATTAAACCAACAGCAGGGTGTTCTCTACATGTAATTGATAGTGGTGCACCGCCACGGCAAAATAAAATCCACCACACCTTAAAAACAGTTTTTGGGTTTTTTTTGCATGAAAACAAATTCAAGCATTACATTGCATTGCCTGTCAGCAGCGCTACAGCTGGTCGTGCACCTGGCAAAAGTAAGGAGAGAAAGTTGAAGAGAAAGGTATTTCAAGTAAATTAATGCATTATTTGATCAAGCTTGTATAAACCACCCAAATGTTGACATTACTACCGACAATAACGTCTAACTTAACGTTGTGTGCGTCTTTGAACCTCGTTTTGGACATCTCTATAGAATGCCCGTGTGTGTGGGTTTTCTCCAAGTACTCCATTTACCTTCAGCTTAGGTTGGAGACTGTAAATTGTCCTTAGATATGAATGTTAGTGTGAATTATTTTTTGTCTATATGTGCCTTGCGTTTGGCCCTGCTAATTTTGCTTCATTGTACGTTAGCACTAGGCTCGCGGCATTAGAGCCAACCTTCATCCTGAATAATTGTATTGTTTTTTTCAGTTCTTTGCAAATTGTGTAATATACTTTCCTTAGTGTTCTTAGTTTTACATTGACTTCATTTTAGGGAATATAAATAAACCATTCATTTTCTACCGCTTGTCCCTCTCTGGGTCACGGGGGGTGCTGGAGCCTATATGAATAAACCAACTCAAGTTATTTGTTTCATCTCTAATTCAAAAGACATTTATCAAACTAAATTCCAACATTCAGGTAGGTCAAAACATAGTGTAGCCTGTGTTACCTTTTTTAATAAGCAACAAATAATTGTAAATAGACCAAAACAATATATTATAGTTGGTTGGTTGAATATTATTTTGAACCTGTATACAGTTTCAATATGACACATCACATATTTTACATATTTTAATTTCTCTTTACATGTCCAAAAATAAGTAGGAGGAAGCAAAGCGTTTTTTATCCTACACCTTTTCATTTAACTTAAATTAACTCTAAATACAAAAGTTATCTTAATAAATATTATATTTAATTATGATTCAATTAATGAGATGTGTAATATCGTATTTTCAACAAGTTCAAGATGTTTATCATAATTCTTCTTCCTTGTACTTTGTGAACACTTATTTGCTTAATCTATTCCACAATTTAATAACACAAATAGCGTTGGAAGTGTACATTTGTAGTTATTCCCCCATATTTCTACACAATAACTTCGATATGGTAACACTAGCGAGCAGTAAAGAATTTGGAGTGATTTTTGATGCTTTATTCATTATAGAAATATTCCTTACCACCGTATGTTGTATATTTTTATGAGATTTCCAGTTATTTTTATCATCTTATTATTACACCCAAAATTGTGTTTATTTTACACTTTCAATGACTGCGTGGGTTCCCGCCGGCATCCTCCCACCTCCAAAGACATGCACCTGGGGATAGGTTGATTGGCAACACTAAATGGTCCCTAGTGTGTGAATGTGAATGTTGTCTGTCTATCTGTGTTGGCCCTGTGATGAGGTGGCGACTTGACAAGGGTGTACCCCGCCTTTCGCCCGAATGCATCTGAGATAGGCTCCAGCACCCCACCCTCCCCCGCGACCCCGAAGGGGACAAGCGGTAGAAAATGGATGGATGGAAGGATGGCTGTAGAAAATGGATGGATGGATATACGCATTATTGCCAATCAAATTAATCATGATGTCATAAATATGATGTCATATTGACCATGCTCCCACTGCCACATATATAGTGACAATATGGGGGAAACCCTGAACAGTATTACGTGAGCAGCTTGTACCCAAAAGGAATTCCACGCTAGTTGATTGAACACACTTTGGCTACAATAAGGATGACGTCAGCCAAAAAGTAGACTAGTATTAAGTGGAATAATCATGTATTAACCAAAATGTAGGTAAAATGTTCATTTAATCATGATTTACACAGAAACACCCAGCTCTACTTTCAATACAACAGGGCAGGAGAAGTGTGTCCAGTTTTAGAATTTTAAACGGAAGAAACCTTCACACAGGCAAAGAACTGACACTTTAAAGTCGACATCCATCCATCCATCCATCCATTTTCTACCGCTTTACGTCTCAGGGTTGCAGGGGGTGCTGGAGCCTATCCCAGCTGCACTCGGGCGGAAGGCATCCATCCATCCATTTTCTACCAACATATGAATTTTTTTTTAAACTTATTTAAAACCCTTCCTTGTGGTGTATGAAACATGTTTTGAAAAAGCTCTGTGTTTCAACTTTACGTACATTTTGCTCCAAAGTCACTTTTGTAATCCGTTTGAGTCTGTCTGCAAGATGGCCGTTTGTGGAGGCGTTCTCAGATTGCGATTGAAACCACACTCCATCTTCTTAAAAAGTATCAAATGTACATTTTTTAAATTAAGTTCTGTAAGTTGTCACCGCAATTATTTTCCAGACACAGTTGAAAATACATTTAAAAAACGCTGGTCTTATCATTAGATAAACCTGCACACTCACCAATAAATCAGACTATCTGCATAACAAAAGCTCCTTTTGGCAAAAATTTAAGTCACTGCATGTTGCATGTCACTGTTATTACGTGCATGCAAAGATTATATGACAATAATACTTAATACATTTTTTTGTGTTTCCTCATTGTCGGAAACAGAGAGGAGGAGCTCCTCTCCCTCTGGTTGAGATATAGACTTAGACCCTATTTACACTGCACACCAAATCTGATTTTTAGCCCTTAAAGTGACACAGATCAGATTTTTCTTGCCAGCCTAAACACTCCAAAGTGCTTCAAATCTGATCTTTTTGCAACAGATTCAAGCCACATCAGGTAGTCCGAATCCGATTTGAATCTGATCTTTTCAAATGTAACTTCGGTCTAAATGGAAATACGACCTGAATGCAACCCCTATGTGAATTTTTCGTCAGTTAAGGGTGAGCTACGTCATTCGTGTGTGCGGGAAAAGATGCAGCCCGCCAGCGGAAGTGAATACTTCATCACAACATCCGGTTTCGGTTCGCAAAGTCTTTTTTCGACGGACGAATTTTCAGTGCATCACTTGTCAATAGTGCGCAATAATAGGCTATATGTAATATATGAATATATATTTTGATTCCAAAGAAATACTGATTGTTGAGGGACCAGGATTGACACTGTGGCGCATTTGCTTACATGTTATGTACATTACATAAGTTGTTTACATAAGTGAGTTGAAAACTAAAGCTGACACTGATCCACACTGTTGTCTGTGTTGCCTCTACTTAACAGCCACAAACAAATTTGAACCCTCCCTAATATTACACTATACCATGGGTGTCCAAACGACGGCCCAGGGGGCCAATGCGGCCTGCCGGCATCTTCAAATCGCGAGACGACAATACAAGTTCAATTTCAATAAGCAGCGTGGCCGTGCAGGGTGTTTTCATTAAAGAAATCAATACACAGGGGTCAGACAGGTGGCAAATTATCATCATCTTGTGAACAATGTAATAATCTCTGATCAGTGACCATGATGTGTACTTTCTACAAATTGAAAGCACAATTTATTTATATGACCCAATCCAAAAAACCTTTCCTTGTCATGGTGCAGAAAAAAGATTCAACCAGCACAAAAAGTCAACGCACACAACAAAACCTGCTCACTGAACTTTGTGCTTATCATAAAAAAAACGTCCTATCACCATAAAAAAAAATCGAAATTACACCCACTGCAAAGCATGTTGGGAAAAATGCAAAACACTCTCTCCACACTTATCCATGTTTGAGTTTTAGCTGCTTGATATTTCTGATTGATCACAAAGCTTTAAAGAGGTTGTTATGGAAGTGAAAAGGGTAGGCGTTGAACTTTCAAATACTCTTAATATTCAATTATGATAATTATTAATTAAATATCCATCATATTATTATAATATGTAAACACACACACAAACACTATATACAAACCCC